>NC_136525.1:25691772-25806772 GCF_053919585.1 Euprymna scolopes | reverse complement strand
TGAGCATTGTAGGTGCAGAAAGGGTCAAGGCGTCATGCTGTGACATGAATCAAACTCTGTGACCAGTCAAGTTGCACTGGAAAGTATGCAAATGGGGACTGGATCTGACGTGTCTGGGGTTCCGGTTTAAAGAAGCCGAGTTAATTTTTGTGATTTTGTTCTTAGACGCCAAAGAGACAAGATGTGTTAAACAGGTCTTCCTATGAGGGGCGACGGTTTCCAAATGGATGCAGAGAAACTGCAATTCACTCCAGTTTCTGCTGTGCTGAAATGCTTGGGGAGTGAATAAAAATATATATAAAAACATACAGCGTCTTGTGTCTGTCTTGCATGCGTCTTTGTTGTAACAGAACTATCTCCACCAAGACATCAACGAAACTCCCAGCAGAAGACAGGTATGTCATTATGTATATGTTACTATATGTTCTGAAACGCACACACACACACACACACTCAGAGACAAGATGAGCATAGCCGTTAAGACAAACTTATACACTAGATGTTCACGCCCTGATAAAAAGTGTTAAACAAACAATTAAGTACACAAATAGATAAGAACTAGACTGTTTTATTATACAACATTCATATATTTATTGATAATACACGTGCAAGCACAGATATTCTATTTTTATTGATATAAAATAAAAAGTTTAACTAACACTTCAAACAAACTAACACATCATGACTAACAGAACAAAAACAATCGCCCCACCCTAGATTAAATAAGAAGTTAATTTCAGAATTCTGTACAGGTGCCCAAGTCCTACTTCTGGGGGGTGCATAGATTAATCGGTAGGTAACTGATAATCGGCCTTATCATTTATTTTGGCGATTAATCAGAAATCGGTTGATTAATCAATAATTGGCCAATGAATTACTTTTCTCTTTCCTATTAAATTTAAACCATTTCATCAATGCCAAGTGATTCATGAGATAGCTTTAACACAATAACTGCCAATTCAACAATGTTTGTTAAGTGTCTGGCTGCTATTATGGCTCTTTGCTTATTTTTGCTTTAATAAATGAAATTATAAAATATAAAGTACAATTTCCAATACTTAAGTGAAATAACTATAAGCTGAAGTTCTTCACTGGAGCATGCTGTGGTGGTTATTTCTGCTCTGCACCTGCTGCTTCTTTACTTTCTCTTCTATGCTTGCTGCCTGCCTCCTCTGCTATTGTAGTCTCATCACTATTTAAAGTTGTATACTCTTAAGTTATCTATAATATAAACCTCACCTGTCTGTTTAAATGTATGTATGTATGTATGTATGTATGTATGTATGTATGTTTGTGTGTCAGGTCATATCATGTGCTACTGGTACCATGTAACCCAGTACTACCTGCCTCATGGTCGGGTCATCAGCGACTAAACTGGTTCCCCCACCAGACTTGTTTGGTGAGGAGGGTGGCTAGTCTCCCTGAAGAATAAAAAACAAGACCTTCCAAAGGGCGAATGAACCCTTTTTCGGGTCAACGGCCAACTAGCAGCGTGTGTGTATGTATATGTGTGTTGGAGTGGAGAGGGCTCCCGTAAGCCATGGTGAAAGCAACCTTTCTAGGAGAAGCAAATCTCTGATTTAAAAAAACATAAAGCGGGAGACCAGTACCCACATTAAGCTGGTCTGCAGATTAACTTGTTGCTGGCTACCTTGCTCTTGCTTGTTGCTGGATCTCAACATTTTGAACCGAGAGAGAGACTTAGCTGTTGTACAAAGCTAAGACTCTGTAACATTATCTGTGTATAGATACTCCCTCAGGCATTTGTCTATTAAAATGGTCCTGTGGCGATGAAAGTCATTTTTGGGCTCATGGACTTTTAAGTGTCTGAGGGAGTGGCATTCGTCTGACAAAACGTTGCAATCATCATGTATGTATGTATGTATCTATGCTTAAAACTTTTGACAGAGGCAACAGATTTTCATGAGATTGGTATTATTTTGAAACTTGACGTCTCGGATGACAAATATCAAAAAATTGTCCAGAAACATTAATTCCTTCACCCTCAACTGGACAGTTTTCTACAAGGAGAGGTCGATTTTTTGCGAACTATTTTTGCAAGTCATCGTATCAGTTGGATTGACTTTGCGATCACGTCATGGAGTTGCGGTAAGACGTGAGATTTTCTTTCACTTTCTTTTCCGCCTTCGGGTCACAGGTTCGAGCCTGCCTGCCTACTTTTTTTGCTCAACACACACCTCCAAATACCCGGGCAACGCTGGGCACCCAGGCTAGTAATATATAAACATTAGAGTTTCTCCATTGTAAGGACACCACTTTTTCCTCATAGGAACAACTTGTACTAAAGAGCCTCTCACTCTCCACAGATACAGCTCAATCACACTGAAACATCAGTTCTCATCAGATCACCAAAGTTAAGCAACGTTGAGCCTGGTCAGTACCAGATGAGTGACCATTTGGAAATACCAGATGCTGTATATAGGATGTTGACACCTCTCTACGAGAGGTGCAAAAACCAAATGTTGTCATCTCTCTTGACGGGGACATAGATTCGATTAGGGACTGCTTGTGGATTTAATACTCTCATGAAACTTTCTCCTTTGGAGGAAACCGGTTCAACCCACCTAGAGTGAGTGCCACTTCAATGTAGTACAATATAGATGAAGGTGGTGCACTTAAATATTTTAAAGCTAATGATAAGGTCTACTGTGTCCTTTCCCACCACTGAAATGGATCATCACTTCTTGCAAGTAATGATAAAGCTACATAAATGATCAAATTCTTTTGTGCATTTATGAATAAAGGAATTTACTCCTTTTAAGTTTAGATTGTGCTTCTTGTATTCTTATTATACTTGCAGTTGCAGTCTCCAAGTTTAACTTGGCCTTGTTTGGATTGGTTATTCTAGGCTTATTTGAAGCTAATTCATCAAACAGGCTTGAAAGCGATACAGTTTTATTTTCACTTTGATCTTCCTGACCCTCAGCAGAACTTGAAGAACTGCATCCTGATTCTGCTTCATTATCATCAGTAGAGAGTAGATGTAAAATCCAATTTTTAATGGTGTTTTCTATGTCATTTTCTTGAAATTTAAATATGAATCTTAGATGCAAGAAAGTAGACATGGACAAGTTTTATCATTTAGAAAGAATGAACATCTTGTTTCCATTGATTCATTGAATTGTTCAACAGTCATAAGAAGGATTTCAATAAAGTCAAAACTTATTAGAATTAGATTGGACAAGATTTGAAAGAAATAATCTCGCAGCTAAAATTGCAGATATCATCATTGATTTGATTGAAGTTCTGTTGCTTTTTTTGTGATTTCTTTGAATGGATTCAGTATGTGGACAATTTTTTGGACAATCCCCATTGGTAAGTAATTAAGATAGGAATCTTATAATTAACAACACACATTACAAGAGCTTTTTGTTGTTCTAAATTTCTTTTCACCATATAATATGTTGAATTCGATCGTGTTTTTACATTTTAAATGTTTATGTTTTTCCAAATGAAGCTGATCCTGTATTTCAGTTAATTTGCTAATTGCTATTGGAGAGCGATTAAAGTGAGAGACAATATTTCTGTTATAATGGTTGTCTTTACAGTCATTTATTGAAAGTTGTAATGTATATATGAAACATGATAGTGACTCTAAACCACATTTGCTGACACCAGCAACCATATTTGTTCCTGACCTACCTCCTCACAGACTCATACTCATCCAGTCCAGAACACTGTGGAATTCTTCATTATTCTTGCACCTGTGTGTGCACCAGGAAATGAGACAATTCTAAGTACAGCTCTGCAACGTTCAAAGTCATTTGAAAGCCAAACTCAGAACTGGAGTATTATTTGCAGTAGCTGTTCAAATATTTGCAGTCAAAGAAATTCTAATTTCATCAAGAGACGATTGAAATCTTGTTTTTACTTTTGTAAATATATCTGGAATTATTTTTTCAATGAAATATATTTTTGATGGAATACTCTAATGTTGACAGTTTTGCAATAAGCCTATTAAATCAAATGTCACGTGAATATGGTTGAATATTAACAGCAATTATTTCTCTTATAATGTAATGAATCTCTTGTGACCTGTGGTCATTAACATTCCAAATTTTCTTCTTGACCATATTGATTTTATAGTAGTTTCGTGTTTCGCTGGAGTTGCTACCAGTTGTTTCTGGAATGTCTGTCCCTAAACATTCATTGTGCTTCCTTTTCTTATCTTCAACTTTTGCTTCTTCTGGATGAACATTTCTAACATATTAGTCATCGTAAAAGTTGTTTCTGATTTGACACCCCTTTATATGATGGCTTGACATAACTTGCAGACAGACATATTCTTATTTTTTGGATTTGCATCAAAATACTTCCCGCAGAAACTGGTTGCCATAATGGTTGATAGTTGTTGTTAGTATTTAATTAATGTTTACATACATTAGATCCCCTGGATACGGTGGCGCTAGGTACGGGTTTTTCATGTTATGATGTGAAATACAATGTTTTTTCCGACCCCTGGTTATGGTATTTGCCCCGCCTTACGGTGTTATTTATAATGTTATTTAATTATGTACATGTGTATTATGCACTGTACTGTATTTTATTACTAATTTTTAATGCCATATACTGTGTTTTACATTATTTAAATTACGTATGTATCTAATAAGTAATTTATCTCAATAAAATATGCATTATCCAAACGAGAGAAATAAAAATATATATGTAATGTTATCATTATCGAGCCAATTCTCTATTGATTATTATTTTGTACCTAATATATAAAGTAGTGGCCCTTGACACTGTTTCATGCAGATTTCGTATTAATTATGGAGCCAACACTTTATTGTTTATTATATTGTACCCAATATATTGTAGTAATTAAAAACAAATGACTTGGGTTCCATCAGCAAGAATCAAAATTAAAACATTCTATCATTCTAGCCTTAGTTGTTGCTGTTTGAGCTACCATCAGATGGATAAGAAAACGTTAAAGTTAACAGATTTTAACGTATAAATGTATTATTACACATACATACAAGAGCATTTTAAGTCGACTTACACCTGCCAAGTTAAAATGTATTTTTCAATTTTGACCGCTTAACAGCAATTTTTACCGGCTAAAAACCAAACAGAATTTGTTCGACTACATATTAAGTTTCACATCTTAAAATATCTGTCTTCTTGAAAATGGCATCCCGCATGCTGTATGAAACAGATATAAATAGAGGCTTTAGTTTGAATATGAAACCAATGGTACTGACATTTTTCTGATTTTCTGTAACACATGTAATAATATCTCTCTCTCTCTCTCTCTCTCTCTATATATATATATATATATATATATATATATATATATATATATATATATATATATATAAAGTGAAAATGTGTGTGTGTGTGTGTGTGTGTGTGTGTACATTTCCCTACCAAATAACTCTGTCAATTTTCAGTCTAGAGACTCGAGATTTGACATAAGGAGTATTGGAGATTTGGGAAAATCTTTTTAATTGGTTTTCGGCCAGAAATTTGGCTGTCAAGGGGTCAAAGTTCAACGAATTGATCTTTGAAAACTCTACCAAATTCCCCCACCAATTTTGTGTCTAAACACTTGAAATTTTAAGTGTAGGTTACTTGGACATGGATCAAACTTTTTAATTTGATTTGAGCTTCAAAAAATAAATGTTAAGGAGTCAAAATTGGGGTTAAAGTTTTTAAAAAATTTTACCTCTGCGGTCTCTACCAAATTACTCAGCCAATTTCTGGCCAAAACATTTGAAATTTTACATAAAGAGTATTCAGAGATAGCGCAAGCTTTTTAATTGATTTGGGTCGAAAATTTGAGTTGCCAAGGCATTCAAAAGATTTGATCTGTGCGGTGTCTAGCAAACTACTCAGCCAATTTTAGGTCTAAACATTTGAAATTTATGCATAACGGGTATGTACATGGGGCCTGAACAAAGCTGGGCTCAACTGCTTGCATATATATATATATATATATATATATATATATATATATATATATATATACTTCGTTTAGTCACATAAATTAATATACGAAAGTATAAATTTATGTGTAAACTTTAAGTATTTACTTCAACAGAGCTCAATACATATGTAGAGCTAGGTAGTAAGTTATAAAATATATATGGCGATTAAGCTACACAGAATATTCCGCGTTTCATCAACGCTACGATTCCTCAGGCTTACAGAATATTCTGTGTTTCATCCACACTAGGATTCCTCAGGCTTATGCATAAGCCTGAGGAATCCTACCGTGGATGAAACGCAGAATATTCTGTGTAGCTTAATCACAATATATATTTTATAACTTACTATATATATATATATATATATATATATATATATATAGTCCTGGTCAAAATCATAAGACCACTTAAGAAAGTAAGCGTTTACGCATGTTATCGAATTTTTAATCAAACAAATGGTTGAAACCATTGCCAAAAGGGAAAATATGATGGAAAAAAGTGAAATCTGCTTCATTTGAAACCTTAACCCTGATCTAATAATTATTTTTTAAAAAACAAACATTTTCACCAGGTAAAAATGATAAGACCACTGATAATTTATCTAACAAAAGGCAATTATAAATTACTAAAAAGGGTCTCAGTATTTAGTATATTCTCCATTATTACAAATTACTTCAAAAATTCTCTTGCAACTAAGTTTTTTATCATTTGCGAAGGAATTTTATCCCATGTACTGAAAACTGAATCAGAAAGTTCCTTTATCGAATCATAATGGGTTCCATCCTTGAACACTTCTTTTGCCATTCATCCCCAAAGATTTTCAATGGGATTGAGGTCCGGAGAAAATGCTGGATGATCTAACAATTCTATATTATTTGAAGAAAAGTATTCTCGTGCTTGTCGAGAAGTGTGTATCGCAGCGTTTCTTGTTGGAAAATCCAATTTATTCCACATAGACGTGGACCTTCAGTCCTGATAGAAGCATTTTCAAGCATTGAAATGTACTTCAATGATGTTTGCCGGCCTTTCACTTCTTGCAACTTTAGAGTCCCAGCTGATGAGAAAGCAACCCAGATCATTAAAGATCCTCCTCCACTATGCCAAGTTGAAAAAGTCTCTTTGGGCAAATTTTTATCTTGCCAATAGTGTTGAAATCAATCTGGACCATCTAGATTAACCTTTTTCTCATCGAAGAAAATTACATTTTCCCACTTTTCTTCATCCCAAGTCTGGTATTTGGCGGCATATTTAAGTCAGTTAGCTTTGTGCTGTTCAAGGAGACATGGTTTCTGTAGTTGCTTTAAATGATTGAAACCTTTCATTTTCAGATGCCTTCTGATGGTTTTAGGACTACATTCTGCTGCTGTTTGGCTTTTCGATCGACTTGAGCTCATACTGAAGTTTTTTTTAAAACTTATTCTGATACGGCGATCCAGTGATGGGGTTATTTTTTTTTTTGGTCGACCTGGACTCTTTTTGTGCCCATATTGACCTGGATTTCTTAAAAAATTTGTGATGGCCGTTTTGCTACAATTCACTTCGTTTGCAATGGATCTATGGGAGAGTCCACCCCTATTAAGCTCAAAGATTCTTCCTCTCTCAAACTCTGATAATGGTTTCCCTTTTGCAATTTATAATTTAGTAAGATGTTTTTTATCCACTTTTATCCACAGTTGCTTTTAGTAACATAGAAAGCTTTTCATATTCATTTTTTCAAAACTAGCCGATTTTATTAAAGTGGTCTTATCATTTTGACCAGGTGAAAATGTTTGTTTTTTAAAAATAATTATTAGATCAGGGTTTCGAATGAAGCAGATTTCATTTTTTTCCATCATATTTTCCCTTTTGCCAATGGTTTCAACCATTTATTTGATTAAAAATTCGATATTATGCATAAATGCTTACTTTCTTAAGTGGTCTTATGATTTTGACCAGGACTGTATATTAGTTAAAAGTTGGGAAAATAGTTTGATATGTCCCGCGAAAGGAATATATGTCGTTGAAGTAGCTAAGCAAGTATTGCTACAGTTTCAAGTAATAATCTAATAAGTCGCCATACTGCAACGAGTATCGGAGGCGAATCTGGTGTTCCTAGCATAAGGCTTTCAATGTCTCACCAGGTGGCTATACTAGTCCGTATTTATGGCCTAACCAGTTGAGAAAAGACCCGGATGCACTCATATTCATTACACCAAAGCAAGTCCCAAACCAAAATATTCACTTTATGGTAAAATGATTTTGTCCCCTATTCTATTGACCATTATAGCTCTGTAAACACAAACGATGTACAGAATTTAGGCTAATTACTGCATGTCTTTAAAAAATATGTGTCGATTTTCTTTCGTTTTCAATAAGTTTTACACCTGTTTGACTAAACATTTTAAGGAGCTTATCTTTGCATGGACCGTAAGACAAACTTATATAATATTTTGTTGCAAGGAAAAGAAAGGAAAACAAAGCCCTTCTATAAATAACAATGATATACTTATTAGAGTGACCTATACCATTAGGCGAAGGTTGCCAAAAGTAAAGACAGTGTCACAATGAAGGATTGGTTGGTTGTTTTTGTTTTACGGCATATCAACCCTTTTCGGGTCACAATGAAGGAAGTAAGAACAAAGTTAGAAAGTGTCGGCTGCCAAAGTTCTTCAAGCAAATATCTCTCAACAGGGGATATAGTTGTTCGGGGGGGGGGGGGTCAAGTTGACCAGGTTGGAAAAGAAAACATTTTTCTTTGTTAATGTTTGGAGGTCTCTTAATTCTCGGTATGTCACAAAGGGTTTAGAAGTAAGTCCGTTGAAATTAATATGTCTTGTAGGCTGATTGGTCCTTGTCATCTCTCAAGGGTTGTTCTCTATTAAAGGAAATAAATGTTTATGTTTATGGCTGCTACAGAAAAGGAAATTTAAAAACTGGTTTTGTGAATTTACATATATATTAGCATCTGCTAATGTGACTCGGTGCAAACTCCTTAAATCCCATCAATGAGATTATCAAAAAACAAAAAAATCTCCTGCCATTTCCAGTTATTCACCATAGCCTTTAACCATTTTGATCTCAATTCAAAGAATTTTATAAAAATGAAGATAAAAGAATTTTTTTTTTGCTTTGAATAAACTGAAATAATTCTTGCGGTGTTTTTAATGGATCATCAGCACCAAACATGGATCACAGCAGAAAGCCTCTTTCTTTTTTTTCTTTCTTTTTTTTTTTCTTTTTTTTTTTAATAAACAAAGGATTCGATGGTGTTGGAATAATAGTTGGAAAATATCATTATCACATTTCACAAGTCAGGAATAAGTCAGCAATTCTGAATCGATTGGTGGCTTAAGATAGAACAACAACAACAACAACAACAACAACAATGAGAAAAAGAAGAAAGAAAGAAAAAGATAAACAATGAGACGAATAATAATAAGATGAAAAATAAAAGAAAAAAGAAAACAAAAATATGAAAGAAAGAAAAGGAACTAAATGTGGTCTTTATTACGAAGATATTTACAAAGATACATCTTTATGCAAGAAGAAGAAAGAGGAGAAGAATAAGATGAAGAAGTAGAAAGAGGAAGAAAAGGATGACTGTCTTTCTATTTTTAATGATTGAAATCAGGAGGATTTAATCGAGCCGTTCGTGTGCCTGTGTTAAATAATAATAATAATAATAGGTACATTCAGTGGCCTAGCATCAGTTTTTGCCGCTTGGGGTGGTCTTAAAATTTGCCAACCCATCCGCCTCCTGCTGGTATATAATTACTTGTTTTGCCTCCACCTGCTGGCATATAATTACCTGTTTTGCCCCCCCCCCTTCGCTGGCATATAATTACATGTTCGCCCACCCCCGCTGGCATATGACTACCTGTTTTGCCCCCATCGCTGGTATATGATTACCTGTTTTGCTGCCCCCCCACACACACACTGCTGGCATATGACAACCTGTTAAAACCTTAAAAATTCCAAAATGCCATCAAAATATTTATTTTCATTGAACCAATATTTACACAATTCCCTTCAGATTAATGTCTATACAATTCCCTTCAGATTAATGTTTACACAATTCCCTTCAGATTAATGTTTGCACAATTCCCTTCAGATTAATGTTTACACAATTCCCTTCAGATTAATGTCTATACAATTCCCTTCAGATTAATGTTTGTACAATTCCCTTCAGATTAATGTTTGTACAATTCCCTTACGATTAATGTTTGTACAATTCCATTCAGATTAATGTTTGTACAATTCCCTTCGGATTAATGTTTGTACAATTCCCTTCAGATTAATGTTTGCACAATTCCCTTCAGATTAATGTTTGTACAATTCCCTTCAGATTAATGTTTGTACAATTCCCTTCAGATTAATGTTTGCACAATTCCCTTCAGATTAATGTTTGCACAATTCCCTTCATATTAATGTTTGTACAATTCCCTTCAGATTAATGTTTACACAATTCCCTTCAGATTAATGTTTGCACAATTCCCTTCAGATTAATGTCTATACACTTCCCTTCAGATTAATGTTTACACAATTCCCTTCAGATTAATGTTTGCACAATTCCCTTCAGATTAATGTTTGTACAATTTCCTTCAGATTAATCTTTATACACTTCCCTTCAGATTAATGTTTATACAATTCCCTTCAGATTAATGTTTGTACAATTCCCTTCGGATTAATGTTTGTACAATTCCCTTCATATTAATGTTTGTACAATTCCCTTCAGATTAATGTTTGTACAATTCCCTTCAGACTAATGTTTACACAATTCCCTTCAGATTAATGTTTGCACAATTCCCTTCGGATTAATGTTTTTACAATTCCCTTCAGATTAATGTTTGCACAATTCCCTTCAGATTAATGTTTGTACAATTCCCTTCAGATTAATGTTTGTACAATTCCCTTCAGATTAATGTTTGTACAATTCCCTTCAGATTAATGTTTGCACAATTCCCTTCAGATTAATGTTTGTACAATTCCCTTCAGATTAATGTTTGTACAATTTCCTTCAGACTAATGTTTACACAATTCCCTTCAGATTAATGTTTGCACAATTCCCTTCAGATTAATGTTTGTACAATTCCCTTCAGATTAATGTTTGCACAATTCCCTTCAGATTAATGTTTGTACAATTCCCTTCAGATTAATGTTTGCACAATTCCCTTCGGATTAATGTTTGTACAATTCCCTTCAGATTAATGTTTGCACAATTCCCTTCATATTAATGTTTGTACAATTCCCTTCAGATTAATGTTTGCACAATTCCCTTCAGATTAATGTTTGTACAATTCCCTTCAGATTAATGTTTGCACAATTCCCTTCAGATTAATGTTTGTACAATTCCCTTCAGATTAATGTTTGCACAATTCCCTTCAGATTAATGTTTGCACAATTCCCTTCAGATTAATGTTTGTACAATTCCCTTCATATTAATGTTTGTACAATTCCCTTCAGATTAATGTTTGCACAATTCCCTTCATATTAATGTTTGTACAATTCCCTTCAGATTAATGTTTGCACAATTCCCTTCAGATTAATGTTTGCACAATTCCCTTCAGATTAATGTTTGTACAATTCCCTTCATATTAATGTTTGTACAATTCCCTTCAGATTAATGTTTGCACAATTCCCTTCAGATTAATGTTTACACAATTGCCTTCAGATTAATGTTTACACAATTGCCTTCAGATTAATGTTTGTACAATTCCCTTCATATTAATGTTCACACAATTGCCTTAAGATTAATGTTTACACAATTGCCTTCAGATTAATGTTTACACAATTCCCTTTTTTTAAAAATGTTAATTTAATTTAACAATTTCTTTTCAATAATTTGAATAATAATAAGTATGTAAACATTAATCTGAAGGCAATTACGTAAACGTTAATATGTAACAAAAGAAACCGAATATTGTTTTTCAAAACAAAAACTTATAATTCAAATTATAAAAAAAAAATGTTTAATTAAATTAATTTGCTACACAAACAAATATAATAAATTTAAATGAGAACATTTGGACACCAGAAAATGTTATGAAATGATAAAATCATTTTTATTTACTTTTCTGTTGTTGTTAAAGTCCGAGTTTTTGCCAAATACAATGGCTGTATCAAAGAGAGGATAGTCCGATGTAGTTTTCTTTTCTTTTTCTTCATAATGTTATTATTAAGAGGTCGAGCCTCTAGAAGAGAAAAAAAAAACGTTTTGTATCGGCGCTTTTTGAAATCTTTGTGTGTAATCGCTCGGTTTAAGTGCCAAATGTAAGAAATGGAAAGTCACACATTTTAGAAAACATTTTTTTATAAATTTAAATGAGAATATTTGAAATTTGAATTTATAAAATTAAATGAGAATATTTGAAACATGAAAAGGTTAAGAAATGATAAAATCATTTTATTTACTTTTTTATTGTTGTTATTTCCGAATTTTCACAAAAACGTGACTGTATTAAGGAGAGAATAGTCCGATATAGTTTTCTTTTCTTTTTCTTCATAATCTTATTATTAAGAGGTCGAGCCTTCCAAAGAGAAAAAGGCCTTGTATCCGTGCTTTTTTTTTAAATCCGTGTGCTCAGTTTAAACGCTCAATTTAAGAAATTTGTTGTTGTTAATAATAATGTCTCAATCGTTTTAAAAATGGTTTAAAAATTTATTTGTAAATTGAAAATAAGAGTATAAATTTATTTTTTGTGAGAGAACTATCGCAAGGCATTAAGTCAGTTGAAAATTTACAAACATACTTTTCGCGCTTTTTTTTCGGCAAAGTAATCAATAACTCTATCGACAAGTTCCCTCTTTATGGAGAGGATTGCAAAGTCTGTAAGCCTTGTTTTGCTCATTTTTGATCGAAGGTAGTTCTTTATAAGCTTCAGTTTCGAGAAAGAGCGCTCACAGCTGGCAACACTAATAGCTCGGGGAAGGAAAATGCACAGCAAGATCACAATATTACGGACGGAATCCCCAAGGTGGTATTTCTGTATAAAGTTCAAAAGTTCAAGAGATCCATTGATTTTGTCTTTTCCTGAAGCTTTCACAAAATACTGTAATCTCTTCCTTTCAGCAAAGAATTTATCTTTTTCTATATCATCGTCAACTTCACTAAGCTGACAATCATAATTATCATCAAGCAGATTTGACGGTGTAAGAAAAGCGTATTTACTTGCAAGATTGTGAACTTGTTGAAATCTGCAAGATATTTCTTCAGTCCACCTGTCTATGACAGACAGCATTCCCATCACAACTCAGTATCAAATTCCAGTGTTGCATCAGTCAATCGTTCACCACCCATTCGTTTCTTTTTGCAGATACGATGTTCCATGCCTATTCCCATTTCAGAGTAGAAATTATTATTATTATTGCAGTGTCCACCATTTTTCTCTATTCTGAAGAAGGTAATCTCTCAATGCTGTCAGCCTGACAGAATTTGTTGCAGATCCATCCACTTTTTTGGAAGATACTTCTGTGCATCATTGATTCTGGGAGAATAGTTTTCCAAAGGCTGAGAAATAAAGGAAACGGAAATGACAATACGGATTTGAGAATTAAAGATGCATCTGATCTTGTGGTTGCATTTTCTCCTTCTTCTGTGAGCTGTTCCAGGACAATGACAACTTCCAATAAATTTTTTTATCACAACATTTACAGCATCTAATCGACTACTCCATCTAGTTTTCACAGTCCGCTTGATACTTAGACCGGTTAACTGAATCAAGACGTCCCAGCGATGTGTAGATGCAGAAAAGAATGCAAATAACTGGCCCAGTATGCCAAAAAGAGAAGCGGCATGTACACAAGCCAGATTTAATGAACGGTTTTGCATGACACAAATAGAGCTTTTGGGTTGATTTTGGAAATTCGTTTCTGCACACCCGATCGGTGGCCTGCCATAATAGCAGCATTGTCAAATGTCTGGCCAATCCAGTCACCAATCTGAATCCCATCGTTCTTCAGTTCTCTTAAAATCAGTTTAGAAATGTTCTCCATGCTTTTACCTTTTGTTTCAATGAAGCGGAGAAACGACTCCTGCACTGTCACTTTATTTTCATCAATTTTTACATAGCGCAACGCCTCACTCATCTGATCCTTGTGAGATACATCAGGAGTGCTATGAAAAATTATGCAAAAATATTTGCTTTATTTGCGATGATTTTCTTTCTCACCTGCTTTGCCAAAATGCTTATAAATTCATTTTGAATTTCTGGTGACAGATAAGAAGTAGCGATTTTCTTTCCCGGGTTTACTTTATTTGCGATGATTTTCTTTCTCACCTGCTTTGCCAAAATGCTTATAAATTCATTTTGAATTTCTGCTGACAGATAAGAAGTAGCGATTTTCTTTCCCGGGTTTACTTTCACCAAATGTTCACGGAGCACAGAGTCATACTTGGCCAATAAATTTATCAATTCTAAAAAATTCCCTTTGTTTTCTTGATCTCTTTCATCACTATGGATGTCTTCCTGGTGATCCCGTAGTACCAGATTCTGCTTGGTGAAAAACCTGATGATGTCCAGCAATTTAGCTAAAATTTCCCGCAACTTCTTAGTTTCCTTCTCAATAAGATGTTGCTCTACTTTGTCAATTACCTTTCCTTCAGCAAATCGGATCTCTAGATTCTTCCAGTTAAGAAACGCTTGAGCATGCGATGTCCTAACTTCATGTTCATATACTTTTGGGCTTAATTTCCACGAATTCGTAAAACCCACATCAGCAGAAAACTCGACAGTCTAGTTGAAAACAATCTGCAGCAGAAGCAAAATAAGGCTTCTGGAAGGAGAATACACCATCCATGTTCTCAAAATCTTCTCACCGTTGCACAATTCCTGATAGAACCATTTTTAGTAAACTTTCTAACGTCGCCTTTTGTTTTTTTTTCCTGGTTGGACTACTTCCTTGAATTCATGATCAAGGAGCAGCAGATTCCTACCGAACAAACATAGCGCAAATTTTACGATTAATCTCAACTGGCCATAAACCAACATCTGTAAAATCGGTTTAATATTTTTGCGCCAACTAATGATTGCCTTTCTAATTATTTAACTTCAGGCGCATGATCATCGTTGACAATTTTTGATGTAACAGTATCAACGTTAGAAATATCAACTTCATTTTCGGTTTCAGCATGATTTTCGACTTTCGTTTCGGCCATTTCGGCCATTTCGGCCATTTCGGCCATAGAAGTCTTTTCCATGAATGTCAACAGCCTTTATTCTTTTTTGCTTCTTCTTCTTTTGTTTTTCCCTTTTTACGGAATGCAGCACAATTCTCCTTCATTCATTCATTATGGCACCTTCTTTGAAAATTCATGCAAATATTCAGAAAAAAAAAAAAAATTCTACTTTTAAAAATAGAAACGGCATTTCTCTGCATAAGCACCTTCTTGTGTTATTCCGTACTAGTACCACAAAAAGTGAGCTATCCCCCCCCCCATAAAATCATTTTTCTGAGATACCTAACCCTAAATATATATATTTACACACACACACACACACACACACACATATATATATATATATATATATATATATATATATATATATATATATATATATATATATATATAGAGAGAGAGAGAGAGAGAGAGAGAGAGAGAGAGACCGTCACTACTCCCCCCCCCCACTAAAACAAGAAACTTACGGGGAAAGAGTCTTTCATTTTATTTTCTATTTTAAATGTTATATATGTTTTTTACCAC
The DNA here is from genome assembly GCF_053919585.1 of Euprymna scolopes. Lineage (NCBI taxonomy): Eukaryota > Metazoa > Mollusca > Cephalopoda > Sepiida > Sepiolidae > Euprymna > Euprymna scolopes. The sequence goes on along the minus strand of NC_136525.1, from coordinate 25,791,142 downwards.
TTTTCCATTCTGTTGAGTATTTTATTTTCTGTTTTTGAACGGTTCATTTTTCAAACATGTGCACGAAGACAAATCTGAAAACGAAGCTCTTCGCTCCTGCCTCACGAAGAGGGGGAGCATGTTTCGTCTTTTTGAATTCTTACGACTCTTAAAAAGTTCATATTTAAAGTGAAATAAAGAGCGTTTAAAACTACTTTCAAACGCCAATAAATAATTCAAGTAGGTTGCAAAGTAACTTTTATAGCCAATGGGAACATTTATTTGTTGTATATTTGATTTTTTTACTACTTTTTTCGAATATCTCTGTATTGTAAAGCAAACCCCCAAAATAATTAAAATTCCATTACCAGAATTAATTCATCATAATAAATTTCGGTTTAATCATAAATACGTCAGTGATTATAAAATTTTGTTAATAGTTTGAAAAAATCAATTACACCGTGATTGTTTGAAACTTGACAGAAATTCGGCAGTATTTAAACTATCAAATAGAAAGCCACTTAAATAGTATCTGAGGTGTAGCGTTTAGTTCCCAATTAAAATTATATTCCCTGATATGACGATCATAAATTTGTTTACAGTCGATTTTTATTTTCTACTTGCTTAATGTTTCTACAATTCCAAAATTACGTAATTTTCTGTTGCTTATTTTCCGTTGTATCATTTAATTATCAGTGATGTTTGAAAGTCTTTTTCTTGGCAAAAATGTTTTGTTTAATTTTTCAACATTTTTTGGAACATGTAATTCAACTGCTTTCTTTGAAAGGTTACCTAGAAAATTTATGCAACTTTTTTAAAAACTTTGTTTTACAAATAAAATAAATTTACATCGTATTTTGATGTTATTATCATTTTAGTTTCAGTGATAATTTAAAAGCAAATATTTATCATTAGTACGAATAATGAAAAAATTAAATTAAAAATTTAAAACAATCGGTTTTGAAATTGTAAATTAGGGACACATTTTTCCGATTCTGATACCTCCAAAAGTTCCGATTTTTTTACAACATTTCAGTAGAAAATTTAAAATATTCTATTAGCTTTTATCTATTGTTTCCATTTTCTCTGAAAATGCCGCCCCCCCCCTAACATGGGCCGGTCGTAAAATAGAGACACATTTTTCTGATTCCGATATCTCTAAAAGTTCCGATGTTTTATAACCTTTTCGGCATAAACTTTCAGATTCTTTTGTTAGCTTTCATTTATTTTTTTACCCTATCAAAATGCCGCCCTTGGAACGTGCCGCCCGGGGCGGACCGAGCCCCACTTCCGCCCCGCCCTTGCTACGCTATTGGGTACATTGCTAATATATATCTGATGATGTACATGGAGAAATAGAAATAGAGAGATCACTAATTAGTTATATCTTGTCAGCAAATGTCATTATGTTAGATAGTCATGTGTACGTTGCTAGCATATACCTGACTATGTATGTGGGGAGAGACAGAGAGAGACACAGAGAGAGAGAGAAAGAGAGAGAGAGAAGAGAGAGTAAAAAAGGGAGAGAAATCAACATCACTAATTAGTTATATCTTGTCAGCATATGTCATTATGTTGTTGAATAGCAATGAGTAAATTGCTAATATACAGTAGCGGCCATAATATAAAGGAGCAGAAACAACAAAGATATAATGATGTGTATCACTTAAAAATTCGCAATTAAATTTTTACTGAATAAAGATTAGGAAGTAATGCGAACATTTCTTTCTCCCTCTCTCCGCCTCTCTTTCTCTCTTTCTCTCTCTCTCTCTCTGCCAATAAATGTGCGTATCTCTCTCTCTCATATATATATATATATATATATATATATATATATATATATATATATATATATATATATATAATGATTTAAATAAAATGTACGGAAATTTCTCGGGATCTCTTTCGGCTATCATCTTGTCAGGAGAAATTGATAGCATACAAAACAAAGAGACGGGGGAATTGTGATGTGCCAAAAATTAGAGAAAATAAAAACGATTAAAAGAAAGATTTAATCTGAAAATTAAATCTTTCTTTTAATCGTTTTTTTTTTTCTTATTTCTGGCTGATGCAATGGAATAACCTAACATCACTTCATAGATGAAATAAACTATAGATATATTGACCCTCTCACGTGACTGACAGAGAAGGAAAAAGACAGGAAGAGAATAAGAAAAGAGGTCGAGTAACTTTTATTTCACATGTATTCCCTTGTAAATAAACCCCTTTGTTTTTCACCCATAACCCCGTGTTTTCTGCTGTATTCTTATTTAAAGTAAGGATATAATAAATGGCGACAGGATTCGAATTCACAAAAAGGAAACTTTAAGTCAAAAACATATTGGAAAACGAAGAGAAAAAATACCGCACGGAAAAATTCACTACTGAGAAAAAAAAAGCTAAGACACACAAAAAGTAAGTTATATTTTTTAAAATTCAGTCTGTTACGATCCTACCAAAAAAAAGAGAAATTGACATTTTACGAAGCATTGAAAAGAACAATTTTTGAAAGTTGTCCATTTCAAATTTCTTTTATTTCATAAGAAGAAGAAAAATACGGTGGAAAAGAACGCTTGCATGCTGTTGGGTTCAGTGTCAATTTCGTGTGTGTTGCAAAAAACTTGTCTACAAAAGAATGTTTTTTGTGGTAAAAAAAACTATTTAGTGAATGTTTTTTATGGTTTGTGCAGGTACTGTTAACCTTTTGTTTTATTACTGTGTTTAAAAAATATTCTTCAACATGGAACAATTAGCTGAGTTTACAAAAACGATGCAATTAACACTGGCAGCTCAACAAAGCCAGGTGGAATTTTTACAAAAAGAACAGTTAAAACAAAATGAAGTATTAAAAACAAATTTAATGAAACAAGAAGAAAAAAAGATTGTCGTTTCACTCCGGAAGGAATTGAAACTTCGCTGACAGAATTTTTTATGAACCAACTAATGGCTTAACATTTCCAGCATATCGTAAATACGAAAATATTTTTTCCAAACGATGTCAGGCCTGATCAGATGAAGAAAAAATTATTTTACTGTTGCAATAACTGAGTTCCCATGAAAATACCAAGTATATCAATTTTATACTCCCAAGGAAACCCGAAGATATTTCTTTTAAAGAGACTATAGAAATTTTATCAAACATTTTCGGGGAATGGAATAGCTTATTTTATACTCGTTATAGGTCTTTAACTATTTTGAAACAAGATGATGAAGACTTTATCGCCTATGCTGGGAGAGTAAATGCCCAATGCGAGTTATTTAAGTTGAAAGACCTAAAATAGGACATGTTTAAATGCTTAATATTTGTGCAAGGATTAACATCCTCGAAGGATAAAGAGATCTGTTCTAGGATATTATCCATTCTGAACCAAGACATAGAAATAACCTTACAGAAAGTTACTGAGGAATGCCAGAAACTGTTAAATTTAAAACAAGATAATACTAGTATCGAAGAGAAAAATGTTGACAACATACAAAGGGTAAAGCAAGGTGACCACTATGTAAAAAAATACTGTAAGACGTGTGGAGAAAAGAATCACTTCACAAAAGAGTGCTACTTCAAACGCAACATATGCTATAAGTGCGGGCGTAAAGGACACAAGTCAACAGTATGCAAAAAGGAGAAACAGTATGCAAAAAGGAGAAATACTGTAAGCCTGAAATAAAGAAAATTGATTCTAAAAAAGAGTTTATGTATGGTAAAAAAAGGAAATATATTGAAGTTAGAATCAATGGCCGGAAAGTAAACTGTCTTTTGGATACTGGAAGTGACATATCCTTAATTGATGAAACAACATGGAAGAAAATTTGTTCTCCAAAGCTGCAAAACACAAAGAAAATTGCCAGAGGAATGTTTGGGAATAGATTAAAGGGTGAATTTTATAATAATGTGACCCTGAATGAAAAGACGTTAAAAACTAAAATGTATGTGATACCTGGAAAAAATTCTAATCTATTCGGTCTAGATTTGATGATACTCTTCAATTTATGGGAGAAACCAATAAACTCATTTTGCAAAAGAGTAAATGTGACAGGATCTGAAAGTCCCAAACTGCCAGGAAGATTTGTTGGGGATTTGAAGAAGGATTTTAAAAATGTATTTTCTGAAGGTCTGGGTTGCTGCACTGAAACGGAAGTGAAATTTGAACTGAAAGATGAAGCGAAACCGGTGTTTAAACCCAAAAGGAAGGTTCCATATTCGGCATTAGAAACAATCGAGAAAGAATTAAATAGACTCGAAGAAATCGGAGTAATAAAAAAAGTGGACTACTCTGAATGGGCATCACCCAAAGTTTATGTGAAAAAGAAAAAGAAAAAAATCAGGGTATGTGGAGATTTTTCGACAGGGCTGAATGATTCCTTAAAGGATCATAACTATCCACTCCCTACCCCTGAGGAAATATTTTCTAAGTTAAATGGAGGAAAAGTTTTCACAAAAATTGAATTGTGAGAAGCATATTTGCAGATGAAAGTCCACGAAGGTTGTTCTAAATACCTGACAATGAATACTTATAAAGGATTATTTTCCTTAAAACGATTGCCGTTTTGGTTGAAAGTAGCACCAAATGTATTCCAACAAATTATGGATGCCATGCTAGCAGGCTTGGATTTTGCAATGGCTTATTTAGACGACATTTTGATAAGAAGCAAAAATGTTGACAAACATAAAAACCATATTCGGAAGGTATTCGAGAAAATAGAAGACTACGGATTTAAAGTGGCTCTTGAAAAATGTAATTTTGGTATGGACAAGATTGAATATTTGGGACAAATAATTGATTGGAAAGATAGGAGACCTAACCCAAATAGGACAGAAGCAATTAGAGACATACTTAGACCAGACAATGTAGTGAAGTTACAGTCATTCTTGGGTCTAGCAAACTACTATAATTCTTATATCCCAAATATGCACAAACTAAGAGCACCATTAAATGAATTATTGAAGAAGAATAAAAAAAATGGCTCTGGACAAAAGAATGTGAGGAAGCATTCCAAAAAATTAAAAGATGTTTGTTATCGGATCTAGCGTTAGCACATTATGATCCGAAAAAGGATTTAATTGTAGCGGCAGATGCGAGCGAATACGATTTAGGAGCGGTGCTTCTACACAGAATGGAAGATGGATCTATTAAACCAATTTCTCACGCCTCGAGGGTTTTATTACCTGTTGAAAGAAGTACAGTCAGATTCAAAAAAAGGGGCTGGCGATTGTGTATGCCGTGAGAAAGTTCTATAGATTCATTCATGGAAGATCTTTCGTCTTGGAAACGACCCATAAACCATTATTATCGATTTTTGCTTCGAAAAAAGGAATTCCTACTCATACAGCAAATAGATTACAGAGATGGAGTATTATTTTGCTCAATTACGATTTCAAAATGAAACACCTAGCATCTAGTAAAATTGCACATGCAGATGGTTTGTCGAGATTGATCCCCAGTAAAACTGAATTCGAAGAAACTGTTATGGCAGCACTAAAAGAAGAAAATGAACTAACAGATATATTAATAAATACTGTAGGGAACATCCTGTTACACTTGAGGAAATAAAGAAAGCAGCGAAAACAGATAAATATATTAATAAGATTAAAAAAAATCAAGTGTAACAAGACGAAAAGAATAGAAAAGGATTAAAAGTGTTTCCATTTTCTATGTGTGATGAAACTCTGATGTACACAGACAGAGTGGTAATACCGTAAGTATTACAAAAGAAAATCCTAAAGGAATTCCACATGGGACATTCTGAAATCTCCAGAATGAAGGCCCTAATGAGAGGATTCACATACTGGCCTGGAATGGATCAGGACATTGAGAAAATGGTAAAATTATGTAAAGGCTGCCAACTAGCCACAAGATCTCCCCCCATACGGACACACCCTTGGCCTAAAACAGATGTATCCTGGACACGCATCCATATCGATTACGCAGGACCTCTGAAGGAATATTATTGCCTAGTAATCGTAGATAGTATGTCAAAATGGCCAGAAATTTTTAAATACAAACATCCTACAGCAGCAAACAATAAAAGTGCTGGACGAGGTATTTAGTCGGTTTGGAGTTTTGAAAACAATTTTTAGTGATAATGGCACTATGTTCACAGGTCAAGAATTCAAGCACTACTGTGAGGCACTGGCCATTGAACACATTACAACACCAACTTTTAATCCTCGATCAAATGGACAAGCGGAAGATTGTCGATACTTTGAAACAAGCTTTAAAAAAGAATAATAACATTGACATGGAAGAAAAAAGCATTAAAAAATTCTTAGCAATATATAGGATAACACCAAATCCAAATACAAATGCTAAATCATTCCCAGCTGAAATTATGTTTGCCAGGAAGGTAGGTTCGGGGTTCGACCGGTTAATCCCAAGAGAAGAAGTAAAAAAAGTATCAAGGATAATGTAAGGTACAAGACTTACAATGACGGGGATAAAGTTTTCTTCAAAAATTATCGGGCAGGGAAGAGTTTTTGGGAAGAAGGCATAATCTCAAGATGAATTGGGATAATGGTTTACATTATAAAAGGGCAGACATTTTTCCACAAAAAACATATTAACCAACTGATAAACCGATACATAGAAACAGTTAGTTATCAATGGAAGTGCTATATGACACTTTCCATATACAACCTCAAAACAAGGAAGTACCAGTAACTCAGAAATCCAGTCACTCTCCAAAAGTAAAAAATCGGCAAACACAAATGGTGAGGAGAAGTGAAAGGAAAAGGAAAAGGACCGAATTTTGGGACAAAGTCTAAAAAGGAAAAAATGGTAGAAGCAAAATTCTATGGAAGAATTTAGCTTGGGACGAAGGTGATGTAATGGAATAACCTAACATCCCTTCATAGATGAAATGAACTATAGATATATTGACCCTCTCACGTGACTGAGAGAGAAGGAAAAAAGACAGGAAGAGAATAAGACAAGATGTCGAGTAACTCTTATTTCACATGTATTCCCTTGTAAATAAACCCCTTTGTCTTTCACCCAAAACCCCGTGTTTCTTGCTGTATTCTTATTTAAAGTAAGGATATAATAAATGGCGACAGGATTCGAATTCACAAAAACACTGGCACATCCAAATTCCCCTGTAGCAGTAATATTGTTTTGTATGCTATCGATTTCTCCTGACGAGATGATACCCGAAAGAGCTCTCGAGAAATTTCCGTACATTTTATTTAAATCGTTATATAAATTTTGTACCTCTAAACATATATATATATATATGGTAAATATAAGTTTACGCTACAACAGAACACTCTAATTTGTTTTTTTAGGGGTATTTGAAGTCGCTGACAATCTGATAATCAAACCCATCGCAAATTTACCATTAGGACTATTTTGCGGCATTTCACTGCCTTCCTTAACGCTATGTGAGTGTTTTCTTACATGATTCATTCACGTGCCCATGCACATAATAAAGTGACTTATCACGTTGTGGAGGAATCTTTAGCAGACATTTGAAATAACAAGAAAGTTTTCAAAAAACAAAAATGTGATTCATTTTTTTTTTTTTGCGTTGTTACGTAGATTTTTTATGCTTTTTAATTGATCTAAAAAATTAAGTTTTCATGAGCAGTTTACAAAAATGTATTTTTATGTCTTTTGTTATTTTGGGGGGGTATTCGATTATAGAACTTGTGTAGTTTAACAGGTGCTTTTGCAGTTTAAGTAACCGTTTTTCTGTAAATAACACGCCAACACTTACCGAGTACAATACCGTTTAACATTTCACAGAAATTCTATGGGAGGACGATGGAGTCGTCGTCAGGTGAGTGATTAAAAAATAAAAAATTATGTTAATGAGTTTAAAGAAAAGGCAATTAAAATCGTTTAAAATACTTAAAATACTTAAAAGCACTTAAGCGTGCTTTCTCCTTCATATTAAGCCTGAGTGTTTTTTCATACAAATTTATAGGGCTTCAATAATTGGGAGGCATAGATCTCTTTGTGAGACGGCTAAAATGGCAGTGTTTTTAATTAGTATATCCCTAAATTCGGTTTTGAAGTCTTGGGTGCTGTGAGGGGCCGTCTCACAATGTAATCTGTGCCTCCCAATTATTGAAGCCCTACTAATAAGTAAAAGTTCATTAATTATTGGGACTTTATTTTAAGTAATATGATAAATTCTACACGCTAAACGCTTTCTTTTGAAGAAAAACACTCATTATCGCTATCAAGAAGAAAGATCAATTTCTGAAATTTCTGATATTGTTCACAAAAGTGTTGTTCTTCGTGTAATTACAAAATTGATAAAACATTAGATACAAAGCTGAAAACTTCCAAAATGATCACACAGAGATGAAAGAATTGTTAGAATGTCTACATAAGGTTTTGAAACTGTTACATCACTTGCCCGTAAATTTAATGAAGAGACAAATAATAAAATCTCAAGGAAAACGGTCGCTCACAGGTTAAAAAATGCAGAAGTTTCTCATTTTAAATTGAAACGAAAGAGCACACCTGGACTACGCGTGAGAACATGTTGTTTGGACTCACACACAATGGGATACGCTTCATTTCACTGACAAGCCCAAGATTTATAGATTTGCTTCTGATGGCAAAACTTAGGTACACTGTAGAACAGGTGAAATACTGTCTTCTCAAGAAAATTGTTAAGTTTGATGGCGGCAATGTGATGGGGTGAGGAATAATTTAATCTGGAGAAGTTGCCCCTATCATCCGCATGGCAATGCTTAGATTTACAAAAGGTTTCTTCAGAAGCATGTGGTACTAAAATTACACCATAATCCTCATGAATTTCCTGTTTTCAATGTACCTTTTCACAAGATTCCAAAGGTTATGACTGTAATGAGGTGGTCAACCAAGAGTTCGAGCTGAGTCAAATAGAAAATGTTTGGAATATAAAAAGAAACATGAAAAATCTAAATTATTGCAAATGAAATTGCTGCTGATTTTCCAAGCAATTGATCATGTGATTTACAATGCAGAGAAATCATTGAAAATATTACATTTTGTTGATATTTTGTTCACAATCAAGTATTAAAGTATGAACTTTTGTCCAGTTGTTTATTTCTTTTATTTCATTTAATCTTTATTTTTTAAGAAAAGCTATTCTGTAAAAACTTTGTATAATACTTATGTATTACACTCTAATCTTTATAAGATAAAAATTTCGTTGTTAATTATATATATATATATATATATATATATATATATATATATATATATATATGTATGTATATATCAAAATCACTAATTAGTAACATCTTGTCAGCACATGTCATTATGTTAAATGTTAAATAGTAATGAGAACGTAACTAATATACGAGGTGCCTTCAATAAGTTTCCAGACTTTTTTGTACAGGCATTTAAAATTATTGGAGACTCTTGAAAATTCAGTATGTTATTACTATACATTTTATGAGATAACTGACCAATTTTTATGATTTCAGATTCAAATGAGCAGCTACAGCTGGAATTGGAATACACCCTACAAAAGCCTGTTTGTCACAGCTGGTGGATTTCAAAAATGCAATTTGGACGTGAGGTCACTTTAAATAAATGGTGTGCAATAAAAAATCTGTTTTAAACTTGAAAAATGCCAGAGAAACATATGGAATACTTCAAACTGCTTTTGGACCATCCTGCATGCATCGAGCATCAGTTTTTGAATGGCTTAAGAGACCCAAGAAAGGCAGAGGATTTGTGAGGAATGATGAGAGACTAGGAGCAGTAAGGAAATCAGAGTTGATTGGTCACATAAAGAATTTAATGGATAAGGACCGTCATGCGTCTATAGAGACAATAAGTGCACAGTTTGATGTCAGTGTGGGAACTGTCCACAATTATTCACAAGGAACTGAAGATGCGGAAGATTTGCACAAAGTTGTCCCAAGGGTGCTCCATCCTTGTCACAGATTATTTGACCAAAATTGGCATCAAGACCTTGCTCCCTTTGACTTTTGATTATTCCTTAAGCTCGAGGAAAACTTTAGACTTTTGTAGTTATGAGACAATTGAGGAGATGAAAGTGGCTGTGACGAGGGTAATTGACATGCTCACACAAGAGGACTTCCATGGTGCCTCCCAGAAGTTGTCATAACAGTACAATAAGTGCATTGTAGCCGGAGGAAATTACTTTGAAGAGGACTAAAATTTCATGTGTGTACTATCAATAAAAATGCCCATACGAAATAAGTCTCGAAACTTATTGAAGTCACCTTGTATATCTGTTGATGTATGTGGAGAGAGACTGAGAAAAAGAGAGAGAGAGAGAGAGAGAGAGAAATCAAAATCATTAATTAGTTATATCTTTCAGCACATGTCATTATGCTAAATAGTAATGGGTACGTTGTTAGTATATATGTGATGATTTGGGTTCTCAGGTTGGCGTTGACTTGTACACAGGATAAATGTCACATCAAGCTGGTAGGCAGAAGTACACATGATGTTGCATGACTCACAGAGCTCCACAGAAGTTATATATATATATATATATAATTTTTTTACATGAATTTGGGAATGTCTACCGACATGAAATTTAAGGATTTTAAAATGAACATATAAAAAGAGAATAAAATAATAAAAAGACGGTCATATTGTTTTTTATTTTTCGATAATATTGAAAAGAAATAAGTTGGGGTGTTGCAGTTCTGCATAAGCTGCCAATATATATATATATATATATATATATATATATATATATATATATATATATATATATATATATATATATATTTGTTTTTTTAGCAAATAATATAAAAATTTTAGCTATGGATGACCAAAACTGTATAGAATGTACCTTTTTTTTAGCAAATATAAAAATAAAAGGTTTATCCAAACAGGTTTTATTTGAACTTTTATAACAAATTTGTAATCTTTCTAATAAAAATATGTTGATGAACTGTTTTTTTTTTTTTTTTTTTTTTTAATATTTATGAATATTTTTTTATTTTATTTTTTTAAGGGATTTTGTTAAAAAAATATTTATGAACTGTTTTTTCTCCAATAGTCAAATGAAATGAGATTTTTAACAGTCATCTGCCAGAATTCCTCCATCGACATTTACCATATTTTTTTATATTTTGCGTTCGAAAAAAAATCTTGCTTTATACTCATTTGTTGTGTTATTTGACCAAGACGAAAATGTATTTTTTTTTATTTCGTTATTTACTTCATTTTCAGTGAATTTTATTCAAGTACTCATGGAAAAAATAGAAGAATTAACAATTTTATTTTAGTAAAGAAGGATAACAAAACATTTTAGAAAAAAATAACGAAATAGTAATTCGTTGTTACTAAAATAATAACAGGGGAAATACATATTTTCTGGTGATAAAAATAAAGTTCATTTCATTTTGTTTCTGAGCTTCCGATTCGATTTTTTTAAAGTTTGATGGACGTGGACGTAATTCATGTACTGTTTTTATTTCATGATACAAAATATATTATGGACTGTTTTTGTTTTTTTTTAATATTTATGAACGGTATTTTCCCCAATAATATGTTTATGGACTATTTTTTATTTTTTTTACCAAACAAAAATAGAACTTTTATAATGAAATATATATTATAAACTGTTTTCAAAACATCAGCGATATCGGAATGCCCTGGCCAAGTCAAAGCTAAAAAAATCGATAAAATAGATTATCTAATTGTACTCATTTTTAGTTCGTGAGAGAGGAATCTATCACCATACTTTCCCTTAAACACGTCTGTTGGACTTTTATTAAGTACAATACTTAATAGTTTTTTTTTTCTTTTTTTTTTTTTAATGGAGAGTAGAAAACGCATTGTGGATGCGTTATCGGCAGCTCCTGTTACTCTCGCTTCTTCTTATTTGTCCCTCAGTCCTCATTTTTTAATGAGTGATTTTTCTGACAAAGGGAGAAGAAAAAGCTGTTTTCTAGGTTGGCAGTATTTTGCTCGAACAGTTGGCAGAGTTGATGGAAATTTTCTGTTTCTATGTCTATCCTTGTAGCCATGTCACTAGTAAGGGTGCTGGAGGTAAACGTTTTGTCTGGGCTGACGTTATCCGCCTGATAGTCAGGGACCCGAACCTTGGATTAACCACTAAGGAGGCTGTCCTATCAGCAGGTGCAAAGTACTGGGGCTTCTGTATTGCCATTTGGTGAATGGAATCTGGACCATGCAGTAGCTTCTGGTGGGGCCTCTCGATGCCATACTAGTGGGTAATTGTTACGGCTTTACCTTATCATGTGCTACAAAAAAAAAAATTCTTCGTTTCTTTTTCTCTCTTAATTTCCCCTCTCTGTCCTGCTCTAAGTAAATCTGACGACCTAGTCCACAAATTCCAAAATTTCATCATGACAAGTTTCAAGAAAAAATACACGATTAAACCCGGTTCTCCAACTTCCAACGTAGACCCCTACTACCATGTCTCCTTCTCCAACATCAGGGGTCTACGTTCTAACCTTCCAGAGGTTGAAACCCAATTACAGGAGACTAAACCAGACCTTTTATTTTTAAGTGAAACTGGCATTGGACAGGCTATTTCCCTAGAAGAGTTTGCAATTACAGGATACTCTAACTTAACTTCTAAATCTGACCCCCAAGATCACCATGGGCATGGAATATGTGCCTATATTAAAGATAGCTTTCCATGTGGTAGGGACATCTCCAGGGAAGATCCTAACTTACCCTATATGTGCTTCCGGGTTGCTTTAGCTCACACTACTGCATTTATATTTACTCTCTATCGCCCCCACAACAGCGGAGTTACTATCTTTCAAAGCATATCTGAGAAAATTGACCAAGTCCTATCTGCGTATCCTTCAGCTAACATTCACGTATGTGGAGACTTCAATGTTCACAACGTCGAATGGTTGACCCACTCAAACAAGACCGATGATGAGGGGAGGTTCTGTCATGATTTCTCCATTGCCTATGACCTCACTCAGATTGTTCAGGAACCCACCCGTGTGCCCGATAATGACGGCCAGTATGCGAGCCTACTAGACCTTTTTCTCACAACTTGCCCTGAACTATGTTCAGTTTCTGTTCTGTCGCCTCTTGGATCTTCCGACCACTCTGTTGTATCAATTAAGATAAAAATGAAATGTAATAAGTCCCCAGACGTACATCTTCATCGTACAGTATATCGATACACTAAGGCTGACTGGGATAGCTTCCGTACATTTATATCTGATCTACCTCTGCATTCCATGTTTAAAAAGGATGTGTCCTCTATAGTATTAGACCTGACTGAATGGTTAATTGTAGGTATTGACCATTTCATACCCTCTAAAAAGTTTCAGCAAAAACCTAACAGCCAGCCATGGTTTTCTCCAGAATGTGCTGCTGCCATTGCGCACAGAAATCACTTTTTCCACTGCTTCAAACGTAATAGATGTATGGAAACTAAAGCCGTTTTCAGGACTGCCAGCAACCATTGTAAGAAAGTAATAAGGAACGCAAGAGAGTTGTATGCTCAATCTGTTAAGTCCAAAGTAGCTGAGCAGCGGCTTGGTTCCCACCAGTTTTGGCAAATAGCAAACAGAATCCTGAACAGAAGCGTGTGCTCCATCCCAACTATTATCAATGGACCTGAGGTAATCTCGTCAGCATCAGACAAAGCCAAACTCTTTGTCAAGAACTTTGCAGCTAATTCTACCCTTTGCGACCAAGGCCGCCAACCCCCAATATTTCCTCTTGCATCAGAAAACACGCTATGTGATATGCGTATATCTGTACGTGATGTTGCCAAGCTAATCAAAAACCTTGATTCCAGTAAAGCAACTGGCCCTGACGGTATTCCAATTATAGTACTCAAAAAACTTCAACCTGAACTAGCGCCCATACTTACAAAACTGTTTAAACGTTGTCTTAAGGAGAATAGTTTCCCATCTCCCTGGAAAATCTCATCAGTATGCCCTGTATTTAAGAATTCAGGTGATCGCTCATCCCCCTCTCAGTACAGGCCATTAAGTCTCCTGTGCGTCATGAGTAAGTTGCTAGAATCTGTGTTAAATACAGAAGTAATCAACCATCTCAACAAAAATAACCTTCTTAGTGACACTCAATATGGTTTCCGTTCTGCTAGATCTACAGCAGATGTGCTTACAGTTATATCGCATAGGATTAGCAAATCTCTCGACGGTGGCAATCTTTCTAGGGCAATTGCTCTTGACATATCTAAAGCCTTTGATAGGGTATGGCATAAAGGTTTACTTCATAAGATCGCTAGCTATGGTATAGCTGGAAAAGTTTTCTCAATTATTAAATCATTTCTTTCTGATAGGTTTATAAGAGTAGTAGTTGAGGGGCAAAAATCAGAAGCTCACAGTATTAATGCCGGTGTCCCTCAGGGATCCATCCTGGGCCCAACTCTTTTCCTGATCTACATTAATGATCTTCCAAATCACATCCTTACATCATTTGTAGACATTTATGCTGACGACACTACCATTTATGGTAGCACATCTAAGACAGTAAACGACTAAGTTCTCTTCAATTCTCTCTCCTCTGATCTTGAGCACGTAGTACAATGGGGAAAGGAGTGGCTGGTTACTTTTAATGCATCTAAAACCAAGCTTCTCTCTTTACATCATCAACATTCTTATCCACATTTGGCATCAATTGAAATGAATGGCTCTCGTCTTCAGGAGGCCTCAAGTTTTAACAAGCTTCTGGGCTTGACCATTACTCCTGATCTTAAATGGAACACGTACATCAAATCTGTTGCCAAGGCCGCTGGAAAAATGGTCGGATCTTTCTATCGATCCGGTAGATATCTCACTGCTGATGCTATTCTCTATCTATATAAGAGCCAGGTACGTCCAAGGATGGAATACTGTTGCCACATCTGGGCAGGAGCTGCTAGAAAGGACTTGTCCTGCCTTGATAGAGTTCAAAATAGACTTCGTAGCCTCGTAGGAGATGTCCTTTTCTCCTCCTTGCAACCTCTATCTCACAGAAGAGATGTTGGGAGTTTGTCTCTGATGTATCGTTATTTTCATGGAAAGTGTTCAACTGAGCTTCAATCTATGGTACCCCCTCGCCAAACTTTCACAAGAAACACTCGTCTAGCTGTAAACACTATCAATAATTTCCCGCACTCTTTATCTGTGCCTAAACCTAAACGTAGATTCCATGAACAAAGCTTCTTTCTTAGAACTGCACGCCTGTGGAATTGTCTTCCATTTTCCTGCTTTCCGGCTGACTACAATATGGTTGTGTTCAAGTCTAAAGTAAATAAGTTCTTGATGAACCGTTCCATATAAGTTATCAAATTTACCAAATTTTCATTACTAATGATTACTATATTGTCCAATTTCTACTGTACACTCTTTAACCCTTATCCTTGAGTGGCCTCTTGGCCTTAATAATGTGGTGATGCCTATGTAAAAAAAAAAAAAAAAAAAAAATCGTCCTTGTCCATCAAACTTAAATAACTAAAAAAAAACACACAAAAAAAACTCAAATTTCTTCTTGGTCAAATAAGACGACAAATAAGTAATAAACAAGATTTATTTTTCATAAAAACTAAATATTGAAAGAAAAAAACATGTTGGTAGAGGAACTTTGGCAGATGACTATTAAAAATTTGATTTCATTTGACTATTGAAAAAAAAAAACTGTTCATAAATATTTTATAAACAAAACTCTTTAAAAAACTGTCCATATATATTTAAAATAAAACAACAAAAATATGTATATTTAAAAGACTCGTAGGTTTTTCAGACTTTTATCATTTTATAATATTTTAAAATATTTTTATAATGCGTTTCAAGCCTTGTTTAGCTCTCTTCAGATATTTTTATATAAAGTTTTTTTTTAGTTAAAAGTTTGGAATTTTTTTTTGGAAAATATTTTATCTCTGCCAACACTGATTGTGTTTTTCAGAGAAATACCAATCTGAGACTTATTCTTACCAGTAGCCGGTATTTTAAATAAGTAAGATTTTTATATTAAAAAAATTATATAATAACTTTCGAATTTTTAACATAAAGTTACGATAATAGATCAAAACAAAAACAAAGATAGCTCAATGGTGACGTCAAATAACGAACAGGCATGGAAGATTGTAATATAGAGTTAGAGGGGTTGAGAGGACAGACGAGAAGGAGTTAGTAGACCGATAATGGTCTCTCTATATGGGGTTCAAGAAATAGCAAGAATGTCATAAGGAAAGACATGCAACTCCATGCTTTGTTTATTTGTCCCGTAAAGAACTGCCCTTGTGCCAAATTGTTCGGTTTGTTGAACTGATTTTTGAACTGTATACACTTGTATATATGTTTTTTTTTTGTTTTTTTTTTGTTTTTTTACATAGTGGTTACCACTTATCAAGGCCTGGAAGCCACTCAGGGATAAGGGTTATTGCAAGTAAATTACGTTAGCGTGGAGATTTGATGAAGTGTTTACTTAAGGGGGCGGTTCATTAGGAATTTGTTTACGTTGGACTTGAAGACATCCAAGTTGTAGTCAGGTGGGAAGCAGGCAGATGGAACAGAGTTCCACAGGCGTGCAGTTCTAAGAAAGAAGCTTTGTTAATGGAATCCACGTTTTGATTTAGGCACAGATAAAGAGTGGGGGAAATTTTTCACAGTGGATTCAGCTAGACGAGTGTTTTTCATGAAAGATTGGCGAGGGGGGAACCAGAAATTGGAATTCAGACGAGCACCTGCCATGGAAATAGCGGTAAAACAAGGATAGGCTCGCAACGTCTCTTCTGTGGGAGAGAGGTTGCAGGGTAGAGAAAAGGGCATCCCCCACTAAGCCACGAAGTCTATTTTGTAATCTGTCAAGGCAGGATAGGCTGTTTTTAGCAGCTCCTGCCCAGATATGGCAGCAGTATTCCATCCTTGGATGTACTTGACTTTTATATAGATAGAGAATTGCATAAGTAGTGAGATATCTTCTGGAGCGGTAGAAGGATCCCACCATCTTTCCAGCGACCTTGGCAACAGACTTGATGTACATGTTCCATTTCAGATCAGGAATAAAGGTCAAACCCAGAAGCTTGTCAAAACACGGAGCCTCTCTCAGACGAGAGCCATCCATCCCAATTGATGCCAGATGGGGATCAGAGCGTTTATGATGTAAAGATAGGAGTTTGATTTTAGATGCATTAAAGGTATGTCTTCCCCCACTGAACCACGCGTTCGAGATCAGAGGAGAGAGAATCAGAGAGAACTTTGTCATTTACAGCCTTTGATGTGTTGCCGTAGATGGTCGTGTCATCAGCATAGATATCAACGAATGATTTAAGCATGTTTTTGGGAGGTCATTGATGTAGATCAGGAAGAGAGTTGGGCCCAGGATTGACCCCTGAGGGACTCCATCATTTATATTGCAGGCCTCCGATTTTTGTCCATCGACCACTACTCTTATGAGCCTATCGGAGAGAAATGATTTAATGATTGAGAAAATATTTCCAGTTATACCGTAGCTGGAAATCTTGTGAAGTAGACCCTTATGCCATACCTTGTCGAAGGCTTTTGATATGTCAAGAGCAATTGCCCTAGAAAGGAAGCCTTTGTCAAGAGATTCACTAATCCTGTGAGATATAACCGTCAGCACATCTGCGGTAGATCTTGCAGAGCGGAAACCATATTGTGTGTCACTAAGAAAGTTGTTTCTGCTGAGGTGGTTGACTATTTCTCTATTTAATATGGATTCCAGTAACTTACTCATAACACACAGGAGACTTATTGGTCTGTACTGAGAGGGAGATGACTTATCACCTGAATTCTTAAATACAGGGCAAACTGATGAGGTCTTCCAGAAAGTCGGAAAGCACTTCTCCTTAAGGCAGCGCTTAAACAGTTTCGTAAGTATGGGAGCAAGTTCTGGTTGAAGCTTTTTTAACACTATAATTGGGATGCCGTCAGGGCCAGTTGCTTTACTGGAATCAAGGTTCTTGATTAGCTTGGCGACCTCATGCACGGATATTTGTATGTTACCTAGCGTGTTCTGTGTTATAGGAGGAAGTATGGGGAGTTGATGGCCTTCGTCGCATAGGGTAGAATTAGCTGCAAAGTTCTTTGCAAATAGTTTGGCCTTGTCTGATGCTGACGAGATGACCTCTGGTCCATTGATAATGGTTGGGATAGAACGCACACTTCTATTCAGGATCCTATTTGTTATTTGCCAAAATTGGTGGGAACCAAGCCGCTGATCAGCTACTTTGGATTTAACAGACTGGGCATATAGCTCGTTTGCATTTTTTATTACTCTTTTACAGTGGTTGCTGGCAGTCCTGAAAGCAGCTTTAGTCTCAGTGCATCTATTAAGTTGGTAGCTATGGAAAAAGTGATTTCTGTGCGCGATAGCAGCAGCACATTCTGGGGAGAACCATGGGTGGCTGTTAGGTTTTTGTTGGAATTTTTTAGCTGGTATGAATTGGTCTATGACTACAATTAACAATTCGGTCAGATCTGATACTATAGAGGACACTTCCTTTTTAAACATGGAGTGCAGAGGTAAATCAGATATGAATGTACGGAAGCTATCCCAGTCAGCCATAGAGTATCAGTATACAGTACGGTGGAGGGGTACGTCTGGGGTCTTATTACATTTCATTTTTATCTTAATTGATACAACGGAGTGGTCGGAGGATCCTAGAGGAGAATGAACAAAACATGAACATAGCTCAGGGGAAGTTGAGAGAAAAAGGTCTAGGAGGCTTGCATATTGACCGGGTGTATTGGGCACACAGGTGGGTTCGCGAACAATATGAGTGAGGTCATAAGCAATTGCAACATCATGACAAAACCTCCCCTCATCGTCTGTCTTATTTGAATGGGTTAGCCATTCCACATTATGGACGTTGAAGTCACCACAGATGTGGATGTTAGCCGAGGGATGTGCAGACAGGATATAGTCTATTTTCTATTGTGGGGCCGATAGAGGGCAAATAGAAATGCAGTGGTGTTAGCAAGTGCAACCCGGAAGCATATATAGGGTAAGTTAGGATCATCTCTAGAGATATCCCTGCCACATGGGAAGCCATCTTTAATGTAGGCACATATTCCATGCCCATGGCGATCTTGGGGGTCAGATTTAGCTGTTAAATTAGAGTATCCGTTAATTATGAACTCATCTAGGGAAGTTGTCGGCCCTATTCCAGTTTCGCTGAGAAATAATACGTGATGTTTCATCTCCTGTAATTGGGTTTCAATCTCTGGAAGGTTAGAACGTAGACCCCTGATGTTGGAGAAGGAGACCTGGTAGTAGGGATCTATGTTGGAAGATGGGGTTCTAGGTTTATTCAAGTTTTTTCTCTGGAGATAGTTCATGTTGAGGTTTTGGGATTTGTAGAAACAGGTCGGCATATTTGGTTAGAGCAGTACAGAGATGGAAAGTAAGAGAGAAAAAGACAGGAAATTTTTTTTGTAGCACACGAAAAAGTAAAGCCGTAACAATTACCCACTAGTATGGCATCGAGAGGCCCCACCAGAGACTACTGCATGGTCCAGATCCACTCACCAAATGGCAATACAGCAGTCCCAGTACTTTGCGCCTGCTGATAGGACAGCCTCCTTAGTGGTTAATCCAAGGTTCGGGTCCCTGACTATCAGGCGGATAACATCAGCCAGACAAAACGTTTACCTCCAGCACCCTTACTAGTGACATGGCCACAAGGACAGACATAGAGACAGAAAAATTTCCGACATCTCAGACTACTGTTCACCAAGTACTACCGACCTTTAAGCAGCTTTTTCTTTACCCTTTGTCAGAAAAATCACTCATTGAATGAGGACTGAGGGACAAAAAAGGAGAAGCGAGAGTTACTGGAGCTGCCGATAACACGTCCACTGTATTATCTACTCTCCATTTAAAAAAAAAAAAGGGGGGGGAGGAGAGGAATGGGTACAAGTGACTTATTTATATCTAAGTAGTAAGTCCGGTGCTAAGTTATCAATTCAGGACACTTTTGATGATAATCTCCCCTCCCATATTAATTGGTGGAAGTTTTTGTCGTTATATGTGCGCACATATTAGATAATCACACGTATATATAAACTCAATTATATACACGCCTATGTGCACACATGTAAATATATATCTGTCACATACAGGGCGCTTCAATAAAATGTATGCACTCTTTAAATGATCATAAAACCAATATTTATCATAAGAAAGAAAAGTTTCATACATCAAAATCCTGTGAACAAATATAGAAACCAGTTAATTATCGAAAGTGTTCAAATTATTGGCCATTCTGGTCCATGAACAGCTAACAACGCTCACTGATTCAATCAAAAACGTTCCTAATCAGTCCAATTGGCATGTTGACTCATCTTCTTTCAATGGTTGCTTTCAACTCATTCATTGTAGCTCGTTTTGTGGTATGAACCTTATGTTTAACATGCCCCCAAAAAGAGAAAACTCCAGAGAGGGTGGGATCAAATCTGGTCAGCGTGCACAGTACTTGATACTTCCTCTTCGTCTTAACTATCTGTTTTACAGGTGACTATCAAGATATGCTCTTACGTCATTGGAATACTCTGTAGATAACAGTGTATTACGGATACATATATATATAAACTCCATTATATAACTGTTGTCAAAACTTCCACCTCCACAACTCGACACTCTCTTGTCAAAACTTCGACACTCTCTTATCAAATCTTTGAACCATTCTTAATTCGACACTCTTTCAAGTTGACTTGCACACGACTACATATGTAGCACTTCTTCCAAATCGTTGCCCTGTTCGCTTCATGTCCATTTTCATTCACCTGTTTCATTTGCATAGAAACGGCAACAGTTTGTGTTGCTCACGTGACCGTCAACCATAAAACCAACTCGATGTCGCCATTTTACCCTTTCTTTCTTTGAAGCACGTATGTGAGCTAAGTAAGTTACGATTTTCTCTACAGTCGCACATTAATTAGACATGTCATATAGATCCCAGAATAACGTCTGACATTTAGGTACTGTAAATCTCGCCTGTCTGTTTAAATGTATGTATGTATGTATATTTGTATGTCTGCCTAAAACTTTCGACAGAGGCGACGGATTTTCACGAGATCGATATCGTTTTGAAGCTCGACCCTTCGGACGAAAAATTGGCTAAAAACTTTAATTCGTTCACCCTCAACTGGGCACTTTTCTACAAGGTGGGGTCCCTTTTCTCGCCGATATTTTCGAAAGTCATCCCCTCTTTTCGATTGACTAGCTTTAATTTAAACCTTTGCCACTTCCAGTTTGGTGATGGACACAACAGCAAATACATCACGTTTTTTTTTCCCACATTCGTTTCCTCCTTCACGGTACGGGTTCGAGCCTCCTACCGTCCTACTACCACTTGTCTTTTTTTTTTTTTTTTTTTTGCTCAACCAACACCTCCAAACACCCGGTCAACGCCGGGCATCCAGGCTAGTTAAATATAATAGAGAGCTTCCGTTTAATTGTTTTTGTTTTATTTTTCTCGAATTTTCTTGTTATATTTTATGTGAAAATCAATAAAATAATGTAAGTTCCGTGGATGTCATGAACGTTTTTGATTCTACATCGAATCATCATCAAATGAGAAAATTAAATGTAAAAGTATGCTGGGAGACTGAAGAAGAAGGAGAATCTCAACTGTAGACAATTAGACGCTACAGTGTTGACGTAAATGTTAACAGTCTAATATATAACACTTTTTTTGTCTTCATGTCTCATACTTGAGCTAAAACGTTTTGTGAATGACTTTCAACTTTTCTTGTCTGTTGCCATTTCGTTTGTGAATGACTTTCAACTTTTCTTGTCTGTTGCCATTTCGTTTGTGAATGACTTTCAACTTTTCTTGTCTGTTGCCATTTCGTTTGTGGATGACTTTCAACTTTTCTTGTCTGTTGCCATTTCGTTTGTGAATGACTTTCAACTTTTCTTGTCTGTTGCCATTTCGTTTGTGAATGACTTTCAACTTTTCTTGTCTGTTGCCATTTCGTTTGTGAATGACTTTCAACTTTTCTTGTCTGTTGCTATTTCGTTTGTGAATGACTTTCAACTTTTCTTGTCTGTTGCCATTTCGTTTGTGGATGACTTTCAACTTTTCTTGTCTGTTGCCATTTCGTTTGTGAATGACTTTCAACTTTTCTTGTCTGTTGCCATTTCGTTTGTGAATGACTTTCAACTTTTCTTGTCTGTTGCCATTTCGTTTGTGAATGACTTTCAACTTTTCTTGTCTGTTGCCATTTCGTTTGTGAATGACTTTCAACTTTTCTTGTCTGTTGCCATTTCGTTTGTGAACGACTTTCAACTTTTCTTGTCTGTTGCCATTTCGTTTGTGAACGACTTTCAACTTTTCTTGTCTGTTGCCATTTCGTTTGTGAACGACTTTCAACTTTTCTTGTCTGTTGCCATTTCGTTTGTGAACGACTTTCAACTTTTCTTGTCTGTTGCCATTTCGTTTGTGAACGACTTTCAACTTTTCTTGTCTGTTGCCATTTCGTTTGTGAACGACTTTCAACTTTTCTTGTCTGTTGCCATTTCGTTTGTGAACGACTTTCAACTTTTCTTGTCTGTTGCCATTTCGTTTGTGAACGACTTTCAACTTTTCTTGTCTGTTGCCATTTCGTTTGTGAACGACTTTCAACTTTTCTTGTCTGTTGCCATTTCGTTTGTGAACGACTTTCAACTTTTCTTGTCTGTTGCCATTTCGTTTGTGAACGACTTTCAACTTTTCTTGTCTGTTGCCATTTCGTTTGTGAACGACTTTCAACTTTTCTTGTCTGTTGCCATTTCGTTTGTGAACGACTTTCAACTTTTCTTGTCTGTTGCCATTTCGTTTGTGAATAACTTTCAACTTTTCTTGTCTGTTGCCATTTCGTTTGTGAACGACTTTCAACTTTTCTTGTCTGTTGCCATTTCGTTTGTGAATAACTTTCAACTTTTCTTGTCGTCATGACTTAAGTATTCTACCACATGATTTTGGGCAACAACATTAGTGTGGAACACAGTTTAGTGTGTTTTGGACGGCGAACGACATGGATATAGGAATTGAGACATCAGCGTTCACCATACAGAGTAAGACTGACAATTTTCTCCATCCTATATGCTGTAGTCAGGATTGTGAAGTTTCGTTGTTGGTCATATTTCGCGTTCATACAAGATTATAGGTGATAAATATATATTGCATGCTGCCATGTTTGCATACGATGGGATCCCTGCGTTTTGTAAAATTCTTCTCCCCGTGGCACATATACGTCACCTTACAGTTATGTCAGTTCCGCCACTGGAATAAATCGTGTTATCTATGTGGGTGAATTTACTGACTCTTTTGATACCTGCAGCATTTTTTTCTGGGAGTCAAATTTCGACAGATGCTGCAAATGAAATTAGCCATTCGTAGCACCAGCAAGTTGGTGCACCTTTTGTGACACCACATATTGCGTGTTCGGCATTTGATGGAGTTCGAGCCAGTTGCAAGCTTAAAGATGAAGAACAGATATCATCTCTTTAGTGTCAAATATCCTTTGTCTTTATCATATTAACATTGAAGCCGATCAGTTCAAGCGCAAATTTTCAGCTGTTAAATGCTGTACTCACTTCTATATTACTAGATGCACAGAGAATCTTTCCCTTTACACACACACACACACACACACACACACACACACACACACACACACACACACACACACACACATATGTATATAATTATATGCATTATTATAAATATAAATAAGGTTAACAAGAAATTCTTTCGGTTTTTAACTTTTAAATTCAAATGAACATATCTCAGTAAAAATTCAAATGAACATATCTCAGTAAAAATTCAAATGAACATATCTCAGGTCAAATAAAAATTTATTGAGCGAAATAAGCACCATCAGAATCAACACAATTTTCAATGCAAAACAAATGCATTTATGCTAGTAATGTAAAAATCTTGCGTTCTGGTGGCGATTAAGTCGCTGAAAGCTTTTTTTGATATCGCTTAGGCGTTTGAAGCATTTCTTACACATGAAATTTTGTTGAGATGGTTGAAAAAGTGGTAGTCGGTAGGTGAGAGGTCTGGAGAGTATGGTGGATGAGGCAGAATTTTGTCGCCCAATTTGTTGAACTTGTGCATAGTCGGCTAGTAATATACGGTTGGGCATTATTGTGGAGGAGAAATGTGCTTTTTCTGTTAACTAATGTTAGGTGTTGTCAAATTTTCTGATGCATCGATTTGTGATCGATTCATTTCCGTATTCATGTATTCTGCACTGATATGAAAATGAAGATTATAGCGGAGTATAGGATTCCTAACCATGTAACTGATTAAAATGCGCTACACATTTGGATGAAAAACATGGGGAAATGAGCATAGAACAGAAAACCAAAACTTTAAATGTAATTTCTGTATTAAAAGTAATAGTTATTTAAATATTTCAACATATACTCTTGTGAGGGAAAATCCAGCTCTCCAATAAGGGGCACTCTGGATAGGAACAAAAATAAAAATTGTCTCAGTCATGAAGGATTTCTCCTCCACCGGCCGAGGACAGAAAAGGTGAATTGTAGCATCAGAACAGATTCTACTACACTGTGATCTTGTCCCAAACGCCAAGAATTGTTTGTGTTTAATATGTCTCTTTAATTGTTTGTTCCCTAAATTCATAATTCAGTTTTATCAGTATTAGATTGTATATTGTTGTTATAAAGTTCAGTTCCATTATTAATTGAATAGGGTTCCTTTCTTTTCTTTTTTAACGTTTTAATGCTCTTTTTAAAAATGCCGTAATATAATATCAACAGTAACAGTTCGACAAATCTTACCTACATTGCCTACAGGCATTTTTAAGTTAACAAGCCTTCTATATCTCGGTGGCCGTGGCGATACACACTCTTTAAAATGATATATAAAGTAAAGGTATTATAACACAAACTTATTTGAAAATACATCACTTGAAAAAATCTAAGTAATAAATCCTGCAAGGACTTTCTTCTCAACCTAACATAACTAGAAGATGTTCCCGGCGTTGCCTGGTATTAAACGTAATGTTAAATGCCTTTAAAAATTGAAGTAAAAAAAAACAAAAAACAGAAAGAAACTGAAACATGTGCATACGAGTATTATAGTTTTTATAAAGAGTTTACGTCTTGTAAGTAAAAAAAAAAAACTCGAGCTGAGATTGAAAACAAAATTTAACTAAAGATGGAGTCAAGTACGATAACCATTAGGCCAGACACGATCCTTACAAAGTGTTTTCAAATCTACTTATTCTTAACGTAATGTGAACGATTGTTTGTATGCAGTCGTGAAACAGTTGACAAACAGCTAAACATCCGATGAAGCCCAAGTACTATTTTTTTTTATTTTGACTCCTTAGCAGCTCTTTTTCCGAATGAAAACCGATTAAAAAGTTTTCTACATGTCTAAATATCCTATATACCAAATTTCAAGTCTGTAGATTCGTTAAGTATATAGGTTAAGAGTCCTTACACACACATACACACACACACACACACATTCTCATTTTTATAGATATACTAGCAGGCTGCCCGCCGTTGTTTGGTTGTAAGATACAAGTACAATATCCATTAGGCCAGACACGATCTTTACAAAGTGTTTTCAAATCTACTTATTCTTAACATACTGTGAACGATTGTGTATGTGCAGTAGTGAAACAGTTGACAAACAGATAAAAATCCGATTACCCACAAATTTTTCAATTTTTACTCCTTAGAAGCTCTTTTTCTGAATGAAAACAGATTAAAAAGTTTTACATATGTCTAAATACGCCATATACCAAATTTCAAGTTTGTAGAGCAAAAACTCGTTGAGTAGATAGGTTGAGAAGTGTTCTCTCTCTCACACACACACACACGCCCGCGCGCACACACGCACACACACACACACACATATTCTTACTTTTATAGATATACTAGCAGGCTGCCCAACGTTGCTTGGTCGTAAGACGTGCTTAAATATGATATTTTAATTGCTGCAGATTTCTTACTTATTATAAACAGAAATACCGAAGGTATTAACCATAACATTAAATTCCTTCAAAAAATGAAGCAAAAAATTCAGAAAGAAACTGAGAAATGTGCTTTCAAGTATTATGTTTCTTTCTACACAGTTCACTTCTTGCAAGTAAAAAACAAATACTCAATCTGAGACCAAAACCAAAACATAAACAGAGTGAGTCAAGTACGATAACCATTAGGCTAGCTTACCACGATCTTTAAAAAGTGTTTTCAAACCTACATATTCTTAACATAAGGAAGGTGTCATGTTTCACAACCGCACATGTGCACGAGTGAAACAGTTGACAAACAGATAAAAATCTGATGACCCCCCAGGTACAATTTTTTCAATTTTTACCTCTTAGCAGCCCTTTCTTTTAGGATGGAAATGAATTAAACATTTTCCACATGTCTGAATATCCTATATATCAAAGTTCAAGTCTTTAGATATAAAATTCGTTGAGTATATAGGTTGAGAAGTGTTCTCACACATACATTCTTACTTAAAAATATAGATAGATTATATACATTATATATACATTATATACATCATTATAATAATTATATATATAATTATTATCATAATGATTATATATGTAATTATTATTTTATTTTTATTTTTTTGAATCCCTTAAGATGAGGCTTCATAATTTGTGTATTCATTTTTTTTTTTTTTTCAAATTGTTATCCTCATCTTCATAGTTGTTGCTATTTTACCATGTTTCCACCAACTCATTCTTTGTCTGTTGTCGCGGTTAACCACCTGAAGAAGGCCAAAGGATGAGTTGGCCGAAACGTGGTAAACAAGAACAACAGCAACTATGAAGAGGAGGATAAGTCTGAAAAAAATGAACACACACACACACACACACACACACACACACACACACACACACACACACACACACATATTATTTTATTCAATTTACATAAAAAAAATTACCATAAGTCGCTACGATAAATCTACTGTTTCCTTCTAAATAGACATTGTATGCTAACAATAAAACTCTGGGGAAGGGGGGGGGAGAGAAAAGTTTGGGGGGACTTTTTCTTAAAATTATGCGTCTAGACACATGATTATTGTAGGGAAGCTGGTTTAATCAGTTATAATGAAGGTGTCTTTCCTTACTTAAATTATGCCAGAATACCTCCGCGCGTTAGGTGACAGGAAATAAAGAAGTAACTAAGTGAAAGTCGAATATGAAAGGAGAAAAAGAGTGAGGCGTTTTCCAAGTGTCTGCATTCGTTATCCAGCGTAACAGTACACATGCCCTCGAATTTCATATGCTCAATTTCGTTAAAAATAATCTTGCTTAAATCTGGTGATAAAAACTTAGTTTAAAATAAAAATAAGGATTTAATTTTAAAATCCTATTAAAATTTTTTTTTTTTTTTTTACATGGTGGTCACCACTTATCAAGGCCCGGAAGCCACTCGGGGATAAGCGTTATTGCAAGTACAGTACGCTAGTGTGGAGATTTGATGAAGTGTTTACTTAAGGGAACGGTTCATTGTTTTATGAGAAGCCTACTTTTGAGTTTTAAATAATAATAATAATAATAATAATAATAATAATAATAATAATAATAATAGGTTAATTTACTCTATAAATATTTTATACTAGTCCTTATTATATATAAAATAAAGTCAAACTTCTAACAAAAATAAAAATAATATAAAGTAACATTACATCTTTTTATATCAAAATTATAAATGTTGTTAATATACATTTTTTTTTACATAGGCGCCACCACTTATCAAGGCCGAGAGGCCACTCAAGGATAAGGGTTAAAGAGTTTACAGTAGTCAAAAGGACAATATAGTAATCGATAGTAATGGAAGTTCGGTAAATTTGTTAACTTAAGTATAACGGCTCATCAGAAACTTGTTCACGTTGGACTTGAAGACAACCATATTATAGACAGCTGGAAAGCAGGAAAATGGAAGACAATTCGACAGGCGTGCAGTTCTAAGAAAGAAGCTTTGATCATGGAATCTACATTTAGGTTTAGGCACAGATAAAGAGTGGGGGGGAAATTATTGATAGTGTTTTCAGCTAGACGAGTGTTTCTTGTGAAAGTTTGGCGAGGGGGGGACATAGATTGAAGCTCAGTCGAACACTTTCCATGAAAATAACGATAAAGCAGAGACAAACTCGCAACATCTCTTTTGTGAGATAGAGGTTGCAGTGAAGAGAAAAGGACATCTCCCACGAGGCCACAAAGTCTATTTTGAACCCTATCAAGTCATTTCTAGCAGCTCCTGCCCAGATGTGGCAACAGTATTCCATCCTTGGACGTGCCTGACTCTTATATAGATAGAGAATGGCATCAGCAGTGAGATATCTATTGAATCGATAGAAGGATCCGACCATTTTTCCAGCAGCCTTGGCAACAGATTTGATGTATGTATTCCATTTAAGATCAGGAGTAAAGGTCAATTTACTTTATTAGAGTTAAGCCTTATGTAATAAATAGATAGATATATACAGATAGATAAATAAATAGTTAATATAGTCTAAGAAGTAACAAATACTTATAAGCAAACAAAGTCTTATAAGCATTAATTACAATTTATTTCATTTTTTTAGGTTAATATATCATAATTAATAGTTAGTTTTATGATTTATATATGTTTATGTTTTTAAGCTTATATATTGAGGTAGCTGGGTTGTATTGAAAAATTAGGGTTAAAGCATGTGTAAACCATTTAATGTTGAAGAGGAATTTATCTTATGGAAATCTAAAAGGAAATGTCTACAATTAAAAGTCTGCCAAGTCCATTTGTTTAATCGAAAAATTGATTATAAAAACCAAGGCTTGTATATTCTTACAAAATGGTTGGTTAATTCACAACGTTTTAATTCATTGGTAAGTTAATTTATTTTATTTATTGCGGACTTTTATCCTCATCTTTCTTAGTTGCTTTTCACGATGTTTTGGCGAACGATTCTTCTGGCCTTCATCCGGTGATAACCGCAATGGGATAGGACGTGACAAAGGTCAGAGGAATAATTGGCCGAAACCTCATGAAACAACAACTAAGAAAGATGAGGATAAAAGTCCGCAATAAATAAAATAAATTAATAAATAGTACTCATCTCAATAATAAATTCCAATCAAATAATATACATTGGTAAGTTATTATTATTATTATTATTATTATTATTGTTATTATTATTATTATTATTGTTATTATTATTGTTATTATTATTATTATTATTATTATTGTTATTATTATTATTATTATTATTATTATTATTGTTATTATTATTATTATTGTTATTATTATTGTTATTATTATTATTATTGTTATTATTTACTCACTAGGAGTAGTCACACAAGCCATCATCAAAGATTGCTTGTGGTGTTCTCTGGAGTCTGAGTGACAACACATCACCTCAGATTTCCAGTACTCTCCACCTTTTTTGATAACCTTTGCAAAAGAATTTGCGTTATTGCAACAGCCACTTACCGTTGACTTCTCATTGGCAACAACCATTGGTCTTCACTGGAATTTAGGTGGCAATGAGTCCCCCCCAAAGTTCCAATCCTCTTTGCACTCAACCAGCGGGGTCTGGTTAATGCTTTCTGCTCGGTTTTCCATCCACCTTGATCCTCATTTATTTGATGTGGTGCCACACACTAAAAAAAAACAAAAAGAAAGAAAAACAGACGATATCTTATAGTTATTTCGTTGATTCCATGTGATGTGCTGTTGCCTTTTGGATTTTTGTGTCGAATTTGTGTCTGTAGTTCAAGGGTTTTCCTTAATATTTCTGCAGTTTTCATTATTGTTATCCATTGTATCTTCTCAGTCATCCCTCTGATTCCAATTTCTTCCTTTTTTTTTAAAAAAAGTTTTTCAGTATTGTTCCTAGCATTCCTATTATTAGTGGTGTTTTTTTTTTTAACTTTCTTCATTTTCCAGATCCTATTGAGTTCTATGACCAGTTCCGTGTACTGCCTTCCCCATTTGATTATGTCTGTTTTTATATTCTTTTTGGGCTAGTTTGCTCTATTTACTTATTATATGGTTTATTGTTTCGTCTCTTTGTCTGCAGAGTTTACATTTGCTATTTTCTTGTGTCTTGTCGATCCTTGCTTTGATGTGATTGGTTCTGATTGTGTGTTCTTGTGCAGCTATTATTAGAGATACAGTTTCTCTGTTAAGGTTCTCTTTTTGCAGCCATGTCCAAGTGTTTTTGTTAGTCTCATCTTTTGTCATCCTTCTGAATCGTCCATGTGGTTGTTTCTCTTTCCATTTTTCTTTTCTCAACTTATTTCTCACCTCTTTTTCTATTTTGTTTGTTTTGTGTCTCAGTTACAAAATCCTATGGGGCATGCATGTACAAACGGATAAATCCATCCAAGCAGGATGACTGGATGTTATACTAGTTAACAAAAAGGAAAAGACGTGTCGGATTGTAGATTTTGCTGTTCCAGCAGGCCACAGAGTGAAAATCAAGGAGACAGAGAAGCAGAGCAAATACACTGAACTGGCTAGAGAGCTTAAAATAATATGGAAGATGAAAAATGTCAGGATAATACCACTAATCATAGGAGCACTAGGAATAATACCGAAAAACTTTGAAAAGAGATTAGGAGAGATTGAAATCAGAGGGATGGCTGATAAGATACAACGGATAACAGTAATGAAAACTGCTGAAATATTAAGGAAAAACCCTTGAATGTGAAGACTAATAGACATGAACTACAGGCATAAACTACACATGCAGAAAATGCTGCAGATGTAAAACAAAGTTTTTAAAAAATTTGTTTATATTATTCTTTTTTATATTTATATCAGATACATATCAATAATAAATATTTCTCATATGTTATATCCCCCCTCCCCACTTTAGTTTTCATACATAAAGTAAATTTCACACTGTATAAAAATTATTTGATATTGGAGATATTTATAATTATAGCCTATTTCCAAAGAGGGGAGATATAACATATGAGAAAGATTTATCATTGATATGTATCTGATATGAATATAAAAAAGAATAATATAAAGAAATTTTAAATAATATAATGGAAGTTTGGAATCAAGTCTCCCCTTGCTGTTATTTCAGATCATTTGGAATCATATTAGCAAGTTTTAGTCTCCATCAAGTCCAGAGGTTTAGGGGGAAATATCAGATATTTATAATTCCTATGCCAAACTAGGAAAACAAATGACTATTATTGAAACATTTTATGATTGTGAAATGGGGCATATAAATTTTACAAAAGATTGAAAAAATTACGAAAAAGATGGACGTTCTCCTTAATGTGTGACATAAAAAGCACAGTTTACACTTACTATTACATAAATTTAGCTAAACGCTGTTCGAAAACCTAAGTTTGTAAAAATTTAATAGTTGGTTGCTTATTTCTAAAAGGTTATAAAAGTGTCAAAAATAGGCTTTGGATAATGGATGATCCCCTTAATGTGAAAATTAATGAGAGCAAATATCACATAGTGCACTACACAATTCAGGTCATTACCTTTCCAACGAGCTCTCATTTGTCAAATTCTGACTAATAGTCACTGCGATTTGTAACTTATAGAATTGCCAAGAAATGTGATATATTTATGGATATATATACAGTGGGGATCAAAAGTGTTTGCAAATTGTATAAATTGATAAATTTATACTTCAATATTTTCCAATATAATAACTATGTTACTCACTGTTTAATATGCAAATATATGAAGTAAATTCATAGAAACGGAAACCAAATAATCATATTCTGGGGGGGGGGTATGGATCTTTAAATGATTTCAGGAAGGAATATGGGCCAAAAGAGTTTGCAAGCACTCATTTATCCGCAATAAATACCATTTTTAAACATGATATAATTCGAAAAATTGTGTCATCATGATTATAGTACCATATATTGATAACATATTACAAGAAAACAACAGTTATTACGCAAATAACAATTAACAGAACAATACAAATTTATGAAACTATTTAACCCTTTATTTGCTTTCCTCCATTTTTAATCAAATCAATCAGCCTCCTATCAACAGAGAATGTTAATGTATGCACTTGCTGAGGTGTGATTTCAGAAGATACCTTCTTGATTCTCTCCCAAATGTCTTTTTTACTATGGAATTGATGCCCGTTTTCATAAACCTTCTTCTCCAGGATCGACCAGAGGTTCTCTATCCGATTCAAATCCGGGCTCTGAGGCGACCAGACGTTCACTAGAGATCCCCTTGTCTGAAAGCCAAGCTTTTGTGAACCGAGAAACATGGCTTGGGGCATTGTCTTGTTGATAATTAGATTCTGGTTGAAAGCATCATTTTGTGAATTCAACCAGGGCAATACATTTGCTTCCAAAAACTTGCAATAGTTCACAGAATTAATTTTGACACAGTCAGGGACAAGAAAAGGAACAATAATCTCACTTTCAATAATACCAGCCCAAATCATCACTCCTCCTCCTCCTCCTCCTCCTCCTCCTCCTCCCTGTTGACGTCTGAATCGCAAGTGTGGGCTATTGCCTTTAAGAAGCCATCCCTTGGCCCAACCGTCGAGGCCGTCGAGCGTTGCTCTGGCCTCGTCAGTCCAGAGAACATTTTGAAAATTGGTTTTCAAATATTTAGTGGTCCATGCTAGTTGCTTCTGACAGTTTATATTACTCAAAGGAGGACATTTTGTCTGTGTTCTCTGGTTGGCTATCTGTTTCAAAATCCGATTTCGGGTCCTTTTAGAGATGCCAGACACTCCTGCATGGTCGAAAATAGCTTTGCTTGTGCTGTGTGGGTTTGCTAGCAAACTCCTCTTGATTTTTCTATCTCGTGGTGAAGTCACCTTTGGTGTGCCACTTTTATGCTTTTTTCTTCCATCTTTGCCGTCAATGACGAAACGTTTCACGGTTCGATGATCTCGTTTCAAAATTTTCGAAATTTCCAATGTACATTTCTTTGCAGCAAGAAATGTAACAATTTCACCCTTCTCCCTATCTGTCAACATCTTTCCTTTAGCCATTATCAATAAATTAAGATTACCTGCATAAACTTTTGGCTTACCTGAAAAGTGGAAAATGTCGAACTATTATAAAATTCTGGCTTTTATCATAAAATAAAGTAATAGAACGAACCAGAATGGAAACCAACAACTGATGGAAGAGTCCAAAATGAAAAATAAAGCAAAATTGAGAAAAAATAGGTCTGCAAACTCTTTTGACCCCCACTGTACTAGCATGGGTGCCCGGCATTGCCCGGGTGTTTGGAGGTGTATGCTGAGCAAAAAAAAACAAAACAAAAAAAACCCAAAGAAAACGGTCAATTTTTTTAACTTTGACCCCTATTATGACCCCTTAACATTTATTGTTTTGGACTCAAATCAAGTTTTAACTCACTTTCCCTATGCAATAACTCTGTCAATTTTTAGTCTACAGACTCGAAATTTGATATACAGGGTACTAAGATTTGGGAAAATCTATCTGATTGGTTTCGGCCAGAAATTTGGCTTTTAAGGGGTCAAAGTTCAACGATTTGACCTTTGAGAACTCTACTAAACTCCTCCGCCAATTTGGGGTCTACGCACTTGAAATTTTAGATATAGGTTCTTTGGACATGGATCTAACTGAATAACTTGATTTGAGCCCAAAACAATAAATTTTAAGGGGTCATAATAAGGGTCAAAGTTAAAAAAATTGACGGTTTTTTTGTTTTTTTTTTGTTAAGCATACACCTCCAAACACCCGGGCAACGCCGGCCACCCATGCTAGTATATCTATACAAGTGAACGTGTCCGTGTGTCTGTGTATCTGTGTGTCTGTCTGTTTGTCTGTCTGTCTGTCTGTCTGTCTGTGTGTCTGTGTACATTTTCCTTCGCAATAACTCTGCTAAGTTTCAGTCTACAGACAAGGTACTGAGATTTGAGAAAATCAATGTGATCGGTTTTCGGCCAGAACTTTGGCTGTTAAGGGGTCAAAGTTCAACGATTTAACCTTTGAGAACTCCACCAACTTCTCCGACAATTTTGGGTCTAAACACTTGAAATTTTAGATATAGGTTCTTTGGACATGGATCTAACTGAATAACTTGATTTGAGCCCAAAACAATAAATGTTAAGAGGTCATAATACGGGTCATAGTTAAAAAAATTATGGCTTTTTTTTTTTTTTTTTGCTTAACATACACCTCCAAACACCCGAGCAACGCCGGGCTGAAATGCTAGTATCTATAAAAGTGAACGTGTCTATGTGTGTGTGTGTGTGTGTACATTTCCCTACGCAATAACTCTATCAATTTTTAGTCTACAGACTCGAAATTTGATATACAGGGTACTGAGATTTGGGAAAATCAATGTGATCGGTTTTTGGCCAGAAATTTAGTGACGAAGGGGGTCAACGTTCAACGATTTGACCGTTGAGAACTCTACCAAACTCCTCCGATAATTTGGGGTCTACACACTTGACATTTTAGATATAGGTTCCTTGGACATGGATCTAACTTAATAACCTTTTTTTTTTTTACTCAACAGACACATCCAAACATCCGGGCAACGCCGGGCTGAAATACTAGTGTGTATATATATATATATATATATATATATATAGTAATTAATATTTGAGTGATAGGGGGGCGGGTCCTATACACAGATTCGAAAAAGTTGTCCAAAAACAAATAAATGAAAGCAAAGTAAGGTAAGTTACGTCTCTACCTAAGTGGATAATTGTTTAGCGTTTTTATGTAATGTAAAATGTTTAATCGGCTCGAAAAACAGAAATGGCTGCAGACTCTGTTGAATACGTTAAGTTTGGGAAAATAAGTTGAAAACTAAAAACTATGCAATACAGTGTCAAAAACCCACCGAATATATGTTACGATGACATAGGCTGACATAATCGGTGGGTTTGTGACAGTATTTAGTATAGTTTTTTAGTTTTAACTCACTTTCTCAAACTTAACGTCATCAACAGTTTCCGCCACCATTTGTATCTTTCAAATACACCGATAAACACTGTTTTTCGAGCCGACTAAACATTACATTAAATGAAAAGAGTTTATATTACTAAACACAGATACAAAGAAGTTGTCAAAAAACAAATATATAACAAATAAATGTTATCAAAGGCAAGAAAAGTAAATGTTCTACCTAACTGGATAAGATTGTAGTGTTTTATGTAATGTATTATGTTTAATCGGTTCAAAAACATGCAGTGTTTATCGGTATATTTGAAAAATACAAATGGTGGCAGACTGTATCGAACACATTAAGTTTGGGGAAATTTTGGGAAAATGAGTTTAAACTAAAAAACTATACAAAATACTGTTAGGAACTCACTCAATATATGTTACTGTGACGTAGGCTGACATATAATCAGTGGTTTTAAACTTTTGCTCGATACAGGTGATGACTTTTAAGAGTCCCTTTTAGTGATTACCTGGTTTGAGGATATTTGTACAACTAAACGGCTAATCTGCCCCAAAAATCCGGTATTATTTTACTTTAAGGCCCGTCTCATGTTCGTATATAACGAAATATTTTATTATAGGTTTCAGTGTACTAAAAACGAATCTGCAAACCGTTTCCGTTGCAAAAAGAAAGTTTTCATGATATGAAGAAATTACTTTTCCGAAAAGTGTGTGATCACTTTTCAATGTAAATTTAACTTAAAATGAGCACCCACTTTCTGGCCACCTGAGAGAGGGGCATTTTTCTGTGTGTTTCTTGGCTAAAAAGTTTTTTGTTTGATTTCTTTTGCATGGTAGTAAACCCTGAACTCTGGGACTATTTTCCATTTCACAGCCGTAGCCTTCGTTTACGCGCGAGCATAAACAAAAGCTGTTTAGCCAATAAACATGGGAAAAAATCCCCCCCTCTCTCAGGTGGCTAGAAAGTGGGCGCTTATTTTAAGTTAAATTGACGGAAACGGTTTGCAGATTCGTTTTCAGCACACCGAAATCTACAAAAGATTTTTTGTTATTTATGAGCGTGAGACGCACGGCCCTTTATGGAAAATTTTATCAAAAAGCTGGGAGAAAATAGTTTTCAATAAAAACAACAAATGAATTCGATAGAAAAAAATGGATGCTATTTTTTAAAAATTTTCTGTGTGTTTCTTGGCTAAAAAGTTTTTTGTTTGATTTCTTTTGCATGGTAATAACCCCTGAACTCTGGGACTATTTTCCATTTAACAAACATAGCCTTTGTTTACGCTACACGCGAGCATAAATGAAGGCTGTTAAATATGCACTCGCATACCAAACTGCCTTGTCAAAAAACCTTTAAATGTTTAGTAACTTTTTCCTTTTATTATTCTAAAGAAAAACGTGCACCACACGTTGACGACGGGCCTTAATGGAAAATTTTATCAAAATTCCGGGATGCTATTTTTTTTTTTTCAATAATATAAGAAATTAAGAATTATCCAAATTTATTTTAGGTAGGCTTCGCCAGGAAAGTTTTTAAAAATACAAAATTAAGATAAACAAATGGTGCTAGTACACTTACTGATCTGCACTATTTTTTTAAATCGTACTTCCAAGTTTAATTAAAGTTTTATGATATGTTTTTTTTTATTCAATTGTAAGGTTAAAGTACAATATATATATATATATACATATATATATATATATATAATTTAAAAAATAGTGATTTTTTTTTACCCATGGACTTTACATATAAATTTTCTGAAAATTTCAATTGGTAATGTAGAAATTTGGTTCTATCGACTTTGAACGAACCAAGAATTACATTTATATATATATATATATATATGTATAACTACTTCATTTACTCACATAAAATTAATATACGAGAGTATAAATTTATGCGTAAACTTTAAGTATTTACTTCAAAAGTGCTGAATACGTAGGTAGAGCTAGTTAGTAAGTTATAAAATATATATGGCGATTAAGCTACAGTGAATATTCCGCATTTCATAAGCCTGAAAAGTCCTAGAGTGGATGAAACGTGAAATATTCAGTGTAGCTTAATCGCCATATATATTTTATAATTTACTATATATATATATATATATATATATATATATATATATATATATATATATATATATACTAGCTGTACCCTGCCACGCGTTGCAGTGGCTCAATTTGGTGTAATGGAAAAATTTAATAAAAGAGAAAATGCATGTTTCTTATATTAGTACAGCAATCCACTGCAAAAAGTGAAAAAGAAGGCGAAACTGAAAAAAATGGTGCTCTTGCAGAATTTGATCTGGATCCTCGAGAGTTTCTGCCAATCATTCATGTTTTGGACTTGACCAACAATCAGTGGATGAAGCCGAACGTAGCAAAAATGTTGAAACGCTAAATGCTTTTTTTTTGTTGTTGTTTTAAAAAATGTGATTTAGTAATTAATATTTGGTTGATGGTGGGGGGAGGGGGGTTACTATACACAGATTCCAAAAAGTCGTCCAAAAACAAATAAATGAAAGCAAAAGTAAGGTAATTTACGTTTCTACCTAATTGGGTAATTGTTTAGTGTTTTTATGTATGTAAAATGTTTAATTGGCTCAAAAAACAGAAATGGTCGCGAATTCTGTTGAATACGTTAAGTTTGGGAAAGTAAGTTGAAAACTAAAAACTATACAAAACAGTGTCTGAAACTCACCGAACATATGTTACCATGACATAGGCTGGCATAATGGATAGGTTTCTGACAGTATTTTGTATAGTTTTTTTAGTTTTAACTCACTTTCTCTAACTTAAAGTAATCAACAGTGTCCACCACCATTTGTAGCTTTCAAATACACCAATAAACACTGTTTTTCGAGCCGACTAAACGTTACATTAAATGAAAAGGGTTTATATATTACTAAACACAGATACAAAGAAGTTGTCAAAAAATAAATATATAACAAATAAATGTTATCAAAGGCAAGAAAAGTAAGTGTTCTACCTAACTGGATAAGATTTTAGTGTTTTTATGTAATGTATAATCGGTTCAAAAACATTCAATTTTTATCGGTATATCTGAAAAATACAAATGGCGGCAGACTGTATCGAACACGTTAAGTTTGGGGAAATTTTGG
This sequence comes from Euprymna scolopes, assembly GCF_053919585.1. Lineage (NCBI taxonomy): Eukaryota > Metazoa > Mollusca > Cephalopoda > Sepiida > Sepiolidae > Euprymna > Euprymna scolopes. The sequence continues at coordinate 25,753,276 of NC_136525.1, read as the reverse complement.
GAAAATGAGTTTAAACTAAAAATACTGTTAGGAACTCACTCAATATATGTTACCATGATGTAGGCTGGCATATAATCGGTGGTTTTAAACTTTTGCTCGATACAGGTGACGACTTTTAAAAATCCCTTTTAGTGATTACCTGGTTTGAGGATATTTGTACAACTAAACGGCAAATCTGCTCAAAAAAATCCGGTATTATTTTACTTTAAGGCCCGTTTCACGTTCATATATAACGAAATATTTTATTGTAGATTTCGGTGTGCTAAAAACGAATCTGCAAACCGTTTACGTAGCAAAAAAAAAGTTTTCATGACATTCATGAAATTACTTTTTCGAAAAGTGGGTGATCACTTTTCAATGTAAATTTAACTTAGAATGAGCACCCACTTTCTGGCCACCTGAGAGAGGGGCATTTTTCTGTTTCTTGGCTAAAAAGTTTTTTGTTTGATTTCTTTTGCATGGTAATAACCCCTGAACTCTGGGACTATTTTCCATTTAACAGCCGTAGCCTTTGTTTACGCTATGCGTAAGCATAAACGAAAGCTGTTTAGCCAATAAACATGGGAAAAAATCCCCCCTCTCTCAGGTGGCTAGAAAGTGGGTGCTCATTTTAAGTTAAATTTACATGGAAAAGTGATCGCCACTTTTTCGAAAAAGTAATTTCTTCATATCATAAAAACTATTTTTTTGTGACGGAAACGGTTTGCAGATTCGTTTTTAGCACACCAAAATCTACAAAAAAAAAATTTGTTATTTACGAACGTGAGACGCACAGCAGCCCTTACTGGAAAATTATATAAAAAATCCGGGGGAAAATAGTTTTCAATAAAAACAGCAAATGAATTCGATAGAAAAAAAAAAATGGATGCTATTTTTTTTTTCTTTCTGTGTGTTTCTTGGCTAAAAAGTCTTTTTGTTTGATTTCTTTTGCATGGTATTAACCCCTGAACTCTGGGACTATTTTCCATTTCACAGACGTAGCCTTTGTTTATGCTATGCGTGAGCATAAACGAAAACTGTTAAATATGCATTCGCGTATCAAACTGCCTTGTCAAAAAAACCTTTAAGCCAATAAACACGAAAATAAATGCCCCTTCCTCAGGTGGCCATAAAGTGGGTGCTCATTTTAAGTTAAATTTAGATGGAAAAGTGATCACCCACTTTTCGGAAAAAAAATTTCTTCAGATCATGAAAACTATTTTGATACTCTTTGGGCGTTGAGTTCCATGGCGACCCGCAGAATTATTTAATGGTCGTTCCCTTAGTACCCCCCTAGTCAAGGCTAACGCATGCGCACGTAACATTTTTTATTTATTTACTTACGTGGTGGAGTTTCTATACTGATAGGTTGTTTGAAATTTTTTCACTGGATTATTATTGATTGAACACTAACCAGATTATGAAAAAAAATTGAAAAAAAAAAAAAAATCATTTCAACATTTGAAAGGGATCCTCACTTTTTAGTTACCACGTTGTGGTAAATCGGTCACTTTTTATTTATTTATTTATTTTTTTTTCTAAATACGGAAGTGTCTTCGGGAGATATAAAATGGTCGCATGTTGACGAAGCAATGTATCGGGAGGCGTACGGGATTAAAAATTATTGGTAAATTTTTAGATTAGGTCCACCTCCTCAATTTTCTTTTAAATGACGACTTGAAATGGTTTTCGACTATGCTGAATGCGAAAATCGCATCGAAATTTTGCAGAAATAAGTAGTTATCAAGATATAAAAAGTTGTATTATGCATTGTAATCTTTGGCGGCCGTCTTTTTTACGTGTGTGTATTTGTTTATGGCGCGTGTGCACGTAAAAAGATGGCCGCCGAAGAATACAATGCATAATACAACTATTTATTTCCGCAAAATTTCAATGCAATTTGCGTGTTCAGCATACTCGGAAACCTATAAATGTCGTCATTGAAAGGAAAATTGTGGAGGTGGACCTAATCTAAAAAAATACCAAATTTCTCCAGCATGTTAGTGAAATTTATAATACTTTAAAAAAATTAAAAAGAAACAAAACAAAAGTTTTTAAAAGAAACTCACCTTTCACAAAAACAATTTAAAAAAAAAAAAAACACAAACTGACTAAATAAGTAAAAAAAAAAAAAATAATTAAAAATCTCGAAACTTTATTTTCATGAAAACAATAAAAAAAAAAAGTCCTGTTCTCTCTATTTTTTTTTCTTTGAGAAACAAATATATTTCTGACTTACAAATGCGGTAGAGACTCATTATTTTTACTTTCTATGGTTTTGATATACCGCGTTTTTATTGCTTAAAAAATGGGTGACTGATTTATCAGAACGTTGTAACTAAAAAGTGAGCACCACTTTCAAATGTCGAAATAATGATTTCTTTTTTACATTTTTTTTTTTTTAATAATCTGTTGAATTAGTGTCCAATCAATAATAATCCAGTAAAAAAAAATTCCAAAAACCTATAAGTATAGAAATTAAGCATGGGAGTAATGTTTGTACAACAACGTCGCCTTTCGCACTTTTACAAACATTTTTTTAAAAAAATAACTAAACCATTTATTGATAATTTGTCACGTGTACAAACATTTATTTATTTACGTAGGCTTAACTCCTTTCATGAATAAGAAAAGTTTTACTCTTTAAGAATAATAAAAGGAAAAAGTTACTGAACATTTATAAAAGGACTTCTTTTCATGAAGGCCAGAGGAATAGTTGGCCGAAAATTTGTGAAACAACAACAATAAATAAAAATGGTGCTAATGCAGAGAGCCGCGCTATTTTTTAAATCATATTTCCACGTTTAAATAACGTTTTACGATATGTTTTTTTTTTATTTATTCAATTGTAAGGTTAAAGTACAGAATAGGTACAAAACATCCTTACCTCCCCATGTCAAGAATGACTTTTTAAATAATGACATTATTTCAGCACGGATCACTCTCTGCATGAGTAATCTTATATATAAAAAAAAAAACTCAAAAGCAAGCAACAAACTTTTTTTTTGGCCTTATATAATAAAGAAAAGATGTGTAAATTAAAAAATTTGGAAGATAAACAAATGAAATATGTTTTTTTTTTGTTTTTTTTTTTACTTATCGAGTTAACAGAAAATTAAACCTTTCGTCAATTCGTGGCTGTGAAATGAATCGAACCGGAAGTTCAGTTTTATCAACAGAACAGATTCGCAGAAACGATAAATAAATATATTTATTTTATTTAATATTTTAATTTTAATTAGGTAAATTTATTTTAATAACATAAAAACATACCTCGACTCTAAAAATGGGTTGTCTGAAAATTTCAAATAAATTGGTAACGTATAAACATGGCTTTATTTCTTTAGAACGAACCAACTTTACATATATATATATATATATATATATATATATATATATATATATATATTTTACCCAACAGTATATCGGTGAACAGAATAAGATGGATAAATGTGGTGTAGTATTATATATATATATATATATATATATATATATATATATATATATATATATATATATATATATATACTCTTATAAAAAAATTTTGTGCGTACTGATAATCATATTTAAACTTTTTTTTCTATTTATTTAAAAAGAATATACAACTTTGTTATATATGGTCGTGGAATTTCATTTATCTGCAAAAGATCTAGCCAATCTTTTAAACATTCTTTTTAATTAATTCACTATTAGTTTTTCCTCATGGGATGATCATCTTTAGTTAACTATTACGTGTAATTACATGTATTTATACAAAGATTCATTAAAATATAAGTTTAAATATGAAAAACTTGGGAAAATATTAGTAATTAATTTTTAATCCATAAAACTCAATTTAAATATCTTTAGAAAAATATATAAAAATACAACTGCATTTGGCAAATTTTCACTCTTTCACGTGGGTCTAGTCAGTGGAACATTCTTTTGTCAAATAAACTACCCAAAGTTTTCAATAAACCAAGAATCATTTTTTATTAGTAGTCTCGATTTTATGGCTTTCTTTACCCACCTAAAACAATCTTAATTTTGTTTTACAATCTGTGTACAGACATGTGACAGGGGAGATGAATCTTTCTTTCAAACTGATTACTTTGACTGCATAAGGCACCATAGTAGTTCCTAAGTCTAAGTGTAAGTAATACAGACAGAATCAAAGAAAATTGACGCCAAGAGTTATTTCACACGAAAGCGTGAAAATTCACAAATTGAATTGAATTCAAAGTCAACTTTTTCTCATACGTTTCGCCAAGGCTACCAAAAATATTTTTCAATGCCTTAGATTGTGGCTGTGGTAATTTTATGTTCTTTTCTTCTCCTAAAGAGAAAAAAAACAATTCTACATTTGAAGAATTCTATAATTGCAATTATTATAATTGCACATTGGGATAATTTTAACTAACAAAATATAGCAGTAAGTGAACTTGTTCTTTTTTAACTTTTATCGAATATTTCATTTTATTTATTATTTTAAACTGCAAAACAAGCAATTTTTATGTGAGAATATTTTTCAGTCAGTTCTTTTAATAATAAATAAAATTTTTCATTGAGTATTTCCAAATATTTTAAAGTTAGAAGCATTTTTCACAACAGTTTCTTTGTTTTGTTTTTGTTGTTGTCTTGTTTTTTTTTAATTATTTGTTTTTTAACTAAAACGATCGATGAATTCAGTATTTTAGCACTGGGTGTAATTTATTTCTTTGAAATAAATTTAAAATTAAAAGATTTTTTTTATAACATTTTATCTGTAAATAATTTACATGATTGAAATGGGAAATGAAATAGAAAATTCTCTATTCTCTCCCGAGACATACAAACACAAATTCATCTTAAAAATTCATTAACTAATCAGTTTTAATTAAAGTTTTGATATGAACTAAAAATAAAGAGTACATTATTCATCTTATGATGATATGAACTAAAAAGTTTTGATATGAACTAAAAATAAAGAGTACATTACATTTTAGTTAACATATTTTCTTGTGTTTATCTTATAAATAAATATTGTTTGGTATTTGTACTGTATACGAGGGGCGTGCAATAAGTAATGCTCCTGCCCCACTTCCAGTTGTCTGATCTAGCTGAAATTTTGCATGTGCAATGATTTATATCTCTATGGGTTATGTGGCAAATTACAACTCTGAACTAATTGTAATTTCTGTTTTACAGGTGTTTGAAATGTCAAGCAGTGATCCGGTTTTTGTATGTGAAAGGATGCACACCAGAGGAGACTTTTGATGAAATGAAAGAAACTTATGGTGGATAATGCCCCATCACGTAACACGCTGGCATCATGAATTCAAACATGGCCAGAAGTCTGTGGAAACAGCTCCCAGACCTGGTCGCACCCACCTTCTGCTATTGATGAGGTATCTGTCCGTCAAGTTGAGGTTGCCATTTTGGTAGATCGGCGCATTACTATTCGCCAAATAGCCGAAGATGTCAAGATTAGTGGAAACTATCATTCATGACCATTTGCATATGCATAAGGTATCTGCCAGATGGATTCCCAGATTGCTCACACCATTTCAGAAGTAAGAATGCGTTGAGTGCTCGAGGATGAATTTGGAGATGTGCCAAGAAGATGAGTCATAATGCTTCAAAAGTGATTACACAGAATAAAACCTGGGTCCATCACTATGATCCAGAGACTAAAGCCCAGTCAATGCAGTGGAAACACTTGGACTCACCACCTCCAAAGAAGGCAAGGGTGCAGCCCTCCACTAGCAAGGTTATGCTCACAGACTTCTGGGACCAGGACGGAGTAGTGATGAGAGATTTCCTGGCAAAAGGTACCACAATTACAGGAGCCTATTATGCTTCACTTTTGAGAAAATTAAGGGAAGCTATCAAAATCAAGAGGCGAGGCAAGATCAGCAAAAGTACCCTCCTCCTGCAGGACAATGCTCCAGTCCACAACTTGCATGTCGCCAGATCAGAAGCACGGGCGTGTGGTTATGAAATCCTCTCCCATCCTCCCTACTCTCCTGACCTTGCACCCTCTGAATTTCACCTCTTCCCAGCCATGAAGTTGTTTTTGAAAGGAAAACGTTTCCCAGATGATGCAGCCTTGATTTCTGAAGTCACGTTGTGGTTGGAGGATTAACCTGGAGTGTTCTACAAAAACAGTCTCCAGAGCTGCATCAAACGATGGGAGAAATGCATAACTCTGGGTAGTTCCTATGTAGAGAAAGACTAACAACTGTGCCAAGTTTCGTTGGTCTACTGCAATGGGAAGTGGGTCAGAGGCATTACACGCCCCTCGTACCTACCATGCTGAAATAATAACTTTATTTAGAAAGCCATTCTTAACAGGGCAGGGGGGACTTTCTAACTATTCTGCACTTTCACCTAACAATTTAATGAAAAAAAAAAGATACGATAAAATTTAATTTAACTTGAAAAACCTATCTAAAATATAGCATGGTGCGTACACTACACAAGCACCATTATTATTATTATTATTATTATTATTATTATTATTATTATTATTATTATAACAACAACAACAACAGCTACAACAACAACAGCAATAATAAAAAAGGTATTTCACAGGACCATGCATAAAACGTGTTTAATTTAATAGTTGCTCCCTAAAAAGCACATACACAAAGGTTTCATTGTTTTTTTAATCACAAAAAAACTTTTTGAAGGTACTATTTGTGGCAAAAAAAAAGGTAAAAAAAAAAAAAATTATTTGAATACGTATGAAAAAATAAATGTAACAAGAAATAAAAATATTAGTGTGGAAAATGTAATAATAAAAATAAATTAAATTAAAATGAAAATAAAATAAAAGTAGGAATCAAATTTAATTAAAGAAGTAAAAAAATTAAAAAAATAAAATACATGCTCGATTACAAAAAAAAAGTGTATGAGATCTATACGAAGAAAGTGAAAGAAAACCTCAGGGAGCAGCTATTAAGTTAAAACCCATTTAGTTTACGCAGGGTCCACGTTCCCTGTGAAGTGCCAAAAAAACCTGTAGATGACATCGACTGGCGCCACACCAACTAGTTGTGAAGGGTCAGGGAGGATGGAAAGTCCGAGGTGGGCGAGTACTAACCAGATCTCCACTGGAAGTGTGCAGTTCAAATCTGGTATCTTAGAGGGGCATTTTGTCACCCAAACCCCAGGAAACACCAATGGCTGATGCCAATGAGAAATCAATGGCAAACAGTTGTTGTGATAACATGCAATCATCTGCATGAGTGGTGAAGAGGTGGAGAACATTGGAAATCTAGGGAGACTTGTTGTCACTTGGTCTCCAGCGAATATCACAGGTTACTGCCAGTGAGCGATCACTGATGATGGCTTGTGAGACAACTCCTAGTCAGTGAAATAATAATAATAATAATAATAATAATAATAATAATAATAATAATGTCCCCTCCCAAATTCACCACCACCCTGATTTAATAGCGTAGATATTTACTAGTTTTAACCAATGTTCTTAATTTCAACCAATGGTCACATTATAGTATGATTGTCTTTTAGTAGTTATATGAACTTCATTTCCGTATTCATGTATTCTGCACTGATATGAAAATGAAGACTATAGCAGAGTATAGGATTCCTAACCATGTAACTGATGAAAATATGCCTCACATTTTGATGAAAACTATGGAAAAAATGAACATAAAAGAACAGAAAACCAAAATTTTAAATATAATTTCTGTATTAAAAGTAATAATTATTTAAATATTTCAACATATAATCTTGTTGGGAAAATCCAAAATAAGGGGCACTCTGGATAAGAACAAAAATAAAAATTGTCTCAGTTATGAAGGATTTCTCCTCCACCGGCCGAGGACAGAAAAGGTGAATTGTAGCACCAGAACAGATACTACATTGTGATCTCGTCCTGAAGGCCAAGAATTGATTGTGTTTTATGCTTCTTTAATTGTTTGTTCCCTAAATTCATAATTCAATTTTATCAGTATGTTGCGGTTTCAAATCACCGCCTCCATTTTTCTTTCTTTCTCCCCCCCCCCGTTGTTTCTCTTTGCCTTCCCTTCGCTTAAACAAAAGACGCGATAGGCTAACTCGAGCTAAATGTATAAGCAATATCCGGGTTCAGTGAATACATGCACCTTCCCTTTCTTTCTGTCCTCGACTCCTCTACACACATCAGAATTCAAATATATCAAACAAAACGCCAATAATGCAGGCAATTGACTTTTTACTTTTAAGGCAAAATTAATTTAAACAAACTCCCAAGCTACTTTTGATTGTATAAATTTCGTTCTGGAATTAATTAGAGTCGTTTGTTTGTCTTATTGGGAGCGATGCCTCTAACATCACGCTGGCCAAATGAATACAGCCAGCCTCTACCAAACCAGGGTTTTCCCCAGGCGGCCCCCACTCGACTATCATGTCCAGCATTAGTTCTTTGGGGTTTTCTTCGAGGAAGCATCTCTTTTGCTTCCTTGGTCTATTTGCCCCCCTTTTTGGGGGCCAATAACTGCTTCTTTTTTGGATCTTTTTCAGATTTTGAGTTCTCTTTCCGAGCTGACTTAAGCAGCTGACCGGGCTACGTAGGGTGTGGTTGCAAGTAAAATCCAACAGAATCACCCTCTAGTCCAAATCGGCGGCTCCAGCTCTGGGAAGAGGACGAGGAAGAGGAGAGTAGCTGGTCCAGGCTCCAGCGCAGCAATGCCTAGCTTGGGGCTCGGTTCTCAGAGGGGGCCTTTGCAGTCAAATCTGAGTGCTGGACCAGGGTCCACAACAGTTCCACCCACTCCCTGCGGTCCAGGCTCCACTACTCTGCCTAGCCCAGGTTCTGCCACTCATGTCGCTGACACGGTCGTCGGAACAGGCCACGTAAAGAGCACTACCCCTAAGGCAAGCATAGGTGCTGTCCCCTGCACCTTAGAATCAGAATTTCAAGCCTTAGGCTACTCCGATAATTTCGATGTTGCCATCTCCAGCAGCAGTAGGGCTAGGCCAGCTGGACAAGGTGATTCGGCTTGCTGGGAGCGACCCAGGGCTTCAACGGTCAGCCCCCCGACCCAGAGGAGGAGCATACTCCCAGGGCCGGGACTGAAACATTCAAGTTCGCTCGAATTCTCGCAATTGAGAACCACTGACCCGGATCAGGTAATCAAAAATGCAGTGCCCGACGACCGGGAGCAGGCTGTCAACAATATCATTGACCTTAACCTGGAGCTGTCACAGACCCTAAAGAGGGACATGGAGCTGAGCAGCAGCGGCAGCAGCAGTGATTCAAGCAACTATGACAGTTGCAATGATGATGATATCAGCATGAAAGCAGTCCAGGCTGGAGCTAGACGATCTCGCTCCAAGAGAAGGAAGGCGGGGGCCGCTCAGCCTGAACAAAGGAGTGGGGCAGTTGGTGCCACTATGACGTCACCATCCGGGAAGCCATCTGATTGGCTGTCACTTCCCAACACCCAGGACTCTATAGACAACTCGATTCCTCCGGGACAACGAATGCCATCAACCACTATGAGAGTCAACCGCACTGGCTTACTTAGATGTGACACCTAGACAATGAGCATCATTGTAGAAGGTCGGCGGCCTCACTGTTGGTATTGCCTGCAGCAGGGGCATATGATGAAGGAGTGCCCCCAAAAAATATCCCACGGGCGCCCCTGCTGCCATGGTCTCAAAAACAACCGAGAGAACTGATGCAGTGGCATTAGTATCGTCTCGGAAGATTTGCAAGCGGTTTTGGGTTCACTTTGAGGATCGCTTCACACAGCTGTCCAGGCTCCGCATCCAGGAGTTTGACAACTATTTTGCTGGCTCACCCTGCCTGGAGGAGGCCCGAGCAGCTAGTTGTGATGGTCGGGTTACAGAATGTGAGGTGGTTGCTGCATTGAAGCAGGTCAGTTACAACAAATCACCCGGACTCGATGGTCTGCCCTATGAATTGTTCTTGAGGCTGTTGCACATATTCGTTCCTATTCTGACAAATGTGTTTAACCACTGGTTTGACATGGGATCCATCCCAGGTCAGGTTACCAAGGGAGTGGTCACACTTCTTCAGAAGAAGGATGGGTGTGTTGGGGGGGGGGGCTAGATGATTATAGGTCCATCATGCTCTTAAATGTGGATATGAAAATTTTGGCCAGAGTTCTTGCGAATCGTTTGCAGGTCGTTATCACTGACTTGGTCAAACCAGATCAGAATTACGCTGTGAAGGGGAGATCAATTCAAAACAATCTGCACTTGATATGCATGATCATAGAAAATTCAGAAGACGACACTGAAGCTGCGCTGATCAATTTGGATCAGTCCAAGGCGTTCGACAGGGTGGACCATCACTTCTTGAGGTCTGTTTCGGAGGCCGGCAGGTTTGGGCCTGACTTCCGCAGATGGATCTCCATTCTGTATGCTCGGCCGATGGCAGACATGCAAGTAAGCAGGGGTGCAGTCGGCGCCGTTCGCTGTTTCCCGGTCGGTGCACCAGGAGTGTCTGTTGTCTCCCCTGCTATATGTCCTCGCATTAGAACCTTTTCTGTGCAAACTGAGGACTGGGGAGACTGGACTGGCCCTATGCGGAATCAAATTGCCTGGTGGTGCACGGGCCAGGGTCTTCACGTTTACAGATGATGTAACCATGTGCGTGTCGAGCCATTATGACATTTTCGCAGTGATTAAGGTACTCAAGCGGTACGAACAAGTCACAGGAACAGTTGTCAATCTCAGCAAGTCTGTTGGCCTGAGGTTGGCTGCTTGACAGAGCTCGTTAGCACTGGCGGGCTCTTTTGGCTGGACAGACGGCCTGGTTCACATACTCTGAGTTTGGTTCAGACTGGGCCTACAGCTTGACAAAAACTGGTCGGCGGTACAGGTGAAGGACTTGGCTTTGGAGGGGATTGTCCCTCAAAGGTAGAGAAGAGGCGTGTGCTACATATGTCTTTCTGCTCATCCTTTACCAGCTGGCTATACTTCCCCTGCCTGCAGGTCATCTTGCGGCTTTGACCCAGTTGCTCTTTTCCCTGTCTGTACTCAACGTCCGATTGATGGGGTCTTGGGGATGCCAGATTTGATGAGTCACAAACGTGACAAGAGACTGGCGTACCTGAGTAGAACTCTGGTAGAAGAATCTGCGTGGGGCTCTGTGGTCAGTAGAGCATTTCCCGACCTCATCTCCGATCACTCGGTTGAAGGCAGACATAGACTGAGAAAACAGCCGCAGTTCTATGACGAATGCCGGGAGACGCTCAGAGTGTTGCCAGGGTCCAGTGACCTCACCCGGCCTAGAAGAGCATTTTACAGGAAGCTAATGGAGGAGACCGAGTCGGACCCGCTAGGGGAGCGGCTGCGGCTGTCGGATGGGGAGGTGCGTTCTCTGTGGAATTGGGCGGCAGACCGGGGTTACCTCAATAATTCAGAGTTTTCCCTGACCTGGCGACTGGTTAGGAACGCACTTGTCCTTAATGGAAGGTGCCACAGTATCAACTATGAAATCAACCCTAATTGTCCTTGGGGCGAGGAGGATCATGAGGAAACTGTGGAATACGCTTTTTTTGAGTGCTCCAAGCTGTGAGAATACTGGGCTTATGTTAGCATCCGTTGTCTACAATGCAGATCCGCTGTGGCCTAGGGAGGAACTAATGGTGTTCCTAGCAATCTTAGGCATAGCTAGACTAGTTATGTGGACATCACTCATAGAGATAGGGCGAGGGGGGGATCCAATCTCTCATTACTATCTGATTTCGTATTTTAAACATCAACTTAATATCAAAATCAGATGTGATAGGAGGAGGTTATCCCACTCAGAGTTTAGTCGTAGGTGGATACACACCACTAGTTTGTGTGCATTCACACGAAACAGGCTTGAGTACGTGTTCCCTGTCTAGGCATGGCACATGCCGACTACAAGAACAAGAAAATCCCATCATGGTGGTTCAGTCCCTTAGCTAGTTTGTATGAATGAATCTCACGCCCCCAACATTTATTTTAAGGTGTTAGAATACCTCCAAGAAGCCCGCAACCAACAATTTATTTTTTGACCCTGTCTATTCCCAGGTATACATCTTGGAGGTCACCGAACATCCCCGCAAACTCCAACCATTTGTTTTGTCCGTAGACTGCCCACTCCCACTTAGGAGATGACTCCCTTGTTTTCGGTTGGGGTGTTTTTAAGGCTATATATATATATATATATATATATATATATATATATATATATATATATATATTAGCATTGTAAATATTGTAAAAATGCCATTTTCATCTCATCTGAGTAGATTTTAAATAGCTTAAGTTCATAACATGAATGCGGTATTATGGTGATTGCAACTAGTTTTAGGGAATAGACCAAGTGGACGACCCCCCCTATTCCCTTTAGGCTTCATGCCTAATCATTGAATTGTAGCATTTTTTGTTATGTAATACCTGCCTGGCAAGAGTTGTATGCCAATAAAATGTAATATAATTTTTATGATAAACTAGCAGGGGTTACCCGGCGTTGCCTGGGTGATCGGCCCCCTTCCCACTCCGAGGGGTAACAAAAAAAGTCACCCCTCTGGATTTACATGCTTGGTGCCGGCCTCCCCCCTTCAGGGAGAGATAATCCCCAACCCCACCTTCAGGGTAGAGGATGCCTGGAGGCTTCTCCCCCCCCCCCAAAGAAAAAAGTCACCTCCTCCTGGCCTCTTCGCCCCCCCCCACCCTTGGGGGGGACACCGGCTCCCTCCTTTGGGGGGAGAAACTGCCAAGCTCCCTCCTTTCGGGTGAGAAAATGCCAGACTTCCCCTTTTGGTGGGGGGATGGTGGCCAGCTCCCCCTGCTTGCCCGTAGGTTGGTGGAGGATCGGACACCCTTCCATTAGGAACCCACCCTTGGGGGGAGGTGGAAGGAAAGGTTATAGCCCCTCCCCGCTTCGGATAGGATTTAATAAACAAATAGAATTAAAAAAAAAGTAGAATCGATCAGGATCGAACACGCAAACTAATGGTTAACAGTTTAGTATGCATACCCGAATTACTCTCTTACCTTTAATAAATAAAAAAATAAATAAAAAAAGTAGTAAAAGATAGTATAAGCAAATGAATGGATAAACAGGAACGGGCTTGGTTGCCATAACAACGTGACGTACACAAGGACGGTAGTGAACGTGTGTATGTGTGCGTGTGTGTGCGTGTGCTGGATAGTAGTACTAATAGTCTGTCCTTTGGAGGACAGCGTTTGATTGTGATGGCTGGTGTAAGTTTCGTAATTTTGTAATTTGTAAATGGCAAGTTAGAAAAAAATAGACCCTTCCAAGATGGACAATAAATAAGGGCATAATATTTTATGGTAAATTTAAGAACGTAGGAACCATAGTTTTTTAGGAGATGTGATTATTGGATTAACCAATCAGAAACCGTTTGTGGCACACACATCTCTGTTTTTATAGATATGATAAATAAAGCCAGTTTAGGCCAGGCGCCAGCCCCGACCCTGGGCCAAGTGTAGAATCTGTTTTGGCAGATACTGCACTCAAAGACCATGTGTGGGGGAAACCTCACATATAAGACTTTGGTCAATGAAGGGGCAACATTTCATACCAATTGTCACTACCCAGCTCCCCTATTCCCCGTGGAGTTGATCCCCATTTCCCCTTTACTCCTCACATTAAAAATCGGCCTAGTGCCTAATTTGCTCGGTGGGGGAGCAAATAAATACCAACCTCACATATGAGACCTTGTGGCAATCAGTTATTGGTCAATGTAGGGGAAACCCTACATACCAATTGTCACTATCCAGATCCCCTACTCCCCGGGGAGTTGGTCACCATTTCCCCAATCTCTCCACATTAAAAAACGGCCTTGTGCCTAATTTGCTCAGTGGGGAAGCAAATAAATACACAGACTCGGCCGGGGAGTAGGAGGAGGCTCCCCAAACGATGACTGACGCTACCAGTCACATCGACCGAATCCACCAGCTGAAGGATTCCCAGCAGCAGCAGCAGCCGTCTCAGCAGCAGTACAAACAGCCCTTATCAGGGCTAAACAACCAACCCTTATCAGGGCTAATAAGTTTTTCTACTAATGCAATTAATTACTGCTTGCCTCCTGAGATCCACCAGCAGCAAACTTCACTTCCAGTCTCCAGCGCTTCCAGCTCGCTCCAGCGCCTCCAGCTCACTCCTGCAGCCTTTCAGCCCTTGGTGCCTTCAGCTCATCCTGCAGCTTTCCTGCAACCTTGCTACTCTGGCCTGCAACCTCGCATGCACGTTGCTCCTCCGGCCTGCAACCTCGCTTACAACCTCACTTGCACCTAGCTCCTCCGGCCTGCAACCTCACCAGCACCTTGCTCCTCCGGCCTGCAACCTCGCATGCACCTTGCTCCTTCGATCTGCAACCTTGCCTACACCTTGCTCTCTACTGATCGTCTGTTCCTTAACACTGACCCCGACGCTCTCAGTGTCGTCCGTTCCTTAACACTGACTCCCACGTTCTCAGTGTCCCCCGTACGTTGCGGATTGCCCTGACGTCCAGCCGATCATTCCAGATCCAGCAAGCAACTTTAAACCATGTTACGTCTAGAGTACCTGTTCCAGACCTGTAGACTGCAAGACCTTAGCTTCCAGTGACGTGCGACCTTCCGGACAACCAGCATCCAGATCATACGATCTTTGGACAAAAATTAAATAGAAGTGGGATGCCTTTTCACTTGAGTATTGTCGCAGACTAATTCAAGAGAATGCCTCAAAATTTGCAGGCTGTCAAATTGCAGAAGAGCTATGCTAGTAAATAATAACTAGTTCATTATGTTCCTGTTGTATTTGTGTTGCATTAATTTTTTTTTTTTCATGGGGGTCACCACTTATCAAGGCCCGAAGGCCACTCAAGGATAAGGGTTATTTTGTGTACAGTAATCAATGAGATAGTATTGTAGTAATCATTAGTATTGGGGGTTTTGATAGAGTGTCTTACTTAAGGGAGCGGTTTGTCAGGAGTTTGTTTATGTAAGACTTGAAGATGTCCAAGTTGTAGTCAGGTGGGAAACTGGCAAGCGGCAGAGAGATCCACTGGCGTGCAGTTCTAAGAAAGAAGCTTTGCTCATAGAATCTACGTTTTGATTTAGGCACAGATAAAGAATGGGGAAAATTATTGGCAGTAGTTTCAGCCAGACGGGTGTTTCTCGTGAAAGATTGGTGAGGGGGGATGGGGGATTGAAGCTCAGACGAGCACCTGCCATGTGAATAACGATAAAACAAAGACAGGCTTGTAACATCTCTTCTGTGGGAGAGAGGTTGCAGGGAAGAGAAAAGGGCATCTCCCACTAAGCCACGAAGTCTATTTTGTACTCTGTCAAGGCAGGATAGGCTGTTTTTAGCAGCTCCTGCCCAGATGTGGCAGCAGTACTCCATCTTTGGACGTACTTGGCTTTTATACAGATAGAGAATTGCATCAGCAGTGATATCTTCTGGAGCGGTAGAAGGATCCCACCATTTTCTTAGCGCCCCTGGCAACAGATTTGATGTACGTGTCCCATTTCAGATCAGGAGTAAAGGTCAAACCCAGAAGCTTGTAAAAACATGGAGCCTCCCCAAGACGAGAGCCATCCATTTCCATTGATGCCAGATGGGGATCAGAACGTTGATGATATAAAGATAGAAGCTTGGTTTTGGATGCATTAAAAGTGACCAGCCACCTCTTCCCCATTGTACCACGTGCTCAAGATCAGAGGAGAGAGAATTAGAGAGAACTTTGTCATTTATGGCCTTTGATGTGATGCCATAGATGGTCGTGTCATCAGCATAGATGTCAACGAATGATTTAAGTGTGTGTTTTTGGAGATCATTGATGTAGATCAGGAAGAGAGTTGGGCCCAGGATGGACCCCTGGGAGACTCCAGCATTAATACTGTGGGCCTCTGATTTCTGCCCATCAACCACTACTCTTATGAACCTATCAGAGAGAAATGATTTAATGATTGAGAAAACATTTCCAGTAATACCGTAGCTGGAAATCTTGTGAAGTAGGCCCTTATGCCATACCTTATTGAAGGCCTTCGATATGTCAAGAGCAATTGTCCTGGAAAGGAAACCTTTGTCAAGAGATTCACTAATCCTATGTGATATAACCGTTAGTACATCTGCTGTAGATCTTGCAGAGCGGAAACCATATTGCGTGTCACTAAGAAGGTCGTTTCTGTTGAGGTGGTTGACTACTTCTTTATTTATTATGGATTCCAACAACTTACTCATGACACACAGGAGACTTATTGGTCTGTACTGAGAGGGAGATGACTTTTCACCTGAATTCTTAAATACAGGGCATATTGATGAGGTTTTCCAGGGTGTTGGAAAGCACTTCTCCTTAAGGCAACGTTTAAACAGTTTTGTAAGTATGGGGCCAAGTTCTGGTTGGAGCTTTTTCAGCATTATAACTGGAATGCCATCAGGGCCAGTTGCTTTACTGGAATCAAGGTTCTTGATTAGCTTGGCGACCTCACGCACAGATATTTGTTCTAAGGTTACATTTAATAACGATTTTCCATTGTGTGAAGTTTCTTTTTGCCTTCTTGATTTGAAGTTAATTCTTGAAATTGACATGAACACTAGGATACTTCAATTAAAAGTCAAATATGAACAATTAAAATTAGAGAGGAATAAAAGGCGAATCAAATGAGGTATAGGTTGTTTAAACAGTTACAGTCAATATCACATAACTATCACAAAACACAATTATAACTAACTATCCATAATCATGCGCATATTCCTTTTTTTTTTCTTTTAAAGTTGATGAGTTCATATTCTTCCGATGAGTCAGAGTAGAATAGATTAAAAAAATTGGAATAATATCTACATGAATGATTCTATGCTGCGAAACAGGTGCTGTCTAGAATTGAACATCTTAACATGCTGAAAGAAATAAGCAGTAAGATGGACAACATCTTGAAATTTGGATTATAGACTTTTTGTCATTTATTTGTATATGCTCTGTAGTTACATCAGGCTTTATAAATTAAAGGATTGGTATGAATAAAGGGTGAAATGTAATTAAATAAGCATATTTTCCCCATATATATATTTATATATATATATATATATATATATAAAAGTGAACGTGTCTGTGTGTCTGTGTACATTTCCCTATGCAATAACTCTGTTAATTGTCAGTCTGCTGACTCGAAATTTGATATACAGGGTACTGAGATTTGGGAAAATCGATGTGATCGGTTTTCGGCCAGAAATTTGACTGTCAAGTCGTCAAAGTTCTACGATTTGACCTTTGAGACCTCTACCAAACTCCTCCGATAATTTTTGGTCTAAACACTTGAAATTTTAGATATAGGTTTCTTGGACATGGATCTAACTTAATAACTTGATTCGAACAATAAATTTTAAGGGGTCATAATAGGGGTCAAAGTAAAAAAAAAATTACCTCCCCTTTTTTTTTTTTTTTGCTCAACATACACCTCCAAACACCTGGGCAACGCCGAGAACCCATGCTAGTATATATATAAAAGTGAAATTGTCTCTGTGTGTGTCTGTCTGTGTACATTTCTCTACCAAATTACTCTGTCAATTTTCAGTCTACAGACTCGAGATTTGACATAAGGAGTATTGAGATTTGCGAAAATCTTTTTAATCGGTTTTTGGTCAGAAATTTGTAAATGTGCAAAAGTTCAATGATTTGACCTTTGAAAACTCCATCAAACTCATCTGCCAATTTTGGGTCTAAACACTTGAAATTTTAAATGTAGGTTCCTTGGACATGGATCAAACTTTTGAACTTGATTTGAGCCCAAAACAATAAATCTTAAGGGGTCAAAATTGGGGTCAAAGTTAAAAAAATTGACCTTTCAGCCAATTTTTAGTCTTGATTGTTCTTCTGGAACAAGGAGCATCATTGAGGTCAAAATTACTGTGTTTGAATCTAGTTTACATTTGAAAGTTTACATAAAGTGTACTCAGACATAAGGCAAGTTTTTAATTGGTTTTTGGCCGAAAATTTTGCTACCAAGGAGTCAAAGTTCAAAGTTCATTGCAGACTCTACCAAATTCCTCCTTCTTTGGCTTAATGGTTAGCGAGGAAGACTAATAACCGTACGTTTTTGAGTTCGACCCCACCTCTCTCTATCTTTTTTTAATTTTTTATTTCATCCTTGTGCCACTCATTGAATTCACTATCCTCTTTGGCCTAATGGTTAGCGTGGAAAACTTATTACCCACCTTTTTTTTTATTTTAACCATGTGGAAGCCATTCTTAACATTACTTCATCCTTGTGCCAATATCCTCCACCTGGGTAACGCCGGGTACTCTCTGCTAGTCTAATATATAAAAGGCAAAATGGCGCAAACGTTTGAGTATGACCGCAAAAGGCCTTTTGCATTGGGGTTCTTGCATCAGTTAGATTCCACGAGAAGTTTTCACATATTTCCCAGATCATAATATCTCAGATTAGCAAATGGACATCCTTTCTTTTTTCATCAAGTTAAACAAAATTCTCACCATGGCGTTGTCTTGGGTGTTTGTTTGGCTTTTTCATATAAAGCAAAACTGTTTGAAATGTAGGGGAAACCTTTCATACTGAGACAATTACTATTTTTTTTTTGGATACTGCTAGAGTTCCCCTTTTTGGGGAGAGCTGGTTTTCCCCCACATTAAAAATGACCTTGTGTCTAATTTGCTTTTGTGGGTAAGCAAATAAATACCAAGCATTTAAATCATTGTTCGTTCGATTGACTATGCTTAAATTCGATGCATGCAATTTTTGCTTGTGCGATGGCGACATCGGCTAACACACGTTACGTTTTTTTCACCTTCTTTTCCTCCTTCGCATTACGGGTTTCAACCTATTACCACTTATTTTTTAACACCTCTCTCCACCCTGTTGTGTTCTCTTTATTTACACTCAATACACCAGAAAAACAGCCACGCCCTCTGGTTATAAAGGCCTATAATTAGTCCCATTAGAATAAGTGCTGTAAGGAAAGTAAGTCTGCCCAATAAGGGAAGTAAGTCTGCCCAATATATTACAAAAAGTTCAAAACAAAAGAATGAAGAGTTATACTATATTATCGCAACAAATACACATTTTTAACAAAATTTTATTTTAAGTTAAAAAATAAATTTTAAATTTATTTTAGAACAAAATGTACCACATCAGACAAAGAACCATTTTTAGGCCGGAAATGGATCGTGGTTTCTGGTCATCTTTTGTATATCTTATTCTTAATTTAGATGCATTCTGGTCTTTCAGCATTTGCCCATCATTTCCACTTCACCAAAACCACAATACCACATTTACTAACTTGAAATATCCGCAGTGGCTTAAAATAAAAAGATATAATTTCATTGGAAAAATGAAGTAGGTGGAACAGCAAAAATCATTTCAAAAAAATTTCCTCTTCCAATCACCAAGACCAGGCTGCTCACTGTTTAAAAATGAAAACAAGCCTCTCAGCCTCTGAATGAGAGTGGGACAAGTGACATGAAAGAAATAAGTGTGCCGTTTGGGAGTGGATTCTCACCGACACTAATTAAAATGTAATATCTGCTAGGTCGTTAGTCAATGGACGGGATGAAAACAGCCTCACTTTCTATCTCACCTTGAGCAGGAACTTTCTTTAGGGAGGGACCTTTCTCTTCTGTTACCGTTATCTCTGCTTGAGCAAAAGCACAGTCGCCTATTCGTCCGAGTTCGGGATTTTATTCCTCTCAAATTTTGGGAATTCTCATCCTCTTTCCCATAAAACCAACTACCCCTACCACTTTTTCTTCTTCATTTTCTTCCTCTCCCAACCCCTGTGTGTTGTCAGCAAACAGAACAGACTTTCTGTTTTTTGGAGGTGAGTGCATTAGAAGAATTACTGCTACACTCCCCCCTCATCCTCTGATCGCACATTAAACACTCAAGGGGGGGGGTCTTTTGTGCTTCTTCGCAGCAGAACAATCATTGTGTCTTCATCAGGAATAGTTCTAACACTTACCGTGCCTTCATCTGGAATGTCATCGACTAAATCGTTATCTTCACCCACACTGGGTGTCTGCTCACCCAGCATCTCATTGATGGTCACAAATCTCTCACTACCACTGTCCCACTCAATACTTTGAAGTACATCGTCCGTGTGGAGCTTTTACTCACACTCGGTCACCCGTTTTATGGACCATATTGGCAAGTGCTGTAGCAGAGGACAAGTCATCCTTTGGCGTAATGTTGTACCAATATACTGCCTCCAGTATGGTACACTGTTTCCTGGCTGCAATCCTTTTGACACTTCTATGACATGGCTCAATGGTGCCGTTACTGGAGGGAACATACGCACAATGAAATTGAAGTCTGATTCTCCATTCGTCCATGAAGGCTTTAAACAAGCTGCTCTGAAAGGTAGTGGTCATTATCCGTTAAAATGGCAGACCTCGTTCATAGAAAAGAGTCTTTAGTTGATTGATTATACATTTTGCATCTTGCTGAATGATGTGTCACCAAACAGCAAACCGAACAGGCTGCAGTCAATCAATGTCAAATAATGGGCCCCATCATAATGAGTGATATCCATCACTATCCTAAGCCATGTTTGTTTAACATTTAAAGTCCCCTTTGACCGGTGCATAGGTGACAGATCGATCGACTGACACTCTTTGCATTCTTTGACGATGGTTCTCACAGCGGCCTTGGAAACCCCAGGGTTAATTCGCTTCACAAAGTAGAGTGTCCACTTCACACCACGATGACTGCTTTGTTGGTGAACAATTTTGATCTGGTGCAACCCAACCGAGTTCACAAATGCAATGTAGACAGGTTGCACAGATTCGGTGTTCCTCTTAATCGCATCAAGCCACCGCACTCTCATCAATTGATCCGCCTTGTTTTGGCTAGATTTGGTCAAGATTACATCCATCTACAGTGCATATTCCTTCACCAGGATAGCATCAACAATGGTTTGCATGATGGCTGGTGCTACATTGAGTCCAAACCCCATGCGGGTCAGGCCATACTTCTGTCCTCTGATCATTACTGTTTGGTTGTGATTTGTGCACACCTACTTGAAGGTATGCCTGCCATTTGTAAGCCGAAATAGCTTGAAAACTGCAGGGTCCTTCAGCCTCACTTTCTATCTCACCTTGAGCCGGAACTTTCTTTAGGGAGGGACTTTTCTCTGCTTGAGCAAAAACACAGCTGCCTATCTGTCCAAGTTTGATCTTTTATTCCTTTCAAATCTCGAGAATTCTCACGGTTAGTCTCATCCTCTTTCCCATAAAACACAACCACGTCTATCGCTTCTTCTTCTTTCTCATCTTCCTCTCCCAGCCCATGTGTTGACAGAAAACTGAATAGACATTCTGTCTTTTGGAGGTGAGTGCATTAGAAGAATTACTACTACAAGGGAGAAATCCTTTTCGACTGAGAACATTTTATTTTTGCCTTAATCCAGAGGACCCTTTTGTGGGGAGCTACATTTTCTCTACATTAAAAACCGATCCTGTGTTACTTTACCCTCAAGAGGAGACAAGTTAAATGATAGTTGCTGGTATTTTGTTAAGAAATCAGTGCTGAACAATAGCGCAAGCATTATAGCAACTTTATACAGGAGAGCATGTTAGGCTGGTAACGGTTATATCTGGTCCGGGGGCAATTCGAGGCGAATAGTATCTGCGGTACTATGACATCTTTCCCCACCCCCCGTTTAGTTGTATGTATATATTTGTTGTTTGATTTGTCTTTGATTTATGGTGTGTAGTTATGATCTATGAGATAAGTCTTTGTACCATAAGGGTGTTCTTATAGTTCTGCCTGATTTAGTTTGAAGTAGGCCATATTTTTTTGGTCTAGTGTAGATTTCATGATGTTGGGTTTGGTGATTTCATCTCCAACATCAATCTCCTTTGGTCTTATCTTATCCTGCATGGTTTCAGGTTCACGGATATCAAAGTAGAAAAATAAATATCAAAGAACTTCTTTGTTATCAGAATCGATATGGCTTGCAATGGGGGCAATTGTGATCGAGTTTAGTTCTATTGAGCGACTCCTACAATTTCTAGGTCTTTTGTCATTCTGTCAATGTTGTTGGGTTTATTTAGTATCCATACACACTGACCCGGAAATAATGGTGGTAATTTTGTGGTTCTGTTATAATAGTCATGATGGGTTTTCATGCTTGCTAATCTCTCATGTAACTGTTTGTGATGTTTTCATTTTCTTAGTTCTCATCGGCTGGGTAAGGTGGTTCGTATAAATCTTCCCAAAAGTATTTCAGTCGGTGACGGTAGTTTGCTGTCTGTTGGTGTCGTCCTAATTTGTAACAGAGTAAGCTGGATGTCAGTTGTTTTCCCTTTTGCATTTGTTATTGTTGATTTAATATATCTCACAGGTCTCTCTATAAAGCCATTGCTTCTGGCAGAGCGAGGTGAGCTTGTGACATGTTTGATACCCCAGGAATTGATGAAGCTTTGGAAAGCCTGCCCAGAGTACTATGGACCATTGTCCATCATAGTTTGCTCTGAACGACCAAAAAAACAAGGAATAATATTTCATTTTATCTGCCACTGCTTTGCTGGTTACTATTAGCATTTCAGTGTAGATTGGGTACTTTGAGTACCTGTCGACAGTGAGCAGGAATTGCTGTCCATCCATCTTAAATAGATTTGATGTGATGACCTTCCAAATCTTAGATGGAATGTCGTGTGAGTGCAGTGATTCGTGCTTCTGAACATCTTGGTGTTCCTGGCAAAATGTGCATGACTTGCACATCCTTTCAATATCTTTGTTGATATTTACCCAGGACACACTTTCTCTTGCAAGTCGGTGTGTTTTCTCTATGCATTGATAGGCTTGGTGGAGCTGGTATAGGATGTCTTCCTTCATGGAGTCCAAGATGAGTACTTGTTTGCCCTTGAACAGGATTCTAGATTCAACAGCAGTCAATCGCAGACAGATCAATATGATCAGATCTCGGCAAGTAATTCATGGATACTATTTAGCTTTTCCTGGTATATGATATCCTGAACGAGATTCATGGTTGGGTCCTTTGCTGTTTCATTTCGGAGCATTTTCTGCTTTTCAAATGAGAAGTTGATTGTTAAGATGATTTGATCCTCACCGACTTCAGTGTTTATGCTATCCACATTCTCATCTAGCGCAATTGGTTTGTTGTTTTCAAGCCATGAGGTTGTACAAGTTTTTATCATGGTCCTCATTGTTTTGGCCAAATGCAGCTTCATCATTGGTATGTGGCAATGCCATCTAAGCTTTCTAGGATTTCGTCTATTTTTGCTTGGAATGAATCTTGTGAGACATTAAAACCAAACAGTAGATGTTTTTAGCATACTTGTCTAAATGGTGTCTTATAGATTGTTAACTGTTGTAATTCCTCATCCAGGTAGACCAACCAATATCCTGCCCAATCCAGGTAGACCAACCAATATCCTGTCCAATCCAGGTAGACCAACCAATATCCTGTCTAGGAATCTATAATACTGAACACATTGGCTTTTGCAAAGGCTGGGTTTAGTTTTTCCACTGTTTGTTTTCTGTATAGACATCTTTTAAGGCTGGCGTTGAGTTTCTGTGGGTCCATACATATTCAGAGGAATCTGTCTTTCTTTGTACTGTATGCCGAACTGGAACACCAGTCTGTGTGTTCCTCAACTTTCCGGAGCACATCTTCCTCAAGGAGCTTGTTAATTTCCTCTTTCAATTTGTTTTTTAGACGGATACTGCATTTGTGTGTAGGGTCGATGAAAAGTTCTGTATCTTCCTTTAGTAAGAATTTGGTGGTTTCACAAAAAATTCCAATCCTATCAAACTGCTTGGGGTATTTTGACATAAGTTGGCTGATAGAAAAGATGACATATTTAAACATTTTTTAAAAGTGTTATCGTGTATGGTTATTAACTGCCCCACACTCTACGAGTGCAGATCCTCGTACTTCTGCATAAAATGTTGTATTTATCCATTCTCAGTCCCTATACTGATATGGAAATCTGATAGTTCCAAGACATCGGATTTGGTTGCTTCCATATGAGGCAAGTTTAAAATGTGGGTGTTTAAATGTTTTTGACTACTAATGGGGGTATGACACCAATGATTTCGACGATCGTTTTTATAACCACAAGTTATAATAACCAACCAATCAGAAGCTTCCAAAGTTACTATAAAAATTGTCGAATTTTGGATTCAATCAGTTCGCTGTTGTCTCGAATCTGCATTTGATTCTTCGCCGCCATCTTTGTTACTAGGAATTACTTAACACTCAAAATTGGAATTGCACTAATTCTTAACCGCCATCTTTGTTCAACATAATGTCTTAACACTTAACTGTTGGCCTGGTCACATTTTAATTCACCTCATAGGATCATATCACCTTTTACTAATGTTCCATACATTTGTTGGAAACGTTCTCAGTAGGAATATATTGCCGGATGCTTCAGAATTGATTTTCATGTGGAGAGTGTGGTGTGTTCTGCATTTCAGGTGAAGTTGTTTGATATTCACAGTCGTGCAGACTTCATCTTTGGGTTCTCTGATTATACTATTTAGCACTGAATGTAAGAGAGTGGAACTGCTGTAGGTAATTATCTTCATGACTTCTAGTATTAATTTAGTCAATGTTTTCCTGTGTTTGGGGATTGGTGCCAGTGGTTGCAAGACTTACTCCTGTATCTGCTTTTCTTTCTGTTTCCTTGATTTAGTCTTTCTGCAACACCAATATCCCTTAGTTCCACATGCAGAGCACTCATCACTGCATGTTGTGCACTCTCGACGCTTGTAGCTTGCATCACAGTTTTCACACTTCCTGCTTCGGTTAATGTTATATATTCTTTCTGTTTTCGGCATTCTGAGCTGGTTCAGCTGGTTGTTTCCAGCAGTAACGGTTTCATACTTTTGGCTTTCAGTCAGCACATTGGTTATACTGTAACCTTTTTGTTTGCTATAGAACTCGTTCTGGAAAGCGTCATATGGTATTGAAAATATGATGAGCTTTATAAGTCTCTCACTCAGCTTTGCATCTGTGAAGTCACATTTTTGTGCTAATCTTCTGGCTCATAAATGAATGTAATGAAGCCGTATAATGATTCATTTGACTTCTAATGGTATTGCATAAGGTGAAGTCTGTGGATCCTAAAATTGACTGAAGAACTTCCCTAGGTGCCCGGGTGACTTCTTTTGCTGATAAGACCACTAACGTTCAGGTGTCTTAGGCATTCATCTCCCAGACCACAGCATATTTTCCTAGCTTGTTTTGTTTAATCACTTATCTCTTAACTTCATCTTCTATGTAATTTTTTGCTTAAAAAGAGCAATACCTTCACTCAAATATGGATCAGATCAGTTCATCATTAGCCATAATATTTTTTTATTTAATTTTTTATTATATCTATCTATCTATCTATCTATCTATCTATCTATATATATATATATATATATATATATATATATATATATATATATATATATTACCGGCAAAAAGAAAGTCTGCACTTGTAATTTTTTCCAAAACTGCAAATTTAAGCTAAATTTAATGTAGCTGTTCAAATAACCTATATCTCATTTGATTCGCCTTTTATTCCTCTATAATTTTACCTGTTCATATTTGACTTTTAATTGAAATAATGTTCATGTCAATTTAAAAAAAATAACTTCAAATTGAGTAGGCAAAAAGAAAGTTTGCAGTAACAAATTTGCTTAAAACCAGCTTAAATTATCGCCCCTCAATCAGTTTAAAATACCCACCAACAGGCAACAAAGCATCTCTAATCGTAATTGTTGTTGTTCCTAGGTTATATAACGTAACATTTAGTCCATATAGCACGACTTTCTCTTAGTGATCTTCAGGCGCTCATTAATCACCACCAATCGAGAAATCGACTGCAGATTGAAATGTGATGAGAAAATGATACAAAACTGTGCAAAAGCATCAAAACACCAGCAGTGTTCGTGATGCCTCTAAATCTGGTCATACTAGACTTACTTGTAAAGGTGGTAGAGGTTCAGTTTTGGTGTGGGGCATTATTAGTACAAATGGTCCAGGGCCTATAGTTCGCTGGCAAGGTCGAATGAATATGTTGATTGAGCATTTTCTACCCTACTTTGGTTGGAATTTGGATGAAAATCCCATCTTCATGCAGGATAATGCCCCCATTCACATAGCTGCTAATGTTAAGAGGTTCCTGAAAGAGCATGATATTCCTTGTTTGGCTTGGCCTGCACAATCTCCAGATTTCAATCCTATCGAAAACGTATGGCATTACATCAAGTAACAGCTCCCCAATGACAGAATTTCAAATTTGGAAGAACTTTGGACAAAAATTAAAGAAAAGTGGGGTGCCCTTACCCCGGAGTATTGCTGCAGTCTAATTCAAGGAATTCCCAAAAGATTGCAGGCTGTCAAATTGCAGAAGGGCTATGCTATTCAATATTAACTAGTTCATTGTATTCCTGTTGTATTTATGTTGCATTAATGGCCTAAAGTTACATTTAAATAACAATTTTTCCATTGTGCGGACTTTCTTTTTGCCTCCTTAATTTGAAGTTATTTTTTTTTTAATTGACGTGAATACTAGAATATTTTAATTATAAGTCAAATATGAACAGGTAAAATTATAGAGGAATAAAAGGCAAATCAAATGAGGTATAGTTTTTTTAAACAGTTACATTAAATTTAGCTTAAATTTGCAGTTTCTGAAAAAATTACATGAGGACTTTCTTTTTGGCGCTTGTGTGTGTGCGTATGTGTGTGTGTGTGTGTGTGTGTGTGTGTGTGTGTGTGTGTGTGTATATAAGCCGTGGTGAAGGCAACCCCTCTAGGAGAAGCAAATCTCTGAATTAAAAAACAAAGCGGGAGACCAGTACCCGCATTAAGCTGGTCTGCAGTTTGACTTGTTGCTAGCTATCTTGCTCTTGGTTGTTGCTGGATGTCAACATTTTGAACCAAGAGAGAGATTTAGCTGTCGTACAAAGCTAAAACTCTGTAACACCATCAGGTACAGATACTCCCTCAGGCTATAAGAAAAAAAAACAAAAAAAAACGGTCCTATTGCGACCGTAAAGTTGTGACACGTGTAGGTCTGAAATGCTGGAAGCATGTAGTAATTGATCTGCCATTATTATATGTACCTATGTATATATATATAGGTGTATGTATGTTTATGTACATGTGTATGTGTGTATATCTATGTTTATTTGTATGTATATGTGTGTTTGTGTGCATGTATGTATATGGGCGTGTGTATGTGTATTTATGCATTTGTGTATGTATGCATATATATATGTGTGTATGTGTGGGCATATATGTATGTGTGTATGAGTGCATATTTGCGTACATGTATGTATATGTAGGTAAGTGTGTGTGTATATATGTATGTGCGTATGTGTACGTATGGATGTATGTATATGTGTGTATGTATTTGTTCTCCCTGGATCGCCACCTTGTCGTGGTGGAGAACCTTGTGTGTTCCGATGAACCTGAGAGCGATGCCGTCCGGAGCCTAGGCTCCTGGAAGGGCCACCCATGGCGGTAAGGTTGAAGGGGAGGTTCCAGACAAAGAGTGATCCAAAAGACCTCAACGGCTGATGCGGCGGATGATGACAATAATGACACAACGGCACTGAAGGCGGATGAAGGCTGCAACAGAAGAGAGTCTCCAATCGTCGTGGTTCTCCATGCCATTGGAATCAGGCCCTCCTCTGCCAAGGGGCCGTGTGGTGGCTGCAGGCGCATCAGTCTCCGCACGTTAAAAGACATCACGCGCAGGCGTTCTCCCGAAAGGGAACACATCCTACTCTACATCATGGATGGAAAAGTCTTGTGACAGTTTTAGTCATTAAGCTTCCGGACTGAGGCAGAGAGAGCTCTCCCTTAATTCCCGGATAGAAAATGTCCTGTGGTGACCAGGAAGTGGTGACGGGAGCAGGACAGTGTAGTCTGGCAGCTCCTAGCTGCAACCTGGCACATAGGCGGTGGGTGCCAGATTCAGTCGCTAACCTCACGGACCGAGGCAGAAAGAGTTTTTCGGCAGCTGCATCCATGACTGAGCAGCCCTGTTTAGGATCCACTCTGCTCACCCCAGTAGGGGAGGGGGGTTAGAAAAGGTACCCCTAAAAATAGCCTGCCCCAAAAAACTCCGTCTGGACTACCGCATCCAGAGGGATCACCACCACGCGGTCAGAAAAAGAAAGAAAACTTATGCCTATATTTTGGAACCTGGAATGTGAGGACCCTCATGGACAACAAAACAAGTGATCGACCCGAAAGAAGAACTGCCATTATCTCAAGAGAGCTAAGGAGGTTCCAGATTGACATAGCTGCGCTCTCTGAAACCCGACTGGCTGACGACGGGCAGCTGAGGGAGGAGAAAGGTGGGTACACCTTCTTTTGGAAAGGAAGGCCTGCAGAAGAGCTGCGTATCCATGGCGTGGGCTTTGCTATAAAGAACAGCCTCATCCACCACCTCAATGAGCCCCCTGTTGGCATCAACGAACGCCTAATGACCATGCGCCTGATGCTTGCGGGCAGCCAAATGGCCACTGTGATTAGTGCGTATGCTCCAACACTTGATGCACATGATGAAATAAAGGAGACCTTTTATGCTGACCTTGACATTATTTTATCCGGGGCCCCCAAGGGGGACAAGATAATCCTACTTGGGGATTTCAATGCCAGAGTGGGACGAGACCATCAGCACTGGAGAGGAACGCTTGGAAGACAAGGAGTTGGGAACATTAACTCAAATGGTACACTTCTACTGACAAAGTGCTCAGAACATAACCTGATCATCACGAACACACTTTTCCGACAAAAAAACGCATTCAAAACATCATGGATGCACCCTCGAAGTAAAATCAGGCACCTCATTGACTATGTCATTGTCTATGCCAAAGACTGCTATGATGTGCTGAACACCAGGGCAATGACCAGTACAGACAATTGTTGGACCGACCACCGTCTTATTCGCTCCATCATGTCTATCCATTTAATGCGGAAGCAAAGGATGCAAAAAAGACAGAGCCGACCAAAGCTCAACATCGAGCAGCTGGGCGATATCACCTACCAACAACACCTCCAGGCGGCTCTTAGCATGGACCTGCCCAAGCAGTATCCGCATGACGCTGAAGAGCACTGGGACAAGCTGTCTTCTGCCATCATGTACTCCAGTATAAGCATCCTAGGGCAGAAAAAGCAGAAACATCAGGATTGGTACGATGAAAACGATACCGAAATCCAACAGCTTATAGACACCAAGAGGCAAACTTTTATCACCTGGCAGAATAACATCAATTGCAAGGTTAAAAGAGCTGCCCATGCCAAGGCTAAAGCGGCTGTCCAATCGACAGTCAGGAAGCTGAAGAACCTCTGGTGGATGAAGAAGGCTCAGGAGATCCAGCAGTTTGCTGACTCTGGGAACACCAGAAGATTCTTTGAAGCCACAAAAGTGGTATATGGCCCCAGCTACCGTTCTCTGACCCCCCTTCGGTCTAAGGATGGGCTCACGCTGCTGAAAGGAAAGGGAGAAATAACAAAAGAAAGAGCATTACGAGGATCTTCTGAACAGGGACACCACTCCAGAGATGGAGGCCCTTGAAAAACTCCCCCAACAGCCCATAATTGAGAGCATGGGAGAACCATCCAGTCTGGAAGAGGTGCGGGATGCAATTAGGAAGATGAAAAACAATAAGGCGGCTGGTTCTGACGGCATCCCAGCAGAAATCCTGAAGAAAGGCGGGCCTGATCTTCTCAGACACATCCATGCCCTGCTGCTCAAAATATGGGAACAAGAGAAAATCCCTGCACAACTTAGAGATGCCCTAGTGGTCTCCACCTTTAAGAAGGGAGACAAGGCAAACTGTGGGAACTACCAGGGCATTTCTCTCCTCTCTACCACAGGGAAAGCCCTAGCTCGGGTTTTGGCCAACAGGCTTACACCCCTTGCAGAAACCATCCTTCCCGAGTCCCAAAGTGGTTTTCGACCAAATAGAGGCACGATGGACATGATCTTCACTGCTCGTCAACTCCAAGAAAAGTGCAGGGAGCAAAATTTACCATTATACATGGCTTTTATAGACCTTACTAAAGCCTTTGACTCTGTGAACCGTCAAGCCCTTTGGCTGGTTCTTGCAAGGTTTGGATGCCCAGAGAGGTACATTCGGGTACTGAGACTGCTACATGACAATATGTCAGCTACAGTCCTCAGTAGTAGTGGAGATGAAACAGAGCCCTTCAGGGTTGACACGGGAGTGAAACAGAGATGTGTCATTGCCCCAACCCTGTTCTCCATCTTCATTACTGCTATCCTCCATCTCACGGACAAACATCTTCCCCATGGAGTTCGGATTATGTACAGAACTGACGGGCGACTTTTTAACATCAACAGATTTAGGGCCAAAGGTCGAACGAACACCATATCCATTATGGAGCTACAGTATGCAGACGATAATGCCCTTGTAGCCCTCTCAGAAGAGGACCTACAGTGTACACTGGTTGCCTTCACGAGGGCGTACAAACAGCTAGGACTAACAATTAATATAAAAAAAACCCAAATCCTCCATCAATCACCACCAAACAGTACTCCAGTCTCACCCCCAAACATCTCCATCGACAACGCTAGACTGGAAAATGTGGACCACTTCCCATACCTAGGCAGCATCCTATCATCAAAAGCCAACATAGATGATGAAATACAACACCGTCTCAGCTGTGCCAGTGGGGCTTTCTCAAGGCTAAGGAAGAGAGTATTTGAGAACCGTGACCTTCTGGCAAAGACCAAAATCATGGTATATAAAGCTGTCTTGCTGCCCACTCTTCTCTATGGATCGGAGACCTGGACCACATACAGGAGGCACGTAAAAACCCTGGAGATGTACCACCAAAGATGCCTCCGAAAAATCCTCAGAATTAGTTGGAAGGACCGACGCACCAACACCAGCATCCTGAGTGAGGCTGACATTCCCACTATCACCGCTACTGTTGCTCAACGCCAGCTCAGATGGACTGGTCATGTTGTCCGAATGCCGGATCTCCGCCTCCCAAAACAGATTTTCTACTCTCAGCTTGTTGAGGGAAAGCGTGCCCAGGGTGGCCAAAAGATGAGGTATAAGGACAACATCAAAGCAAATCTAAAGCGGTTTCACATGGACCTTGAGACATGGGAGGACGTGGCTGGGAACAGGTTGGCATGGAGGAGCGCTGTCCACAAAGGTGCTGCGCTTTATAGTAGTGACCTAAATCAAGCTGCTGAGGATAAACGCAAGCACAGAAAGGACAGATTATTAACCAGACACACCCAACCCCACTCCACCACCACTACCTTTATCTGCCCAAATTGCACAAGACAAATTGGGTCTAGGATTGGGCTCTATGCTCACCTGAGGACCCACAGAAGCCACAACGGAGGACAGTCTTACTCGGACACGAGTGACCACCGATGATGATGATTTGTAGGTGTGTATGTATGTATATCTGTATGTATCAGTGCATATTTACATACGTGTATGTATATGTAGGTAAATGTGTGTGTATATATGTATGTGCGTATGTGTACGTATGGATGTATGTATGTGTATGTATGTATATCTGTATGTATGCATGTGTGTCTGTATGCGTATGTATGTGTATTCATGGTGTATGTTTACAGATATGTGTGTATCTATATATATGCATATTTGCGTTTAAATATATATATATGCGTGTGTATGCATGCCAATGACCGTCTTGTGTATGTTTATGTATAAGTATGTCTATGTATGCATATGTGTAGTGTGTATGTATGTATGCATATATGTGGGTTATTTGTATGTGTGTATGTGCATATGTGTATGCATGCGTGCATGTATATATATGTATATATACCAGTGACCGTCTTCAGTGTCATGTCTGCTTGTGTGTGTGAATTTTTTTTTTTTTTTTCTTCGGCAGGACTAAAGTTAAGGTTATCTTCAGGCTCATGGACTTTTAGTACCTGAGGGAGTGGCACTCGTCTGACAAGACGTTGCAATCATCATATATATATATATATATATATATGGCGTGTCACGTGGTGTTTTATTTTGTGTTTCCTAATGCCGTCCGTATATATTTAACACATACAACCTGTTTAGTTTTAGTTCATGGTAGGGTAGAAACGAGGGGACCGCCGCTTGCCACTACGAATTGATAGTTGTTGGTATCAAAGCTGAATTATAGAGCGAACGTGATAGCAACTTTATTCAGGAGAGTACGAATATAGTATCTGCGGTAATCTTCCATTGTAGCAAGGTTAGATATCTTTATCAGTTTATAATTGAGAATCAAGCTCACTATAAAAAGGAGCATTTTGAATAAGTGCAAAATTTACTGCAATCAAAATTATCAGGATTCCTTGGTAGGAGCATCTCAGGCAAGCGTTGATAAATAAAATCTCATTTCTGAAGTAGGAAGAAATGCCTGTGTGGATAATCTCCCCGAACCTAAAAAAAAATGTCCCAGACTTGTATTTGACACCAGAGAGTATACCATTTCTGAAATGGCCTTTTCCCTGTTAATTGCGGTATAGTACTGGTCCTGTGCAGCTCCAGGCGGTCCATCCTTCCAGACAGCTTTCTCTCTTTGAGAAGAAGTTAGTTTATAGCTAATACTGACGGGGCTTTTTTATAGGCCAGAGTGCTCCTCTTATTCAATCCTACTTTCCGGAAGAGAGATAAATACCGACACCAATTGATATTTTCATAATAATGGCGAGGGGAGGGGGGGTACTACAGAAATGTCAAATTTTGACAACGTGGTTATTTTTGACAGTTGAAGAGTTTCTATTGTCAATTCTGCCATCAACTGGCGTCCTTTTAAAAACACGTATATTTTTAGATTAAGTAGACGCAACCAAATCTCTCTCTCTCTCTCTCTCTCTCTCTCTCTCTCTCTCTCTCTCTTTAGTGTTGTCCAAGAATTAATAAGAACAATACATGTCTTTGCACGTTGTCCTGCCTCCTGAACTCTATCTTTCTAATAAATAAAAAAACAACAGCAAAAAAAAAAAAAAAAAAAAAAAAAACCCTCTAATTTTGAATTTACAAATAAAAGAAAGTAAACCTGCAGGAACGTAGACCCTAAGGTATTATTACAAAATCCGATTGGTGGGAGGCGTTGGAACGAACAACAC
The DNA here is from genome assembly GCF_053919585.1 of Euprymna scolopes. Taxonomy (NCBI): domain Eukaryota; kingdom Metazoa; phylum Mollusca; class Cephalopoda; order Sepiida; family Sepiolidae; genus Euprymna; species Euprymna scolopes. Next base: position 25,720,256 of record NC_136525.1, on the reverse strand, counting down.
GGGTAAAGTTAACTTAAGAAAATTTGTATGATCTTAATATAGTTTTGTTTGCATTTGTATCCACGTACCGTGGTCTTTGGTGTCAGTTCATACTATAGATTTGTATTGTCCGCATTTATTTACACGCTCCTACCAGAGATAAATTAGGCATAAGGTTGGGTTTTAATATGGAGATAATCCAGTTCTTCAATAGGGGACACTTTGATCTAGAAACAAAAATAAATAGGAAAGACAGATTGAATTACTTAATCTCAAACTCCCTCCGTGTCTTTTCGTGTGAGTATCAAGGGGTATGTGTTCGCGTCCGATATCCATAAACAAGATTGACTTTTTATGAAAATAGAAAATTATAGAAATAGAAGATATGGCTTTTATACAGAATACAGACCGTACTGAAATAATAACGTTATTATTTAGAAATCCATTCTTACTATGTGGAAGTAGAGCTTTTTCTTTTTTTTTTAGTATTCAGCACTTTCACCTAATCTATATATCTATAAAAGCGAACGTGTCTGTGTGTGTGTGTCTATCTGTCTGTCTGTGTACATTTCCCTACGCAATAACTCTGTCAATTTTTAGTCTACAGACTCGAAATTTGATATACAGGGTACTGAGATTTGGGAAAATCTATGTGATCGGTTTACGGCCAGAAATTTGACCATTAAGGGGTCAAATTTCAACAATTTGACATTTGAGAACTCTACCAAACTCTTTCGACAATTTTGGGCCTGTAGTGGATTGCTGGATATATTATATATATCTCCCAGTCCTACAAAATAGGTAAAATGAATTGAGCTGAAAAAGGAACGAACAACGCGTTTATTGAAATAAACGAACTAGGATTTATTTCACGAAGAAACAAATGAAAGAAAAGGGTACAGCACGTGTTTAGTTTGGCGTGCGTCTTTCGGTGTTAACTGGTGAGAGGGAAAGTCTATTGTTGTAGAGAGAGAGAGAAAGAGAGAGAGAGAGAGAGAGAGAGAGAGAAAGTCAATCCAGGCCATGGAGAGAGAAAGTGTGTAAGTTGTACGTACTGTCTGTTGGCTCTTGTCCCACACATAGTAGCAGGGGCATGCGTCCCGAAGGGAGCGGTTGGTCTGTTGACCGCTCAGCTCGGGAGCCGAATCGAAAAGAAGGAAACAGCTCAGGTCTCTTGCTTTTGTAGTTGTTTCCAGTGGTCTTTTGCGCATGTGTGGATTTCCTTTAAAGGGAAGTGACGTTGCCCATTTGCGTATGTGTGCGTACATGTGTGTACGTTAGCGTGTGTGTATGCACGTAAATGTGAGTGTATGTATGTGAACGTGAATATATGTACGTGCGGGTACGTGAGTGCGTATGCTTGCGTGTGCGTATGTGTATGACAAAAAAAGTAGCTTGAGATGTGAACGCGTGTTTTTGTGTTAGACTAGAAAAGGCTGCGCACCGCACCGCACCGGCGACCACACCACCACACCACACCACAGGTCTAAACATTTGACATTTTAGATATAGGTTCTTTGGACATGGATCTAACTTAATAACTTGATTTGAGTCCAAAACAATAAATGTAGGGGTCAAAGTTAAAAGAAATTGGCCGTTTTTTCTTTTATTGCTCAGCAACAGCACACACCTCCAAACACCCGGGCAACGCCGGGGGCCGGGCTGAAATGTTAGTAATTTAATAAACAAAAAATACTGCAAAAATTGAATTTAGAAACTAGAAAATCGTCTCTAACAATACAGCACGAGTGCTACTGCTACATAAATACTGAAAATTCGATTAAACCGGAGTTCTCATTTATTCCAGGGCAATTCCGGTGTACCTGTTAATTAAATAATAATATGGATATTGGCACAAGACTTTTGGGATTATATCACAGTGAAGAAGCACACTATGACTCCTATAAGTTTTAGCAAACCATCTTCCCAGGCATTATCAGCTTCTTCAGGCACGGGAATTGGTTTATTGTCAGTCATCTGAGACGACCCGACCCTCTTTATCGGGGAATGCCAACGGTTTCGATTACGGTAAATTTTGCACTTATTCAGAGCACCTCACTATTAGTTTTGGTGACCTTTTGTCTAACTTTACTGCAGGTAAATATACTGACCATTTGGCTATCGACTCCAACAATCGCATTCATACAGGTAGTAAGCATGTGAGTTTTTAAAGAGCCGCAATTTGATTGTAATAGTTGCAGTAGTACCAGTAGCGGTTGCAGTTAGATTGCAGTAGTAGTTGCAGTAATATTAGTATTCTAGGCTGCAATAGTGTCAACGGCAATCGAATTGAAGTAGTACTAGTAGTATTGTAGTATACCTAAGTTTGGGTAGTGTCATTAGCAGCAGCAGCAGTAGGATTGCAGTAGTGTCGTCGTCAGCAGCAGCTGCAGTAGAGTTACAGTAGTGTCGTCAGATGCAGTAGAATTACAGTAGTATCGTCAGGAGCAGCTGCAGTAGACTTACAGTCGTGTTGTCATCAGCAGCCACAGTAATGCCAGCGTCTGTATTCCATGAGAAAAGTAGCAGTAGAAGTAGAATATTAGGATCGCTGGAAAGTAACATGGTTGGCAGTTGAAGTTGGATAGCAGTAGTAGTACAGTGGTACTTTTGCTTTTTTTTTTTTTTTTCGCTGTGTCTGAATAGCGGCATTTGGGCTGCCAGCAGTTGTATTGTGAGTGAGTCGATTATTATTATTTTAGCAGCCTCCCCGTCAGCGTTTAATCGCAGTGGGTGGCCAGCCCGAAAAACACGCTACACACGCACACACATACACTTTCCAACACTGACTCACTCACACATACATACACACACGCATACAAGAATACACACAAACATATATTGATAATACATATATATACGTACACATACATACAGATTATTAGTGTATTTTAGTAATGGCGGCTACCACGACGACTAAGGTGTTGTCTATACTCAGACGAGGGTCCTGCAATTCCCCATTTTCTGCTTCTAGGATTTTATTTACCGGCAGACATCTTCAGGTAAAAGATATTTTACAGAAATTAAAAAAAAAAAAAAAATTATATATATATATATTTACCTTTTTGGATTATTTATTTTTCTTGTATTTTTCATTTTCCATTTATACTTTCTTTCTATCTTTGTTCTTGAAAAATGACAACTCTGCTCTTTTTGGAGAAAAAAAAAAAGAATTTTATATAATTTCACTTATTTTTGTAAATATGAAAATATACAATATGTTTTTTATTTCACAGAAATCCGCCCCCCCCTCTCCCGAAATCAACAAATGTCTTTGGAATTGGTAATTTCTCTGACAAATTGTCTTTTACAAAAAGAAATTCTATTCAATATCTACGGAAAAAATATTTTAAATATCAAAGCGAGTGAGAAAAGTTTTATTCATTATTGTAGAATTGTTTTTATTCCACAAGATATCTCTCCACCCTACCTAATATAATCAACAACTGTCTAGTGTCTTGGTGATTCTGCGAACATTCATAACTTTTCTTTTTATTACAAAAAAACAAAAATCTATTTCATATAGATAAAAAAATAAAGAAAAAATATAAAGCATTTTTCTTTATACTTTTTGAACTACGCGAAACTTTGGTTCTTTTCAAGAACAGAGGCGCTTATGAGGAAGAATACTAATTTCTTCTGAAATGACAGTTTAAAGGCGTCAAAACCCACTCTCAAATCGTCTGCAACGTAAACACTGTCAAATCTGTATTTATTATTGCTACTTTATAGTTCTTCAGGAAAGTGATTTTGAAGCCTTTAAACTGTCACTTTCGGAATAAATTTTGATTTATCGTTTAAAGTTGATCTATACGAAACAAAAAAAAAAAAATGGTAACGGTAAAATAAGGAACTTTGGTACTCATGCAGAGAGTGGTCTGGTCCGTGCTGAAATAATAACGTTATTATTTAAAAAGCCATTCTTAACATGGGGAGGGTGTTTTGTACCTATTCTGTACTTTAACCGTACAATTAAAAAACAAACAAACAAAAAAACAAACTTTAATTAAACGTGGAAATACAATTTAAAAAAAAATAGCGCGGATCACTCTCTGCATTAGCACCGGATTTTTTTTAACGACCAAGAGTTTTCTTTTAGTCTAAGTTTCAAGTTCTTTTGTAGAGTAGTGGCTCTTTATAGAAACCAATGTTTTATTTTAGTTCAGGGTTACATATAATTCATAATTTCATATGTAACCCTGAACTAAAATAAAACATTGGTTTCTATAAAGAGCCACTATTCTACAAAAGAACTTGAAACTTAGACTAAAAGAAAACTCTTGGTCGTTAAAAAAAATCCGGTGCTAATGCAGAGAGTGATCCCCGCGCTATTTTTTAAATCGTATTTCCACGTTTAATTAAAGTTTTTTTTTTTTTTTTTTTTAAATCGTGTAAAGTAAAATATTAATTTTTTAAATAAAATATGGCTACTTATCAATTATTAAATCTAAAATGCGATTAAATTGTTTATGAAATCAAATGTAATTGAATTTCGATGTTCATTTCGCTTTTCCCTTTTTGATTTTCTTCTATATATTTGTTTGCCACATTTTAAAGATAAACCCATTTATTTGGAAACAATTTTTTTTTTTTGTTAAATTTGCATATAAAAATAAGTTTTCAATTTTTTTTATCATAAAGTTTTTGTTCCGCCTTTTCATGACTTAGACATTTTTATAGAGTATTTTGAAGAAAAAAAGCACTAAAACTTTAAACAAAACAGTTTCATTGCAACATTAAATCTACCAGAATGCATTTCGACTTTTAATAGTTAAAAATAAGATTAGGTGCATTATTAAAAAATTATTGTAAAATGGTTTCCTTAGTTTAGGAATGACAAAGGAAACGTATTAAAAAAAAAAAAAAAAAAAAAAATGCCGTGAAAGGAACTCATTGCATCAGTTTAAAAACGTTTAAAAATGCGATTGAATTTCGAAGTGTCATATTATCGTAAATAAGTCGGCCATTTTAATCTTTTGTTAATAGTTGAAAAACGAAATAATAAATTACGTTGTGACCCTTCGGAAATTTAAACTGTTGAATGAAAGTCATAAATCCTTCAATAGTTTGACTTCGCGAATTCTTTCAGATTCAATCAATTTCTCTTAAAAACTTTTCATGTTTATAAACATGGAAGTTTTTCTTATAACCTATTTATTTTTAAAAGGATAACAATTAGATTAGGTGCCTTATGAAAAAAACTTATTGTAAAATGACAATTAGATATTTTTGTTATATTTCGGTATTGTGAAATGATACAAGATAATTTCATCTTGTTTTCAAAATATTTCGGTTGATGCAACTGCAACTCCGATTTTCAAATATATATTTTCGAATTTAGGAAGTTTTATATTGAACTTGGACCTATATACAATTTTTAACTGGACTTTTTATTTGATCCACTGGGGTAGATTTGCCTCATCCTGTCGGCAATCACAGAACTATTAAGCTTATATTATTCTTATCTGTAGTAAGGATTAAATTCTCAACTGTTGATTAACGCTTTTAGTCGTTACGCTATGGGTAATGTTCAGAATGAATTCTAGTATGAAGCGTTAAAATTCTGTTAAGATTCCAGAGTTCAACTATTAGTTTTGAAGTCCGAAAAGATGCACCCGACCGAAACGTCAAGATAAACACAATTATATATTAGTTCGAATAATCCAAGAAATTGTTTCTAGTTTAGCGCAATTAACAAATCACGAACTTGCAATGGAAACCCGAAATCGATTTATACCTTTATATCACCTTTATAATTATTGTTCCACTTTTTGCAATCAATAAAAATCTATGCATCATAAATCGATGACAATAATCTCATTTCTTGAACTGCAAACACGTTTTTTCTATTTAAGTGTTAACTTAGTATCAACATTAACAATTTCGACTTCATTAGGATTTTTTTAATGTATTTTTGGTTCGAGTATTTTAGTATTCCTTTTCAAGCATCTTATTAATTCAACCCCTAAAAGAAAATATAGTCGCACAGATATTTGCACTAGTATTAGTTAATTTCTGTCAAATCTGTCCTTCAGTTGTTCCCAAAAATATTTAAATTTCTCTTTAATTTCTATTTTTTATTAATTAGTTCTGAATAAATCTAATTCCATTTCAAGATGGTTGTTGTTGGTGGCCTTGGTTTGATTAGGTAACGTAAAGAAAAATAAATAATAAAAGCAGAACAATTGGTAAATAGATCGAATTTGTGAAATTTCCTTTGACAATAATCGATATTCATGCAGTGGCAATGCTATTTTTTAGATAGGATTTTCAAGTTAAATTCATTTGTTTTTGTTTATATTTAACTTGTCAAGTGTAAAAATTAAACCAAACAACCCCTTTCATATGCTAAATAACATTTCAGTACAGTCCGTATTCTCGGTACCCAAATAACTTCCAAATCTATGATAATAATGTCCACTATGGTTCGGAATGTCATTATTTTTAAGTTTCAATTAAATAATCTCATTCTATCCAGTGAAGTAGTTAATCCTAAGTTTACACATCTTTCCGTAACTGTAAACATCCTTTTGATTGTATGGAAATCGCTCCAGATATGGCGTGAAGCCACTCTAAGGAGCTTCATTATTTATCACTTTCTAACTTTATTTTAATTTTCAATTCAAATAAAAATTAAAAGTAATATTATTACTGTCAATGTCATTCCTACTCAAATTAAACTGATGATACTTAATTCTAAAGAAAGGAAATCAATCGGAGTTGTTTTTTCTATATGGGTAAAAAGGGCGTAGCCTTTTTTTTTTTTTTTTTTTTTTTTTTCATGGATTGTTTTTAATAACTAAAAACGCACTTAGGCATAACAGCCTTAACCGGAAGCATTAGAGTTCGTTTTGGTAAAACGACACCAACTTTCAAGCCGAATGGACTTTGTATGACCATTGTTTATGTATTACTAATGGAAATTTGGTTTCCAGCAAACATTCTTACGTCTAATGGAGATTAGGTATATGTCTGCAGCCGAAATTCTTTTTTATGCTCAGTTCATAAAGAGATAGTGTAGTATCTGTTCTGTTATAATACCTCCCCCCCCCCGACATTGATTTTTCATTGGGAAGACAGATAATGTAGTAGCTTTTACTGTTATCATTAGATCCTGCTCCCAGGTGTTACCTCTCCCAAGGGATGGCAGTCATATGTTCGTTCGTCATATAGACGAGCAAACATATGCAATCTGTGTGTTTCTTCCTTTGAAGATTGTAATGCTGGGTATGGGGCATCCAAACCAGCTGCCAACATTGCCCCGCTTTTTATTGAAACCGAGAGCTCTTTTTAGTATCCTCGCTGTTCCCTTAAGTGCAATTGTTTGGATCTCTTTTGCATTTGGTTCACCAGGAATATTAGTTAGGTAGGACTTCAGGTTCTTATGTGTGTCGGTATCTTTATAGAAATAAAAACTACTGGAAAAATTTTACGAAATTAATGACATAGATAGGGATAAGGAGATTGTAATGAGCTATTTTATTTTATTTATTTATTTTTTTTTTTTTTGGTCGGAGGACTTTAGAATCCATGTACGTATGTATGGCTTAAAAAAAAACTTAAAGATGCTAAGAGACTATCCTCCCGGGAATTACTTTCTCTTTTTGCAGAAATGGGAGAGGTTTAATCCATTGCCGGTCAGACACAGGCGTTGGGTTTGGACCATAGTGGAGTATGCTTTTGTTCGGTACCGGAAGAGGCCGTCCTTCAAGGCATTGCCTCCTCTATCTAAGAGGGATTTGTTTATTGCTAGTCATTTGAGGCGCCTCTAACAGGGTTCGATTGCTACACATTGTGCTCATAACCAGAGTACTGAATTTATTTTGTATGCATGAAGCTGGGATGGTGAGCTATATCCCTCGTAAACTTTGTCTAACTTTTGCTGCAGCAGGAGGAAATGCAGATGAATGTACAATATAAGACATAAAAGTTGCTCTTTAGTATTGACTTCACTGTTGCATGTGATGTTATAACTCCATCTCCCTTACCCCGGAGGAAACCAAGCGAAATCGGCGAGCAATTCTACCTGCACTACTTGAACCAATTACTTACTGCCGACATATCTCGAACAAAACTTGCACACAAAAACTCGGTCTTTATATGGGAACTGCATCTGGCCTCACCTCTTGAAACATACAAGCTTTGTACTTTTTTTTTTTTTATTTTTTTTTTTTATTCTTTTCCGAGGTTGTTCATGTGATCAAACCCGAATGACTAGTTTGTATGCACACACCTAAACTATACAATGTACCAATCCAACATTCCTTACCTACATTGGTAACTATGACCACATTTTGGCTATTATCTTCTTTCTAAAGATTCTCTTTCGTTTCTAACCTGCATGTAGACTTTTACCCTGAATAATCGAATTATTTCGTACTACCCAGTGTTGACCGGAATTAATCTATCGAACATATTACGAAATGTGAAAATTCCTTTAAATACCTTTAATTAAATCTTTAACAGTGGCTTTACTTTTTACCAATTAAAAAAAAATAGAAAGAAACGTAAGCTTGCAAATTAATTGAACAAGATATTTGCACTGTTTATTATTTTTACTTCATCCCATAGGGGGCGATGGTCCCTCCTCTCCATCCAGACATGGTTGGCTATACCCGATTTTTCCGTCTCCCCTTTAGTTACCGCTTTTCGGTGTTCTTCCACCCTTACTTTAAGGGGGCGGTAACTAAAGGGGAGACGGAAAAATCGGGTATAGCCAACCATGTCTGGATGGAGATGGGGGACCATCGCCCCCTATGGGATGAAGTAAAAATAATAAACAGACCCACTGGAAAGATATGCATGCACGTTTTTCATTTTATAGTAAACGAGTTGTACCTACTCGGCGTTGCTCGGGAGTTTGATTTCATTTTTCTTTTTTTTTTTTTTTAAAGATAGGTAAAATTGGCTTGGTAATAAAATCGATAAGACGTCTTATAAAATATTGAAATTTAAATCCTATAACCACTTCCAATGCTGTTTTTAGTCTTCAATTTATAAATAACAGCAAGAATACCCAACGTTGCCCGGGAAAAAAAGAAAAAAACTAACACAAACACTTGTTTTCGCCTGCTTTTAAATACATGTCTTATCGGAACTAATCTCCCACTCAACGTCTGCGTGTATATCTTTTTTTGTTAATATGTAATATTAAATTGATTTTAACGCAATATCGTTCAGCATGCCATAATATTAAAGAAATATCTAGACAATCTTTTAGCTAAATTTGGAGCATAGGATTGCTTTTACTAAAAAAAAATTCACCTAAACTTGACGTTTAGCAAATTTTATAGAAATTCAAGACATGAAGTCATGAGTTATAGTTTTAGAACATTTTCGTTTAATTTGATCAAACGATACCATAATAATTAGAAATAACTATCATAATTTTATATGCTTCTTGGCCTTCTGGTCCAGATCAGTGTGGTCAATGGAGAAGAAATCCTTTATGACTGAGACATTTTTATTTTTGTTCATATCTAGAGTGCCCCTTTTTGGGAGCTGGATTTTCCCCACGTTAAAAAACACCCTTGTGTCAAACTCCCCTCTCATAGGGAGGCAAGTAAATACGAATAATTAAAATAACTTTAATTCCTACTTAAAATATAATTAAAAAAAAAACGAATGAAAATAAAATGATAGTTACTTATAATATAAAAAAAACCCGAAAGTATTTATGGAATTTAAAGTTCAACATTATACAAGACCTCTGATTGATTGTTATTGCTAAACCTAAAAAGAAATAACTTTGTTGGGTCACCACTTATAAAGGCCAAGGAGTAATATATTCTGTGCTTCTACAGAATATGAACCGAACTTTTAAAAAAATAATTTTTAAAATAATTCTAACCCAAAAATAACGAAACCCTAAGGTTTAGTTCGACAAAAGTCTGTTTGGAAGTGCCATATTGTCTTACAAGAAATGAATTTAAGAGGAAATACAAAATAGGGGATGGGGGGGGGGACACAAAAATCGAAACAAAAATGAAAGAACGCCCGAGCAACACCGGGTAAGCGCAACTAATATAATACAATTTAGATCAATTATGATTTTAAATTTTTACAAAAGAAAAATTAATTCTAGTATCACTTAATTATTAAGTTTAATAATCTTAAACAGATGCGCTACAGCATGATCCGCATCTTTGGATAAGACCACTTTCTATGTGTAGCTTTGCAAGTGAACCCCCCCCCCTCCCTCCCACACGCACATATGCCCCCCCCCCTACACTTTCTTTCTTTATCATAAACTCCATATCTTGACAAGTGGTAAGGACAAGTCCACAGCAACCGAAAAACAATACCGGAATAGGCTGAGATTAACTGACGTTAGTTATCATTTTCATAGACTAGTTGGGCAACCAAGGCTGAAAAGTCTTGTCTACTTTATTTAATTTATTGCTGGAGGGAGGATTATAGATTTATACCTCTGCGAAGAGTATATATGAAACTGTAAGTCCGCGTCGCATGTAACCACTATACCACAGCAGTACAGCACTTCCCTGAAATATAAGACAGTTTTAAGACAGTACAATATTATAGGCAATAGTGTGTCAGTAGTTTGTACTACGAAGTAATCGACGAGTAATTGAACGGTGATTGAAGGGAAGATTGTAGAATTATATCTTTTGGTATTCGTGAAAGTGATGTAGTTGGACTGACAAAACTCTAACTCTGTATGCTGATCCCAAAATCTACGCCGCCTATACCCCTTGCGCAGTACCACTTTATATTGTTTATATTCAGACTATTGTTCTCATCTTAAATGTTATTTTAACACCGTTTCGGTCGATCTTCAGGTGCGTTTGTCAAACTTTTGAATCGGCATCAGCACAGAATTTTGAACAGAAGCTTTCATTTAATCTATAATTTTGCTTTCGTTCCATAAGCCATGGTAGAAGTCCTAAGTAATTCACAATTGTATTTTGAGTGTCGCCCGTGAAGACCCATGGTGTAGTCGACAAAGTAATTCAGTTGTAAGTAACGGCGGTTAAAGGTTCAATCCTCGGTGGGGGCGACACTAAAAAATACAATTGCACATTAAGACTTCTACCCAGTTTGACGAAACGCGAACATGCAACACCGTGGATTAAAGAAAAGGTTCCGTTTGAAATTTCGTGCAGATTCCCGAAGTTCGACAGAAATATTCCCACATTCGACAAGATGCACTTTAAGGTCAAAGGTTCTATCGACCGAAAAGTTAAGAGAACAGTAGTCTGAAGAATCCAAATATGAAGAACTAATCGTCATCTTAAATCAAAACCAAGACTATAGGACTTCTTTGAAATATACTGACAGTTTGAAGACGGCACACTTGATGTTATAGGCAAAGTGTCAATATTTTTATCTCCCCCCCCCCTCATTTTGTACTGCTAAGTGATCAATGGTATTCAATGGGTGATCGAATGGTGATTAGAGAAAGGTATTATCGCAATTTGATAGTGATGATCGAATGGAAGTTCGTATCATTTCGTAATTTATATGGAAAACAACAAAACCAACTTCAATTGAATGAAATGCAAACACCTGCGCGTGCGCCGCATACTTTAATCACTCATTCGTGTCGCTGTGTTTCTTAGTACACATTTTATGAGAGTGCGAATAGAATGAATTGCAACACGTACGCATATGTTCATGGGGGAGGGATGGGCATCGTTGTTGGATGAGCGCTAGTGAACCATATGTCCACCCCCCTCTCTCATTCTCACTCTGTATCATACCTGCTGTTGTGGGTGGGTGTGTGCGCGCGCGCAAACACCTCCACCGCAACAGCGCCCCTCACATTGTGTGTGTGTGTGTGTGTATATATATATATATATATATATATATATATATATTTGCTTTTTCTTTTAGAGGCGACGAACTTTAAATTCATAAATCACTGAAAAATAATTTATTATACAAATATCTGGTTTATTCTAGAAATGAATTTTTGACATTTATAATTCAAATACAATCTCTGGCATATGCTCCCCCTTAGTTCACGCATATATGACTGTCCAATTTTCACAACTCTACGCATCAAATTAGGCTGTATTTCGACAATAACGCGTCAAATGCTATCTTCCAAGTAGTTTATTGTGTCTGGTTTATCAGCGTAGGCATGGAACTTTACATATTTCCAAAGAAAATAATTTACTGGGGTTAAATCGCACGAACTAGGTGGCCAGTTTGACAAGTCTTTTGTGAAATTATTCGTTTATCAAATGTTTCTCTCTGTAAATTGATTATATCGCGTGCTGTGTGGCATGTGGCTCCGTCCTGCTGAAACTACATGATGAATTGCCAATCAAGTTGAACTCTGACTAATCGATAGTTGCCAGAAATGCAATAATAATAAAAAAAATAGTTGTCAATTTAAAGTTCGCCTCTAAAAAGAACCCTACATGTATACGAGATGGTGTATAGAAATGTTAAATGGGATTTGTTTTGCTGTACACATAGATTTGAAAAAGTTGTCACAAAACAAATGTATAACAAATGATATCAAAGGCAAAATAAGTTACTTTTCTACCCAATTGGATATGTTTTTGTGTTTATATTTAATGTAACATGTTTATTCAGCTCGAAAAAGTGTTTACCGATGTATTGGATAATTTAAAATGGCAGCCGACTCCCTTTAAGGCGGTAAATTTGGGAAAATGAGTTATAAATAACAAACCAGACAAAATACTGTTAGAAACACGCTCAATGTTACCGTGACATAGGCTGATATATATTCGGCGGGTTTTTAACAGTATTTTGACTTCTTTATTTATAACTCCTTTTCCCAAACTTACCGTCTCCGAGAGAGTCGGCCGCCATTTTGAATTTTCCAATACGTCGGTAAACACTATGTTTTTCGAGCTGAATAAACATGTTACATTAAATATAGACTAAAAACATATCCAGTTGGGTAGAAAAGTAACTTATCTTGCCTTTGATAACATTTATTTTCGAATCTGTGTACAGTAATACAAACCCGTTAAATGTCTTCACACTTTAACTGTTATCAACATTCGACAATAATGTTCATTAATTTGAACATTTGCAAATGATTCTTCAATTACATTTATCTTCTGTATTCAAAACTATTCCATTTCATTCATAAAGATTTTATCGCCATTCAAAGTTTGAGTAAGTTTTTTTTTTTTTTTTTTTTTTTTTATATACCCTTTTCAGTTTACTTTGTTCAAGTTAGGGATGGGGCCTCCTACTGGATGATACATTCACCGACTATCTAATATATTCCAACCGAGAGATCTTAACCGTCCTTTTTAATTGGAATTGATTGAATCTCCTGCATCTAGTTCACTGGGTATGTTTGCCAGATAGTTTTTGAAATTCATTTTCATCAGTCCAGTTGCTCCTCTAGTTACCGGAATGATGGAAATCTTCCTAAGATTCCAGTTTCTTTTCATGTTGTATGTAAAACCTTGGTATTATCTTTTCCCTCTCGGCTCTGTTTAACCCAGCATCATTGTGGGCACTAACTTCTAAGGTTGCCTCGCTCTCTTTATTGTCCCATGTCAGATTTAATACCCTTGTTTTCTATGTATTTAGCTTTAGGAATCTCATAGTCATAGTGTATGACTGGAGTCTTTCTGGTAAACATGCTCCCAGGAATTGCTGCTGCATTCTATATTCAACTTTTTACAGATTGTCCGGTGGAAATAATTACACTCTCCATTGTGCCACATCGTATAGTAGCCGTCCCTCAGCAGAATCTTATGGTTGGATATCGGCGGATCAAACTCTACTTTCTGTGTGACAGAATCTGCACTTGATGTCATTGCTGAGACCTCATCTTTTTAAAAAGCATTGGTCATCAACCTTTTATCTTGGGCAATCATTTTGTGTGTGTGTTTGTGTGTGCATGCGTACACGGTTCAAAGTAGAAGCCAGCTGCTTGAATGTTATGACACCAAACATAAAACCAGTTAGGTAGGTAGTTGTGATATTTCATAAAATATTTGTTTTGGGAAGGTGGAATTTCGATAGGAGTCATAAACTGTGACATGGGTTGAAAGCTCTACTAGGTACAAATAATGATTTCCACTTAATGTAAAAGAATTACACTTCATAATTAGAATAGAGCTCACCAGAACCGATAATGTAAACAAAAACATAATTTTTACTTTCGTTGTCTGGAAATGGGTCACAGATAAGAATGATAATTATGGCACTAGTGGTTGGATTTCTAATTTCGAGTTGAAACAGTGACCCTGTCCAACCACACTGAAAAACTGTGCCAGAGATGTGCAGGGGTGGTGGTGCTAGATGTGCCCAGGCACCTGCCCCTTTTAATCCTGTTTTAAAAGTTCCTTTTTCAGAGGAATGTGTTATAGGCCTGTGCCGCACCGAGGCCCTGTTCTTTTCACTTGAGCATATGTCCTAAAAATGTTCTCTGCGCATCACCATGTGTTCCTTATAGAAAGAAAAGTTAGAGAATCTACAAAAAACTAAAATGTCTATTCATATATAAAATTTTCTGGAGAAGACAATGGAAATGGACCCACATTATTTGACATGCACACACGCACATATATATATATATATATATATATATATATATATATATATATATATATATATATATATTATCTTTATTTGTACAAACATGTACGCAAGCGATACTGACATGATAATGTTTGGATCTGTAGTTATTAAAACTACAATGTCAATGTTTTAGAAAATTTTTTTTTTTTTTTTTTTTGTAAACTAAATAAAAGACCGACCTTTGTCGGAAGAGATCATAGTTTTATACAAATATGCCAGTGTTGTTTTTGTACATGTATAACTAAAAAATATTAATATAAATCAATCTACTATTGAGCACTATTTTATAAACACAATTGAAATTCTAGGGATTTTTTTACTCTGCATATACATACTTAATCTAAACTCATATAAATGATAACATATACTTCACTTAACACTTTACTGCAGTTTCACAGCACCACCAGTCATCAGAAGTGTCTCCGACTGGCATCAATTGAATAGAGATTGGTGATGCTGTGAAACTGCAGTTAATCAAGAAGTGCACTTTATTATTTACTATTGATATGATTCTGTCTAGTAGGATATTGAGCACTTTATTTGTTCAAAATTTGTCGTTACCTGATTTTGTTATTTTGTAAAGAGTAGTTTTCTTGTCAACATGACTTGTTGGCAACAATTTGTTTTGGACAAAGCACATCTCTCAAATTATCAGGATAGCCAAGAGTGTCTTGGCATTAATCAACACCTTTGTTAGCCACTCTCCAGCGATTTGTTTAAAATGTATTATACAGCTATGCTGCGTCCAAACTTAGAATTTGCATAATCAATCTGGAACTGCAATGTTGTTCAGAACATTGACTGCCTAGAACACGTTTAGAGATATGTAACCAACTGAACAGCCTCCATTAAACACCTGCAATACTTTGAACATCTTGCTTCCCTGGATTTCATTGAAACTCCAATGTCTAGCAGCTTTGTAAACACTTACAAAATGATTAATCATCTCCCAACAACAATCCAGAGTATATTTTCATGTCTAACGCATGTAAACATATCTACAAAGTCAGACTGCACAGCTCCCATGACTTTTGGAAACAGTTTTTCATACTCAGAATTGCTGAAGTATGGAACTGTTAGGACCAATCTGAGAATAGTTTTTCCCTTGGATAAAAATAGGAGTGATTGCCCTTGAATTTCAAAGTCTGGAATCGGCCCTGACACTTGTGCATGCAGCTCCAAATTGACACTTTATCTTCGTACATCCAGTGGTTAAAATTTTCATAATTTCAATCATAACTTGTTAAATCTGTTAACCAGTCCACTGAGTTCTTGTATTATTTTTGTGATTATCTCACAAACATCCATTTTAAACCTGTAACGGGAATAACTTGCCTACATTCATTGACTTAGCTTGAGACAACATTAATCCAACGGATGAGTTAAGCTGAAAGAACATGACATCCAGATGAACACAGATCATACATGATCTACAGTGACCAAGATGGTTATGGGCAGCCGTTATTGGGACCAGTGGTAAACACCGTAGTTATGTGGACCAGAGCCAG
The DNA here is from genome assembly GCF_053919585.1 of Euprymna scolopes. Classification (NCBI taxonomy): domain Eukaryota; kingdom Metazoa; phylum Mollusca; class Cephalopoda; order Sepiida; family Sepiolidae; genus Euprymna; species Euprymna scolopes. The sequence continues at coordinate 25,704,231 of NC_136525.1, read as the reverse complement.
GTTCGACGTCAGTTTTGATAATGTTTAACCACCTCGCCTCCTGCCATCTTTACCAATCTTGGAGTGGTTTTGGCACTATTGCTCTGTAGATAAACTCCTGGGTTGCTATGCACAACGTAGCCAAACCAACAAAATCTCCTCTTTTAAAAGAACTTAGTTAAGAGGAATGATCCTTCATCGCGTCCAAATTTAAGTATTGGAGACAAAATGGTGCCAGTGGATCTATAGAATTTAGCAGAGGCTGTATGGTTCAAACACTACCAACCTTTTGAAATCCGTAGCTCTCATTGGCAAGGTTCTGCAGCAATGGGCAAGGATCGTCCAAACAAGGGCCAGAAAAATCCGGACTTTTGTAACTGATCTCTATACCATGAATGAGTTTGTAGGTGACTGAAAGCATGCTGGGTCTTGTTGATTTAGACGTCAATGTCATTGTACCTATGACCTGTGGCCGCAAACATTGAGCCCAGGTATTCGATGTAATCAAGCTCCTCTCGAGAGTTTTCTGTTGGAAAAAAATTCTGCTTATCTCAAGGGTAGGAATCTTGCGGAAGGATTTTTGTTTACATAGCATTTACCGTTATGTCAATGTAAATTTTATTTTTTTAAATATTCAATATTTCGTTACGATATTAAGGAAATTGTTTAGTTTTACTTTTATTTACTTGTGTAATTTGGAAATTAGAATCCTGGATGATGCCGAGTAGCCTTGCTAGTTATATATTTTTGAAAATATTATCCACTGACATGTCTTGTCATCTACGGCTCATCAGAATCTAGCGAAATTCGAAATCTGAACCCCATGGTAAGAAGCGTAAACCTCTACCACTAGATTATCTCGTGCAACTGTTAAATATATCACGATTTACGTGGATGCTATTTGTTTTGGTTTTGTGATACTTTAAAAACAATACTTATGCCGCTCCCCATTTGGGGGTACTAAATTGGTCAAAAGGAAAATTATTCCCACCTCGAATTTAGGAAAATATGCACTTTCCTATAAATAATCAAATTCTTCAAAAAGTATCACAAAACCAATCTCTCTCATATAACAAAATGGCACACTAAAAATACAAATGTATAATCCTAAACATTAATTTAGTTATACTAATTAGGCAATTAAACAATTGCTTTTGGATTATTTGTGTCTCTGTCTGTGTCAAAATATTATATTGTATTATTTAAATTATATCTAACTCGTTTGATATCTTTATTTCAATATTTTTTATTTTTCTGATAATTGGTTTTTGTTAAAAATAATGTATTTCAATTGATTTCTTTAAACGAATATTTTATCCACTTAGGGACATTTAGTGTTAACTAACATTCACCTATTAAGAGAGAGGATAAGGAAGGGCAGAGAATAAAGATAGTTCTATGTATTTAATAACGTCTACATTTTGTACTTGCGCCTTTGGGTCAGTCAATTACCATATTATAGTTACTCAGTTTATGAGTTCAAGCCTAACCAGGTACGTAATTATTTTTATTCTACTTTTGTCCCCAAAATGAATTTAAATATTTCCAATTACAATATTAAGTAGATTGATAATTTTCACTTTATTTTTAATTAAAAAAATTAGAATTCCGGGTGAATACCGAGTAACCCTGCTATGTATTCTGGTTTACAAAATTCGATTCAAATGACGTATGTTGCTCCACATTTATACTTGGGTAGTTTTTAACACAGTCTGTTTAATGAGAAAAGTCCGGACCTTTTTAAATTTTTATATTTACATCAAGTTAATTTCAGAAAATTGTCAATTTTTTTTTTTAATAACCAGAGACCTTTTATCTAAGAACAAAGTGTAGTATCTGTTATGCTACACTTTATTCTGTCCTTGTTCGAGAGATCCTTCTAGATTGAGGCAATTTTAATTTTTGTTTCAATTTAGTGCCTGTTTATGGGGAAGGGGCTTTTCCCCCACATAAAAGCAGACTTTGTCTTTCTTTGCCATCGTAGAAAGAAAAGTAAATAAAAACCCACGAACATCACACTTTTGTTCCTTTTCCTCCATTTCTTAAGAAAAATGAAAGTTTTAGTTGTGGTAGTAAGATAAGTTCTTGTAAATATTTTGCATGGAGAAACGAAATATTGGATATCAATCAAGCATCTTTTCGTGGAACCAACAATAGAAACACTAGCAACGTCTCTTCTGTAAAAACGAGGCTGTAAGGAAGAGAAGGGATATACATCTACTCGATTGTAAAGTGTATTTTGTACCCTGACAAGGTAAGAAAGGGTGCTTGGATTGGCAGCTTCCCAGATGTGGCAGTAGTACTCAATCTTAAGAGGAATTTGCAATAACAGATTGGTCCAACCATTTTTGTAGCAACCTTAGCAATAGATATTAGATCCAATGAAAATAAGTCCAAGGCACATGTTAAACCTTTCTCAATCTATTTATCTGGCAACAGATGGTGCAACTCATCGATCAAAGTATAATTAGCGCAATCAAGCAGATCCGGATGCAAGAATCCAGTGCAGACTTTGATTGAGCAAATAAACGTAAAATAGTAAATATATGTATATGCTAGCAAAACTTGCCTACCCTTCTAGCAATAATTAAGGGATTATTTTTCAAAAACGAATTATTCTAAGGTTTATACCAAGTTTTTAGTGTGCATAAACTTAACCGGAAGTTGTCGAGTGAATTCAATATAATCAAATCGGAAGTTATCATTTGGAATTTTAAACTGTTAATTAAATCGCTGTAGTTAATATTAATATCAAGAAAACTATTACGTATATATAAGAAAATCGAGAATCAAATTACATCTGAATCGTGCAAGATATTTTTAGAAAATATTAATCTTTGGCATTGGTAATCATATTTTCAGCATAATTGACCCTAACCTTCTATCGATTTGGGGAGAAAATAAAAAGGGGAGAAATAAAGTAATTTTTTGAAATAATCAGATTGAATAATATACAGTTGTAAATTTAGATACTAGGGTATGTGAACAGCCGATTGATTGAATCAAGCCTCTGACCTTTCATCTAACCGAAGGACCGAAATGGAAGCGTGACTTATCCATCTGGATCCTACGGCATCGCGAGCCGCCATCTACGGCTTGTGGGTGACACGATTTTCGCGTGCGTGGAGGAGGGGGGGGGGCAGTCGTGAATTCGTGGCTCCATCGACGGACGATCATTTTTTTCTTGGAGATGACACATTGGCAACGGATACCTACACATACTTATGTAATAAGGCAAACGTTCTTAAATAACAAAGTTTTTTTAAATTTGCTAATAAAAATTTTCCATTTTTCCAAATACTCTATTTCGTATTCCGATATTATCTACACCAATTTGATCATTATTCGGAAAATCGAAAAGGAAAAACAAAACAAAACAAAATCTGATAACATTTACCTGAATAAAAACATGCAACCGAAATACACACGTCATCAACGGATTGCTATTCCGCCGTATCACAGTGAACGTTTTCAAGCCGATTCCTAACGTGACTACTAGTGCAGTAACTAGCGTTGCCATAGTGAGCCAACTCTCCGCACATCATGAAAGTAAATTGTTTTGTTCTTTTTTTTACATTATTAGTCCCGGAGAACTCTATTCTAATTACGATGAATAATGCTTTTACGCTAATGATAATCCCCCTCCACGTACTTTGTTTTATATGTAGAGATTTCGGTTCTCCAGGTTTTGAGTTCCTATCATAAAAGAGCAGTAACAAATTGTGCGTGTTGTGTGTACCAGTTTACAACGTGACGAAGGTATGTGCATAGGTAGTTACATAACGATACTTTATTTACGATCTTGGTATTAGGTTTGACATCCTATACCTGACTATGTTCTAAAAAAATGAAATAAACAAAATTCGTTGATTATGTAGCAGGAACGCGTGAAATGGTTTCTTAGAGTAAATTTGTACCGTAACGCCCCCCCCCCATGAGATGTTACATTTTATAGATTATTACCCTGGAGAATTTAGTGTACCTATTTACTATGCCTCCCCACGGGACAGAGTTAGACACCAGGGTCGTTTTTTAACGTGGAGAAAAGGTACAAAAATAAAAATTGTCTCAGCCGTGAAGGATTTCTCCTCCACCGAAAGAGAACAAAAAATAGAAGTGCAGCATCTGAAGAACAGATACTACACTTTGATCTTGACCAAAAGGCCAAGAAGATTTAGTGTAAGGGAATCAGTTTCGTATGTAAACTTACATCCATTTCTGGGTTATTCTAACATTTTCGGGTAGTTAACAAAAATTTTTTTTTTTAACCACTAACCCTAAGTCCGAGTGGTAAGATCGTAAAACTACATGTAATCGCCTAAAGCAGTCGGTTATCTCTTCTCCCTCTCAATATCTATAATATATATATATATCTCATTGAACTTGCCTAAAACGCTAAAGCAGCATGTAGGAGATGACTTTACATTTATATGCGAAATTGATCTCCCTTATTTTAAAATAATTAATTTTTTTTTTTTTTTTTTTTTTTCCGCCATTTTTTTCAAGATGTTCATACGTAATCGCCTTTGAAGTGGGGGGCACATAAAAATACCATTTGATTTCGTGGGGAAGCAACTAAATGCGTGATATTCGGCAATTTAAAGGTGGCATAATTAATTTCGAATGAAAACATACGAGACGTTTCTGAGTCAATAAAACGACTGACTTGTATTTTTACTATGGTAATCTTGTGGCTTAGTTTTATTTAAGAATGGTAAAATGTCAAGTATTATGCTTTAATTGTGCCTAGATGAAAGAGAAACAACTGTGTATTGCATTGTTGAAAATACTATGCGGAATACGGACCATACTGAAATAATTACTCGTTTAAAAACCCATCTTTAACATGCGGAAGGGACTTTTTTTGGCCATTCTATACTTTCGCCTAACAATTTAATAAACAAAAGATACCATAAAAATTTAAATCTAATCTAAAAATTAGCACAACCTGTATTCTTCCTAAGTACCCCCCCCTCCACCTTTTAATAAATTTAAATGTTTGCACCGATTTGTGGTGTTAAATGTTGGTATTCGCCTGGTTTTATGACAAGAGAGAAAAGTGCGATGACGATGATGCTGTTGTTGGGGAAACGTTCTCTGAGTATGTGTACACGTGATCTTTCCCACACTACGCTTGCTTTTGAATGATCACTAGGTATAGACAGGTTCTATACAGACGGGCTAGATATAGACCGGTTAGATACAGAGGTTATCTAATAGAGATACAGATTGGTTTTCAATAGATACATATAGACTCTATATATAGATGTATGCATAGATTAGATTTCGAATCTCACTGTGCCTGCCTAGCCACACTGATGAATCGTATAAACGATTCTACATGTTTGTAGATAGCTATATTTTATATAGATACGAACATAGATGGATATTTACACCTTGTGTGTATCATATCTGCATTCTTGCTTAATTCCCATCGATTTCACCTATTATGCGACACCTTTTCATTCAAGAGATAATAAATATCTCAATTCTTTTGCAGTTCTCTTATTCTGTTTCCGCCGCGCCGCGCGTCTTTACCAATTTTTAAAACTCATCAGCTGATCACTTCTTTGCTTCTTCCGCCCCCCCCCCCTCTCTCGCTCACACATTTTCCACACTTCATTAAAACTCTGAATCTTTTTAACTAATTTTCTTATCTGTGGAAGAAACCTTAGAACTACTACGTGTGTGATACCCGCTTGTCACGAGTCTCATAATCGGCGGATTGTTTTCACACATCTTAAACTGGTGTTCTCACCTGTCGGTTGAGGTAGGGGGAGGAGAGAAAGAAGGGCACGCAGGGGAGGAATTTTATTTTTCATGAGTTAAAAAAAAAAAAAAAAAAATTTCTCTTCCATGAGGGGAAGTGTGTGTGGAGAGGGGATTACCCCTCCCACCCCTCTAAATAGTACTCTGGAGAAATGCTTCTTGCTTCTATAGTCTCGTCGACACTCCGACACAAACAAGGAGGTAATGCTGACAAGGAATTCCTTTTCAAAACTAACTTTGATACTAACTCGAATAATAGGTATTATAAAAAAAGGTTATAGAACTTATTTACTTGCCTCCCCACGAGGGCAAAGTTCAACACGGTCGACTTTTTTTAATGTTCAGAATATTCAGCTTTCTCCAAAAAAACAAAATACCTGTATAGTTTTGCCAGTACTCCCTCACGAACGATGATGGCTCAGGCGGCACACGATAGATCTTTCTCCTTCAGAAATGAGGACGTAATGCATGGGATTTTTTTTTTTTTTTTTTTTTTTTTTTTTTTCAGTCTGATCATGCATTAAACTTGAATTTATCAAACGAAGAAAAGTTTTTACTTTTAATGTAATTTAATCGCCAAAATGAAGTGTTGTCACTTTTCATTTTGTTTTTCAACTAGTAGGCCCTTCCTTCACTTCCCAGAGGTGGGAGTTAATATAAAGAATCGGAGAGGTATATCACTTTTATTTATTCATAAAAATATTATTTAGTTATCTCAACAGGCACAAACGTTGTCATCAGGTCAGTTTTAATGTCGAGTAATTAGATCAAAAGAAGAAAAAATCTCAAATGGTTGTTTTTTTTTTTTTTTTTTTTTATGGTGATACCACAAGTATTAACCCTGACCCTTTGGATACTCTTTCCTGTATTGAATACTTTGTATTAATGGAGAACACCTTGAAAATGAAAAATTGAAATCTTCACTCAATTATACTATAGCAACCGTTAGAATAGCTCACCTGTTTTTGATTGGTTCCCCCTCCACATTTGAGATATTTTTTAATTAACGAATCGCCTCTTATTAAAGCTGAGCGACACATTAAGTTAAAAACTAATGAGGGGAATTAGTTGAACGATGAGGATTGAACATCTCCACGTTCAAAACTCTCGGCAAACAGCAATTCTTCCCCTTTGTCAGAAATATTGCTCGTCAAATGCGAGGATAGATAATAAAATAGAGTATCAAAGTCCACTTTTCATGAATTGGTTTTAAACAGTATTTTTTGATCCGATTTAACCCGTTTTAAAACTTGTATTCACCTCAAATAAGGCACAAATTGCCACAAAGACTTGAGGGACTACTCTGGATTAGTTCCTACATTTATAGGAGCATCTTAAATAGTTGTGCAGCGAGATGTTTATTTACATTTCTGCATCTGTACAGTGGGGGGGGGACAAAAATTTGGGGAATTCCAAAGCTAGTAATTCCAGGGTAGAAGCTAATAGTTGAATGCTTTTCGGCATCAGGATATCTCTACAATGAAGAGGTGGGATGTCAAGTTGGTCGAGGGTATTTACATTAATGGGACACAAATGCAGCAAATTCATTTGAGGACATTTCATTGAAGTACTTGTAAAGCAAGCACAAAGATGCAACATTGCTGTGATGGGACAGAGGCTGGGGCTTGGTAGACATTACAGGACTCTCATATGCATCCTGTTTAGAGGGAGACTAATGGTTGATGCATCAGCTCAGATGTGGCAGCAATGCTCCATTCATGAGCGAATGGTGGCTTTATCGAGATATAGAATACTGGCAAAGGGAGCCCACCTTCTTTGCGACAGACTTGGCAGTTGTAATTTACTTTGTAAAAGTCTTTAAAATATTAATTTAATCGCTAGTAGCCATTACTTTTTTCTTTCACCAAAAATATTTTTACCATTTTAAACATTTTATTACCCACAAAACTAACAATTTTTAATGTAATTTAACGAATATAAAAGCAAAATACTAATAACTCTCCATTTTAAAAAAAAAAAAAAAAAAAGAAATTTTTTTAAATAAATTTCTTGTAGCTTGGAATGGGAATCCTACCGGATGCTAGACATTCACTTACTATCTAATAAATTTAAACCAAAAGATTTTAAGGTTCTAAACATCTGCTAAAGTGTAATTGTTTGTATCTCTTGCACTTGGTTGACCGGGTATATAGATTTTGAAATACTTTTTCCCTTTTCAGGAAACAATTGATCGTAGACTGGCAACCAGTGTATGTTTTGTTCTCTTCATAGAGGATTGATTGCTTTTATTTCCTCAGAATTTCATTTGATGTTTTGCAATGTGTTTTTTGTATATAAATATATGTACTTCAATTCCATCAGACAAAAGTTAGTAAAACAACTTTTTCTAGCACCCACCCCACCATCGAACCTATTAAATAGATGAGGAAGCAAGACTACAAATAGCATATCAGATACTACCTCAAAATTAACCTGTCATAACCACCTCAAAGTTAACCTGTCGCCTGAAATGAATTTGGAAAAAAATCTTCCACTCCATAATTCCACGGTGGATTTTTTTTTAAGATCAGAAATAATAAATTACTGATGTTACTCTATGATTTTTATATAAATATTTTAGGAATATATCTAAATAAACAGCGAGTGCAAACACTGAAGTATATTTTTGCAGTTTTTGACGGAGGATATACACTAGGTATTAAAAAAATTATGAATAAAAAAAAAATGGCCGACATAAGTAAATTTTTTTTTTTTTTTTTTTAACATTTGGGGAAGAAATCCTTTTAAACCGAGGAAATTTTATTTTTGTCTCAATCCAGTCTTTATAGGCAATTGGATTTTCCCTATGTTAAAAATCGAATTTGTGTCTAACTTTGCCTTTGTGAGGCGGCAAGTTGATATGAATGTTAGTGGGGGATGTAAAACAAAATGGGCGAGGTATTCTAACTGTGCTTATAGAATAATTGAACCAAAATCTTTTTGATCTCTGGAATTTGGAGACTTAGTGTTCAAGTGCATTTTAGTCTCAAGGAAGCAATCATCACCGAGATAGACACTGCCATTCCCTCAGAATATTGATCTTTTTATTGATTTTCTTTCAAATTTTCGATTTTTCTTTATAATCAGATTTTAATTTTATGCTATGCACACTTGTTAGTATGTTGGCAATTATTAGTTCAAGTTTTATTTGAAAACAGTTTCATAAAGAATAATGTAGTTTGATTGAAGCGTTCTGTGTAATATGTATATGGAGTTGTTTTAGAAGTGGAAATATCGCACTGTTGACGAGGACAAAAAAACAAAAAAAAACGAAGTGATTTAAAAACGAACTATTTTTATTTTTTTAACAGATTTATTTGTTTAGTCACAATTTCTAGTCATCCAATGTGCATGACTGTTCCATAATATATTTTTGGGTAAGACCTCTTTCTTCAAATCTTAGTCTATTACCATGCAAGAAATGAAAATATGTCGGTGTCACTGTGGACAAAGTTATTTTCCAAAAAAAAAACCCAACTTTTTTAATAGATTTATTTGTGTCGTCATAAATTCTACACTGTCATCTGATGTTACAATGTTCCATAATATATTTGGAGGTAAAACCTCTTTATTCAAATCTCCTGAAACTAGTATGGATTGTTTTTATGGCAGCATTTGATAAAGCGGTTTTACCTTGAAATATTATGAACAGTCACACATTAGATCACTGTATAGAAGTTGTGACTAAACTAAGACTTATTATAAAGATGGTAAAAAAGTAACTGTTTTTGTCCTCAACATCGATATATTTTCATTTTTTTTTTCTTATTGTAATAACCAGACTACAATTTGTCTTAAAGTCCAACATAAACAAGTTCTTGATGAAGAGTCCCCCTAAGTAATCCAATTTACAAAATTTCCACTACTTACGATTACTACGCTATAACCCTTATCCTCGAGCCTTAAGTGGTGACTCCTATGTAAAAGAAAAAGCCTTCTATGACTCTTCTATTAACAAAGATTGTTTTTAGTACTGAACGTTAGCAGGAACTTCCGACGTTGACTGGGATTGGATATGTATACCATATTACCATTAAAAAAAAAAAAAAAAATATATATATATTATACACACATACACATTTTATATTGTTCAGTTTCTGGAAGTGGGCCCAAGGATATACTCAGCATTGATAGGATGGAGGTGGAAGCGTAACTAAACTGAAATTTATTGTAAAAAAAATAACAATAAATTTATTGTATCCCTCGCCTCGTGAAGGTCATCCAACATTTCCAGTGTGTAACCCTGAACTCATAATTAACATTTCTATTTTTTAATTCTACAATTTACAAATACAATAAAATGTCAAATATGTCAAGCACAGAAACTCCACGATAATTTTGTACCCCTCTTTGATCAAATTGAAATATACTAGTTGAAGTATCTAATGTAGTTTTGAAAACATACGCTTCTGAGGGTTTTTCAAATCTTTAGACGTTGAAAACACAAACTTCAAATTTAGGCGATTGTGCTGAATATTCCACAATAAAAAGGGGAGGAGGCAAAAAAATAAACGCAAAAAAAATTTTCTATCAATGTAAGTTTCACATGTTTCCTGATTGTAAGATTTTTACATTTTCACCCCAAACAAGGCACATTGCCACTTAGGTGTAGGTGGCTACTATTAGGGACCTAAGTTGCAGGGGTATTATGTAGGGAGTTTAGCAGCAATATGTCTGTTCACATTACACTTGAACTTCTGCATGTCAGTACAGTTTGGGAAGCAGGAAACCTGAAGAGAATTCCAGTCCTGCAGTTCTGGGGAATAAACTATTAGAGTAAAATATCCACCATTAAAATACTTTTAAAACAGAGGGATGCAACATTTCACCGGTGAAACAGAGGCTGAAGTTTAGATGACATTTCGAGACCTATTAGGTTGGTGACTCTTTTGGACCCTGCCCAGGAGCGAGAGACTAGTAGCAGATGCACCAGCCTAAATGTGACAGCCGTATTCCATACATGGGCGAATGGTGGCTTTGTAGAGATACAGGATACTTTCAGGCATGAGTAACTTTCTAGCACGATAGAGAGAGCCCACCTTATTTTCGGCAGCCTTAGCAATAATCTCAATGTATCTATTCCAACTCGTGTTTCCTGTGAACGTTAAGCCAAGGAGTTGAACAAAGTGCTCGTGTAAAGTATCTCTAGCCATAGCTATTGGTAGTTGGTAAGGTTTAATGTAATTAAGGGAGCGAGTTTTGTGTTGGCAGTGTTGAACGTTACCATCCATTTCTGACCCGATTCCACTACAGACTGAAGTTCTTAATTGATAATTTGGACTATTTGTACTACTGTTCTCATTTTGGTTATTGCCCTCAAAATGTTTCGTCTAATCTAACTTCCGGTGTATCTTCAGGTGTATCTTGTTGAACTTTGGAATCCACGGAATTTTGAACAAACCCTTTACTTAATCCATCAAGGTAGCATGCTCTCATTTAAGTCAACCATAAGCAGGTAAAAGTCTTAAATAATTCAGTTGTATTCTTAATATTACTTCTGCAAAGACTCGTGGCATTACAGATAAAGTACTAAGTAAAATCCAGTTCTAAGTGACATTCTTCTGGAGATTGAACGTACTGATTTCTGAGTTCGACAAGATATACTTGAAGGAGGCCGGAGGTTACATCGACCGAAACTTTGAGATTAACACTCAAGATGAGAGCAGTTATCCGAACAATTCAAATAAGATTTGCTATTGTCAATTTTAATCGATTGTTCGAGCCCTATTCCAACATGGCGCTCAATTTGTTTGGAAGCTGCTCACTAATTTTAGGCTTAAAAGATAAAAAGCTAATCTTGATCTGACTGGCAACCACCCCGGACTTAAGTTTACGATTTTGCTACTCCACTCGCTTCCTTTATGAAAAAAAAAGCATAAAAAAAAGTTATTTACTATCTATGCCATAGCACCAACCTCCCAGGCATTACATCCTCCTTTGAAGGATAAAGATATGTCAACAAGAAATTGTCCTAAACAAAGTTAACACTTAGATTACTATGAACAATATGTAACCAGAGGTAACACATTATTGTTAATGAATAAATATTTCGATTTCATTTGGCGTAAAAATTCGGACAGAATTTAGGGGGACGCCGTGATATTTGTGTACCAGATCGACTACGTTTTGGCGAATAAAATAAAACAAAATGTTGACTCAAAGCCAGGTGGTTGTTATATAGCTACTAGTACACTTAGGTGCATCAGCGTCGGCGATATTTTACTGCTTGCAAATACATCGGTGTGAAAAATAATGGGTGGAGGATGTCGGAATGGAACAGAAGAATCCGATAAAAAAAAAGCGGAGTGAGAGAAAAGGGAAATTTCTGCTGCGACAGGAATATATTGATTCATAAAACCACGGTGAAACCCGATGAACTGAGATGAGAATGAAAGACGGAAGAAATCGTCAGTGAAATATGTTGGCTCTTCTCTAACAATATAGACATTTTTAATTCTTATCTATTTTTTTTTTTTTATTGGCGTCGGTTTCATGTATCATTTACTAGCGGAAATACTCGCACGGAAGAAGGATAAACACAAACTTCGTCTTTTGCACGAACTCAGTAAATAATGACTCTCATATCTTACAGTATATTTTCACAGTAAACATTGCCTTTTAAAGGTGCTCATGATTTGTGTAGAGAATTTTGTGTGTATGTGTGAGATATGTTTTAAAAAAATATATGGCAATTAAACTACCTAGTTCTAC
>NC_136525.1:25484272-25684272 GCF_053919585.1 Euprymna scolopes | reverse complement strand
AAGATATAAAAAAATATGGATTAATAGAATTATGTGTAATAAAATGAAACCGATTATTGAATAAAAAGATTGCATAGTGAATTAATGAGATGTCCTTCTGTAAAGAAATATGTAAATTAGTTCAACTTAGGATGTGTATAATGAAAATATTTTTTTTAGATAGTTTTTAAAAGTTACTAACGAGGGAGTCTCATTGACTTGTTTTCTTTGACCGTGTGTATGGGTTGAATGGAAGGAGGGGGTTATGTTTACTTTTGATATATAATTATAACTAGGTTACAACCCCCCCCCCCAAGTAAATTCACCAGAAAGGCTCTTTTTATCTTAAATTCGGAACTTGTACAGTTTATGGACTGTGCCGAAATAACATTATTTAGGAAGCCCTTCTTAACATGTGAAGGGAGCTCTTTTTTAACTATTGTGTACTTTCACCTTACAATTTAATCAGTAAAACATACTGTAAAAAACGGAATTTCACTTAAAACTCCTATCTAAAAAAAAAAATAGCAGTCACTAAACTGCAAAAGCGCCTTAAATCCCTTTATGATCTGAAAATGTATTTGTAAATATTTTGAGTTAAATGAAAACTAACATTGAATAAGAAAACAATAATTAAAAGATGAATGAGATGTCATTTTGTAAAGCAATATGCAAATTCACCTTAGTATGTTGATTGTATACACGTGATCAACGTGTTAGAACTGTTCTATTTTAAATGAATTTGGCGTTTTGATATCTGTCATTGCAATAAATGGCTCAACTTTATAAATGAATGTTGTTGTCCTATCCCCTGCATCATTTTCCTGTGCGACCCACAGTAGATTCCCCCCTCCAACGGACATACGAAAGGTTTGCTTGCGATGAAATTCATCAGTCTTGAAATCTTGGTGTATGTTATCTAACCAGCTTTAGTTTTTATTTCTTTTTTTTCGTCGTTGTTTTTATTCAGAATATGGCTGTACCAGCACTGTTTTCCTTGTTCTCCGAAATATTTCTTAACATTAGTGAATATCAGTATTTCAGACATGATTAAATCTGAACAGCCTAACATAACATCTTCATTTCCATGACTATTAGTTTTTTTTTTTTTTTTTTTTTTTTAGCAGCTAGTATTTGTGGCATACATGAAAGGTGCTCGACTGAGCTTCAATCTTTCTTTCCTCTTTGAAAGACATTCACAGCTAGAACTCATCATGCAAAGGACTACATTATTTGGTACCCAGATTTGTTTATGGGTATGTATGCAAGTGATTGCGATCCCTCTACCATTCAGGATTTTTTTTACCCATTTGTATGAAGAGCTGTTTGATCATGGTATTTGTTTCTGGATTCTCCAAATTTGGCTGAGAAAATTATTTTATTCATTCATTTTTTGTGCTTTTTGCTTTTTTCGTTTGGAGGTTGACCCTGACGATATTTTACTTATTGTAAACAGGTTTATAGTCAGGATTCCTGTTTACTTGTGATTAAAGGATAGTTATTAACCAACTTATATAATCTGCTTGTTACTGCCTTAGTTGGTCCGTACATTATGCTCTGAAAAAGCTAAAATACAATTTTTAAAGGCCAAGCTGCTTCAAAAAAGGCCAATTCCGCTTTAAAAAAGCAAATCTTGCAATTCTGGACAAGAATATGAGAGTAACCTTTTGATGTAGCCTCGTTTTCGAATATATATATATATATATATATATATATATATATGATCATTGTTGTAATGGTGAGAAAGAAACTCTTAATTTCGACGTGCAGAGGTTCTTCACCAAAGAAAGAAGTCGGTGAAACCTTATGTAAAAAGGAACATTAGAAAGAAACGGAAAAACAAAAACATGCTAGACTTAAGCAATAATTTAAGATTTTTCAATACAAATAAAATCACATTGTAAGAGACAATTTAGCACAATATTACTTTCTGATTATTAATGCTTAATGATCTCTCATTTAGGTTAATTATTTCAAAAACGAACAATTTTTATAGAAATTTCAATTCATATCTGCATGTTATGAGTTTTTCGATCTCGAAAAGTTTTAGTTTTCAAAAAACATGTTTTTTGATTCAATGTTTCCCATAAGGTATGTTAATTTTTTTTTTCTTCGCCTTAGTCATGTTTCTAGGGGAGTTGTGCAGCAAGATATTTGTTTTATATTACATCTAAATTTCTGCATGTTTAGGCATATGGAGCAGGGAGGAAATTCCAAAGGCTAGCTGCTTGAAAGAAAAACCTATTGGAGCAGAAAATCTTCAAGCATTTGAGGACTTCCACAATGAAGGGGTGGGATTTAGTTGATTGCTGGGTTGGCTATGTGCAACATTGAGGTGTACTAGAACAGCAGATACAAGTATACAACATTGCGGCAATGGAACGGGGGCTAGAACTTGGTGGATAGTAAGGGACCTATTAGTTTACAGACTTTTTTTTTCTGTTACATTGTCTATGAGGGAGATTAATTGTTAGTACATTAGTCCATGCATAGACAGATGGTGGTTTTATAGAGATATAGGATACTGAGAGATTTGAGAAGTTTCCCAGCATAATAGAGAACCCACGTTCTTTGTTGGTGGCAGTATCTTCAATGTATTTGTTCCAATTCATGTTACCTGTGAATGTTAGACCGTTTAATATTAGCTGTTTAAATGTTACTCTTTCAGTAGGATGCTATTTGCCACGGCAATCTGTCATTAAAGAGGTTTCTTATAATTGCTAAAGGAAAGGAGCTTTGTCTTAGTAGCATCCAGTTATGTCCTCCTTCACCTGGAGGCCATTGCTTTGAATATGTATGCATTTGTTTTGCCCACATGTTGAGACTATAGCGCAGACGCACTTTATCATTTTATTTGGCATCATTTTATCATCTGCTCATTTTGTCACTGTGCAAAATGCACTATTTAAAATATTAATTTAAACATTTCATAACTTTAAACACATGATCTCATTTAATCATACAAATAAGCATTAACATGATTTCCATACAAATTTATCTTTTTAAATGCTACAAAGAAATAAATCAATTTAGCTTTTCACTTTGCAGTTTCGATTATAGATCACAATTTGCTGAAAATAAAGTTGGTCCAAAGGAAGAAACATTTGAATACAAATGCTAAATGTTTTTTTATTTAATAAAACGGTATTGTTAATAAAATCAAAACCAATAAGAAAACGGAAACTTTTCGGCATAATTCAACTCCTCAGCATAAAATCACCTAGTGTGATGCACTCATTCTAATGTTACTCTAAAAATTCGATACATTTTTTTTTTTTTTTTTTTTTTTTTTTAGAATTTTTTAGTCTCAAAATACACCTTGGTTTCTGAAATCAATTCACTGAAGCCAAATCCTTAGAACAGTCACCTGGGACCAGACATGGAGAATATGGTAGGTGCAGAATCCATTCAAAATGCAATTCACATAGTTTTGGTATCGTTGTGATTGAGATCGGTTTCTAACATGGTGCATTCTTTTGGTAAAAAAACACTTTGGTGCATGTATTGTGTAAAGTTAAATTTACAATGTTTTGATTTGTCATTAGTGCAAAAAATGGAACCAAGTTTCATATTGGGCTTTTTGGGTGGGATTGAAATTTTAATGCATACTGTAGAAATAGTTTTATTGTTCCCCGACAAAACGAGGGTGAACCTGTAAATTTACCCTTGTCCGTTTGTCTGTCTGCACTTTTCTCAATAACTACACCTTGGAATTTTTCTAAATTTTGCACAAACATTAAACATGATATGAATAAAAAGTCACAGAACGGATTTTCTGGGAAAACTCCGGTAGCTACCCTAGAGGTGTCTTTTGGGTTAAAATGGCTAAAATTGACACTTTTGTGCTTATTAAAAAAAAATTGTGCCTTGGCTTTTTATAAAACTTTCTGAAAAGTTGAAACTGATTTCTATATAATTTTGTTTGTCTTTACTTTGCGGTAACTCTTGGGTGTACCCTAGGGGCTCTTTTAGGACTAATAAAAAAACTCTCCATTTTTGGGACTATTTTACCATATTTGTCCAAAAAAATTCTGTATGTCTATTTAGCAGTTTTGTATGGTGTTGAACTCAAATTTAAATGTTAAAGCCTTGGGGCCAAATGGGGGGGGGGTGGAAATGATGGGCAGTCATTTCTTTTTTTGCATGGTGCAGAACTTAAATTTACATATGTTAAGGCCTAAAACTGCAGCATTTGTTCATTTTCACCAGGATTTGACGTCCCCTGGGGACTTTTGGGGCTAAATGGGCGGGGGGGGGGGCAAATGTTGAAC
Organism: Euprymna scolopes; assembly: GCF_053919585.1. Lineage (NCBI taxonomy): Eukaryota > Metazoa > Mollusca > Cephalopoda > Sepiida > Sepiolidae > Euprymna > Euprymna scolopes. The sequence goes on along the minus strand of NC_136525.1, from coordinate 25,680,022 downwards.
TTAGTCATTTTTTTATGCCTCGTTCACTGTACACTAAGAGACCACGCATGTTTCACTTGTTTGTCTAAAAACTAAAGGTAGCTCATTTGTTTCTGTATAGACGTTGCATTGTCAAAGTGTAAAGGGCGCCTCAGTTTCAATCATTGTATAGTTTGTAGTTCATTTATGTAGGATATGTGGAAATTCTTAGAAATAAAAGTACGAGATAACTTTCTGAGATAATGTCAGTAGAGGTCGAGTGGGAAGTGGCTGTGAGAAATTTGCAAACCTTGACTGATGGAAAGGGATTTTGTAAAAATAGAAACTCCCTCCATCTTCCATGCATGCAAGGCCACTTTATCATTTTTCTAGGTTAATTGGCAGACCTGTTGCAAACATCGGTGCGATCGTGTTTTTCGAAATCCTTCAACGTTAGCTGAAAAGGTGTTTTAAGTATTGATGAGTTTCTCTAGTTGTATTTGATAATTGTCAACCAATTGTGCCGTTGGCTAATAGCTGGCTATTCATTGTCAATGTACTATTTCTCTTGCTCATTGCCATGATGATGATGGTTTTTAATCAATCGTTGGGAGTAACCCCTCCCTGGTTTCTTTCCACCTAATTTTTTCCATAGCGAGGCATAGCCAAGTAAGATTCGGTTGACTGTTGAGGTCATCTTTTTTAGACTTTTGGCCTTCATTTTAACCTGGAGTTCTGTCACTCTAAATATCCACCTGTTGTCTGCATATCTCAAAAATTGACCATCCCATATATTTATTCGTATTCTTCTGATGTTTCCCTTAAATAATAAAATTGTCACAGAAAGGCATTCTGATGAATTTAATTTTTTAATGTAAATTTTTTAATCGGATTTTGAAAAAAAAAAATTGCTTTTCTTTTGGTCTATTGCATTTTAATTTCACTAAACATTCGATTACTAATAAAAGGTAATAATTTAATGCTTTTTTTTTTTTTTTTTCATGGAAATCAAGGCATGAAATCACTTGATGCAAGGAGCTAAAAACAATACTATTTCAAGGTAAAAAAAGTTATATGGATAAATTTCAACCTAGAAAACATTCTTTCCCCTTTGTCAGAAACATTCTTCATAAAATGTGAGGACTACAGGACAAATATGTACAGTGTAATCACGTTGAAATGCCGGTTCTTGTCAGATCATTAAAGTTGGTCGGCACCAAATCGGTGACAGTTGGGAATTCGAGGTGCTTTTTGTAAGAGGCAGTCGATACCTTTCTACAAGAGTTGCAGAAACCTAATGTCATCTCCCATAATGGAGATATACATGCGATTAGGGACCGCTTGTGAATTTCATACTCCCATGGAACTTCCTCCTTTAGGGGAAGCCGTTTAAATCCACATAGGGTTAGTGCAGTTTCCATTTTTTTTTTTTTTTTTTTTTTTTTCAATTTTATTTTGTTTAAGTTGGGGATAGGGAATCCTATCAGATGTCAGACATTCACCCGCTGTCTCGTATATTCTGTGAAATCTTTTAGTGCAATTGTTTGTCTCTCTTGCATGTGGTTCACCGGGTATATTTTCCAGATAGTTTTTAAAATTCTTTTCCATGAGTCCGGTTACTCCTATAATTACTAGAATGATGGAGATCTTCCTAAAATTCCTGTTTCTTTTCATGTCATATATACATAAAACCTTGGCATTTCGTTATTTTTTTCCCTTTCAGCATCATTGGGGACACTAACTTCTAAGATTGTTTCTTTATCCTTTTTAGTTCATAATGGCACCATTTTCTGTAGGAATTGCAGTTATATTGGATGATGTATGACTTGTTTTCAACAACAGTTGATGTGCATTGTTAAAATATTTATAATTTTTGTTTTAAATTACCAATAATTACATTTGATGTTCGTTCGTATTCTCACAAATCAAAGACAAAAGTAATTAAAATAAATTATCGGTAATTTTGTTGAATTTGACTTTCTTCACATGATTTTCTAAAATTAGTAATCTATTCTAATTTGTAATAGAAATATTTGGATGAGATTTTGTATCTAATTATTTAAAATATTCATCTTCGGTTTGAACATTACTTTGTCATAAAAATGTTTCTAACCAATTTTTGTCTTTAATATATTCGGTCAATTATTTGGAAATTACTCATTATCCCTATCTCTCGTTCATTCTATCTCTCATTCTCTTCTCGCTCACTGTAAATCTTTTTACTCCTATTTGATCCTGTGATTAAAATGATTCATTTTTTAGTTATGGAAGAATATTTTAAATATGTCGCAGGTTTCAAATTCAGTAAAAGAAAAATTGTGCTTGTGCCCCAGTATGTCACAAGTGATTTACTAGAATAGATATTTGCAAATGAAAAATAATCTTGAACAGAAAAGAACTTGCATCACTGATAAAGGTGAAAGGTTCACTGAAAATTTTCACTCAACATAAAAATTAAATAATACTAATATTACTTGCTGCTTGAATGTTCAATCAACGACCTGACCGAAACGAATCAACTAAACTGAGTTACAGATTTCTGTATTTTGTTTTGATTTTCTCGTAGGTCACCCCCCCCCACACACACACATTAATCTATGACATTGATCAAAGAAAAGATACTTTCCATCAATGTGTTGTGGAAGATTTTGCAAATGAATGAAACAGACGATTATCTTTATTAAAAACCTATTCCTTTTTGGAAAACTTCTATGTGCATGGTTTGGTTTAGAAGTCTTATGAAGTTTGTAGAAAATGAAACAATTGATCCGAACTCGTATAGATCCCATGCAGTTCGATCCTTTGAAAGCATGGATCAATAAAAAGCATCTGGCAGAAAAAAAGAGTAATATTCCATTGGGAAAACAATGCAAGACTGTACATGTTTCATCAGACCAAAATCGTTACAGCTCAGTCGGGAGATTTTTGTAAACAAATGTTTTTGTTTGTAGTATTGATAGAATTGACAGAAAACTAGTTGTGTAAATTCGGAACTGAAGTTTTTAATATCAATACAAAATGTTTGGAAAATCAATGGCATAACTTTGGTATTATGTTCTATATTTGTAAATTCTTCCTTCTACCTGATCTTTTGTTTGTGCTGCTCATATTTATTTATCTCTATTTGATCTGTTGCAATCTCTTAACTTAAATAAAAAAGGTTAAGTTTCTGAATCTTTCAGATGACGATTGATTATTCATATTTGGGTTCGCCAGATTATTGATCTCATCTTGAGTTATTTGCACAACGTTTTTTGGTCAATGTAATCTTAGACCTTCTCGGGTGTATCTTTTGGAACTATGGAATCTTCCTGCCAAGTTGTGGGAATCTGTACAGAATTTTAAATAAATCCTTTATTTTATCCACTAGATAGCATACTCTCATTCAATCCGCCATGACTGGATAGAAGGCCTCAAAATACAACTGCAAATTATTTAGGACATCTATCTAGTCATGATTGACGGAATGAGATTGTTTTCTCTATGGATTAAATAAAGTTTGATAATATTACTTTAAAGGATGGAACGATAAGTGTCGCTCTCAAAACAACACTACAGCTCTATTGTAAAACTTTTATTCAAAAAGTTAATTCAGGTAACTTGATGTAATAGAGCTGACATCTATTTAATGCGGCCTTCAATCACCACCTATGTCTGAAACTGGGAGCATGCCTTTTTCATAAGTACCAGTGGGAGTTCGGTAAATACTTGGTGGATGCAGCGATCAGTCTGGCTTTGGTGTTGTGGGAGGTCATATTGGTGATGTTTTCAGTGTATGACCAAATGAAGTAGTCCAGCAAGTTCAGGCCTGCGGAGGATGGGGGGGGGGCAGTGAGAAGAGTACAAAGTCTTTCTATTCTTTTAATGTTATGATTCCTGATTTTCTTATCAGCTTATTTTTATTTTTTTTTTGTCAGGGTTTCCTTATTTTTATGGGGTTTTAATGGAAATTTTAGATTATCATTTGTCACACTAAAAGTAAGAATTATTAAAAAAAAAAAAAAAAAAAAAAAGACGGTTCCATATCCCCTCCCCCTCTTTTTCGCTTACTAAAATTTTTAATTTATTTAAATTCTAAATTTAGTAAGAAATTCAGAATGTAAACACATCAGATCCAAGAATTGTTTTGTGATTGTCATCTGGGTTGTGTGATCTTTAAAAAAAAAAATAAATAAAATAAAATAATTGAAGATCATTGTTTTCTAAATATTTCATTTTTTTTTTCTTTTTTTTTTTTTTTTTAAAGATGTATGCAAATCTACTGTAGTCATAAAAAGGCTATTATTAAAAACTGCACTCTTTGTTTTGACGTCTTCCAATTTCCAGTAGAATCTTTCAAAATTGTTTATCGTTTCCAAAACTAAAAATGTCAAATGTTTACTTTTCAATTCTTTTAACTCGTGTCAAAATGTTGAATTCCAAAAGCGCATTCAGAATCACATTCCAATCCTGACCTATATTACATGTTTGTCTCTTTTTGTAATATCTATTACAAATTGTCATCTCTCGCTCATAATTATTAGCCCTTTAAGAGTATTAAAATTGAGCACTGTCTGGGAAATAAAAACAAAACAGTCAATTAGTGTTATACAACGTTCACGAATTCTGCTCGTTTGATCTTTCTCAACTGCTTGCTGTTATGCCTGTATTTGGCATTTATAGGTGTAAAATTTCTTTAATTCTCATAATTGTTAGTGGCAGAGGTATTGTCTTAGCAAATGAAGTCAAAGGATACTTTGTAGCTGGGTTCAAATCTCCCGACCAGTAGAATTGTCACTTCCTGCACTGATTGCGAAAGCATGAAACACTTGTCTGTAGGTGTAAAAATAACTATATTTATATATTTGTCTGTTATGTCTGTGTTCCCTATAAAAAAGGATTAGAAAATCGACATAAAAACTAAGTGTATTTATATTTAAATATTCTCTGCTTTAAATGAGCTACACAGTCAAACCTTGTAACCTTCAAATGTCTTATTTTGATTAATTTTAAATCATGTATGCAATCTTTTCACAAAAAGCAATTGAAGTGGTCCCAAATCTGTTTCCTCTATAGGAGTTATGAGAGCAGAACTCCCTTAAACATTTTTAATGTGTATATTCGATTTTGATGAAAATTGAACCAGATATGACACCGATTCATTGTTTTCCAAAAACTTCCATTTTTTTTTGTCTGCTCCCCTCCCCACCTTACGAAACCGTAAAAAAGTGTTATAAGCATCTAAAAAAAGTTCTCATTCCCGAGCAACGTCAGGTATTCCTGCTAGTTATTACATGTGTGTTTACTTTATTTATTGATTAATGATAGCACTAAAAAAAAAAAAAAATTGAGAGCGGAAAACTGAAGCACGACTTTTCTAACGTTATAAAAATTCAATTGAATAGATTGCAAAAGATACTTTAGTGTTAATAGATAAAAAAAAGCAAAAAAAAAAAAAAAAACAACAATCATGTCAGATGCAAAAGTTAAGTTAAATAAAAATAACATTTTTTTTCTATTCTCTAAACATTGAACTAGTCGACTTTGTAGAAAACCGAGCCATCGAAAACTCTTTAAGCAATTCAGACAGTTTACACATGACAACTGTATTTTAAAATTTTTTTTCTCCCTTTTTCAAGATATTGAGAATTAAAAATATGTGCATCTGGAGGCTTTTGTCGACATCTGGGTCAGAGAATGGACTCGATGAAAGTTGAATTTTTAGAAGATGCACTTAAAAGCAGAGCTGGGGGATCAGTATTTGTCTGTCAGATGTCTGGAATTTTTTAAAATATGCACTGGAATCTGGAATAATTTTTTTTCCATGCGCTGGAGTCTGGAATTTTTGCTGCCCACTTTGAAGCTAGGAATTTTTTAACCCTGCTCTTGAATTCTTGAGGTTCACTTGGACATAATATCCTTTTAATGTTAAGTGTAGACATCATCCGAGTCAATTGTTTATCCTGGATGATTTAATAGAAATTGTTGAATCAGAACCGACATAGGATAAAAAATATTGAAAAAAAATTTGAATATTGAAGTTGTTGCCTGAATTTTAACAAAGCCATACGTTATGTAAGGTATTGAGATTCACAATCTATTGCTTCTCTGAGTTTCCACTAAAGTAATTTAACATGTTTAATTACATAAAATTGTGTTTAATGTTAAAATTGTTATTGCTTTTAAGTAAAGAATATTTCCGAAATTACCTACCTCGACTTGTTATTCGAACACTGTGCTGCACGAAATACAGCCCCTCTATAATGAATGGCAATCCGTGCATGGTGAAGTTTCACATCTTTCACAAGGGTAGTCTGCTAATATGCAGTGGCATAGAACACGGTGGATATTGAGTTTTTTGTGGTAACTGTTGAGAAATGTATGCATCAGCAGACAGGACCTCTCAGCTTGGCAGAAAACCATTTTTGATAATGGGAAAGAGCACTGCAGTAAGTAGAGAACCATAAAATTCATCTGCTAATCCACATGCAACACCAAAATTGATCACCTAGGAGGAATTTTGTTCTCAAGCATGTGGTGAAACTCTTTGTAGTATGCATGTAAATCTAAAAAAAAAATAAAAACCTTCAAGAATACAACCAGTCTCTGTGAAAAAGAACACCTTCACTCTGGTGCTCTAAGCAAACTATCCCTGCTGATATTTTTGCTAAAAACTAACCTTGTAAGCGATTTTTAGAATCGGAAATGAGATCAAACCGTGGATGTTACCTAAAACTCTCCTTTTATATAACACTGAAGGTTGATGATGTAATCCAAGTATGTAATTATATTTGACACAAATCGTAAGAATCTAAAGTGTAAACTGGTTTTGTAATGTGGGTCACTGATTTTCTGGGAAGAGATACGAAAAAAGTCGCCTGTTTGTATCATTTTTTTAGATGTGACCTCACATATGTACAAGTTTCTTCATTTTTGCTTCATATTTTAAAACTGAAACCTTTATGAAAATTGTGACCATAGTAAAGATTAAAAAAACTCGCATTTAAATGGAATGAGTTAATAGTTTATTTCTCTCTCCTTAGATGTTTTTAAAAACAAAAACCTATACTAAGATGAAACCTTTTAAGTATTAAATTGTAAAATGAAGCAAATGGTAGTATAAATTTTGTATTATAGTCTATATTCATACTGGACATAAGACCTCTATGCAATACTAAAACTCTGAGGATCTTGCACGTTTGATAGATGGAATGGGCGATAATTGTTTCAAGAGTTACTTGTGTGGAGGTGCAAGGCTGCACATTTTAGGATGACCCTCCTTCCAAACGACGACTTTAATCTTAAAAATATGAAAAAATAAAAATGAGAATTGAACACATTTATTCGGATGTTTTTTCACTTCAAACAAGACGGTGTCACTTTGACCTAGGGGGCTACTATTTAGGGTCATGTCTAACGAGGGACTGTGGGGAACTGAGCAGCGAGATTTCTGTTCACATATTAAAACTTCTGCAGATTAGTACTGATTGGCTGAAGGTGGAAAAAATGGTTCATAAACACTGTTTTCCTTGTTTTTAGTAACGTGTAGTTGGTAAGGCAGTATACAACATTCTTCAAATGCCACTAAATCTGAAAGCATGGAAGTCGTTCAAGTTTGACCAATTTAACATAACTTCGAACTTTTACTAAAGTGTAAACAGTTTCTTAAAGTAGATATCACATACCAGCCTGGTTTAGTATGTGAAAAATGGTTGACTATATTGAAATTTCTCTCCCTTTCAACTCTGACTTATATTTTTTGTAAATTTTGATAATATTTACATATGAAAAACATTAAATCTTTTCTTCTTTCACTTATATTTCATGGTAACCTCAAATCAGGTTACTATTTTCTGTGATGGGCGTTTATTTGTTAATGTTTTCAAATTTCGTGTAGCTCTATACATGCAAAAGCAGTCTCATAAAGAAAAGCACTTGTATATTATAGTGTGATTAATAGTTCTAAGTTGTCTTTTGCAACAAAAATAATTTAACTTAGAACATTCCTTCAGTAAATTTTTTATCAAATTGTTTCACTGTTTTAACATAATCGAAATCTTAGTTATTTTTTTTTCTTTGTTTACTATTAAAAGAAATATAACTTAATTTCTACTGTTTTATGATTTTTAATTATCCTTTGAAAATTGTAACGCTGGGTATAGGGGAGCCAAACCAGCTACCAACATTGCCCTGCTTTTTATTGAAACCAACCGAGAGCTCTTTTTAGTATCCTCGTTGTTCCCTTAAATGCAATTGTCTGGATCTCTTTTGCACTTGATTCACCAGGAATATTAGTTAGGTAATACTTCCATGTTTTTCTTCATAAGCTCTGTGGTACCTATAATAACTGGTATGATTAATATCTGTTTCTTTTCATATCATACATGAGACCTTGACATTTGGTCTGTTTCTCCCTTTCAGCTCTGTTCAGACTGCCATGATTAGGAACACTCGCTTCAACCAAAGTTTCAAATCTCTCTGCTTTGTGAAACCATGTGTCCCCTCTATCACAGAAAACCCAACCATTAAGGACTCCATCTTAGTTGTCTGTCAAGTAAATCACTGCTGGTTGGTTGACGTCGTCTCGTCGGCTAAAGTTCTCGATCTGTTTACAACTGTGCCAAACTGGCAATTGCTGCCAACCATCTCAAACCAAAAACTATCGTCAACTGCTGTAAACTAAACACTGTCCGTAAAACTAGCTCTGCCTCCGAAATTCATTGACTCAAAAAATCAAATCTTATGTCTGGTCTTTTTCTTAATCACAGCCTCACCTGATTGATAGAAACTGATTACTTCTGCAAATACCTTATTAACCAGTAGTGGCTGATTACTCGGAAATTGATCACTGACCATTAGGTATCTCGTCTTGATAATGTAAAATACTCCCTCACATCGTGTTTTTTACTCCTTTTACCTTCTATATTTTTGCTTTGCTAATACACCATTTCCTTCCATTGTTAAGGCGTTTTTTTTTTTTTTTTTTTTTTTTTTTTTTTTTTTTTTACTTCCAGTACGTTTTTCTTTATATTTCGTTTTTCTTATTTTTTCATGAGTCACTTCCTAAAACTTGATGGAAGAGACATTCACATTATCAAAATAGTAAGATCCAATGAGTTAGCTCTTGAAATGTATCTTAAATGAGTTTCAAAGTTGTATTTGCATGTGATTTTTTAACTTTTTTTTTTTTTTTTTTTTAGGGGAAATGCTATTTTGTCCAATGTTTCATCTAATAATTATTGCTTCCATTATGAACTTTCGTTTGCTACAAGATGACATTACATTTTTAAAGTATTTTTGAGTGTTCAAAGTTAGCATTTTTAGTTATACACTGAAAATTTAACATTGCTTTTTAACTTCGAATGAGTGAAGTAATCTTTTAAAAGTTAAGCAAAAACTGATGTTTGTATGAATAACAAAAGTTGTGAGGCTGCCAATAAGTTGAGCAGACAGCAAAAATAAACAAGGAAACATTCCGAGAAAGTTATCTATAGAAAGTTACACATCCGCAACGTTGGCAGGTTTCATAGACTGTTGTATTAGAATGTGCATTTGGAATGTTAACTTGTTTTTCATTCAATATTATGCCAACAGGACCACAAACCTGTTTGGAACTGTTAGATGGGTAAAGTTATCTCCCTTGCCAAGAAACATTTTAAAGCGTATTTGGTCTGCAGTTAGTCAGAGCATCCACCATTAAAATATTTGTAAAAAAAAGGCAGAGGGATGCAGCAATTTGTCGATTGGACAGTGGCTGAAGCCTAGCTTATAGTGCAGGACCTATCAGGTTGGGGACTCTCTTGAACTCTGTCTAAAAGGGGAAAGACCAGTAGCAGATGCACCAGGCAAAATGTGGCAACAATACTCCATGCATGAACGAATAGTGGCCTTGTAGATGTACAGGATACTCTCAGGTGTAAGTAACTTTCTAGCATGGTAGAGAGAGCCCGCCTTTTTTTGTGGCAGCCTTAGCAATGCACTCAATGTATCTGTTCCAACTCATGTTCCCTATGAATATTAAACTGAAGAGTTTGAACGAAATACTTTCAAGTAATGTATCATTAGCCGTTGCTATTAGTGGTTGAGCAGGTTTCTTGTAGTTCTTAAAGGAAAGAAGCTTAGTCTTGGAAGCATTGAATCTAACCATCCATTTTTCTCCACATTCCACCACAGGCTGGAGGTCTTCCTTTAGTGTTTCCATTATTGCCTTGGCTACATGTTCATTAGTTTTCCCCTCCTACCTGTTATAGAATAGAGTATGGTGTCATAAGAAAATATACCCATCTCAGAGACATTTTTATCAAGATCATTTCTGAATATACGCAATAAGGATCAAAGAATTGACTCCTGAGGTTCACCCACATTTATATCATTTTTGACATACGACCATCGATGACAACATGGATTCTTCTTTTACTTAAGGATTTAATTATGTTAAGTATTCGTCCAGTAGTACCATAGGATTTGATTTTCATAAGACCATCGTGCCATACTCTGTCAAAAGCCTTAGATATGTCTAAGGCTACTGCCCTAGCTCCCCTTGCTTTATCCAGTACATAGCCTATTTGGAGCATCTTTTAAATGATGCTTAAAACATTACTTGAACAAAAGTCTAGCTTTTGAGTGACGTCATAGATAAATGATTTACATCATGCTTCAAGACAAGCGTATATAAAAATTAAAAAAAACGTATTTATTAAAACTAGAAAAAAATGTGCAACCAGAAGGAATATATATATATATATATATATATATATATATATATATATATAATTATTGTGTTGATTTTAACTAACGAAACTGCTTTTGAGTTTGTAGGTTTTGATAGTAAAAAAAAAAATTATCGATGATCGTCAGAACTCTTTAGTCGACGTCTGTTCTGCTCAGTTTAAACGCGATATCATTTACACATGAAATCAAATGAAATGATTGACAAAGTGTAAAATGAGTCGAGATAAAAGAAGGGAGTGCAGGATCGGCAGACGAGAATAAAGAGGTTATGAGGTCTCCACCAAATGTGGGTGAGTAGTCAACTGAACAAAAATTAGATTCCAGAGACTTTAAAAAATTTTATATTAAAAGAAAAACAAATCAACTCTGACTCTCGATTCTGTAAAAAAATTGTCAACTCCCGACTGACTCCTCACCACTGCTTAGAATCATAGAATTTTTTTTTAAATGGAAATTGCTCCAGACACAATATGAAGCCACTTAATGTAAGGAGCTAACAGAATAATACTTCAAGGTGTAAAAGCAGCCAACAGTAAGTCTGAGATGAATAGATTTCGACCCAGACAACAGCAATTCTTCCTCCTTTATCAGAAACCTTGATCATGGAATGTGATTAAATGACAAGAGAAGTGAGTGAAGAGGTTGTCAAAAGTAAACCCCAGGTTAATTTTCTTATCCACTTAAGGATGAAATGTGGACACTGTTGAATACAATAGTAAAATACAATTTGTAGATGCATCAAAGATAAACACGTCTGAATCAAACGTGCCAAAGTATCAATGCATTCATCGATTGGCACTGTCTTGATTTCGGTTATGATAACCTTCAGTTCAAGAATAATCTCTCGATTGTTCTGGTAGACATTATCTTTTTGATGGTCCTACAGATGAAAATTGGGATGAGGATATCAAAGTCCAATTAGGATCACGCCTACTCATGAGATAATCTCTTAAGTGTTATCCATATCATCGAACAGTAATAAAATACTGTTGAACATCCATAACTGGAACTTAGTGGACAAGCCAGATTTAGATTGAAGTTTATTTGTATCAAATATGGTTGGGTCACCGTTTTGAACTTTTTTTTTAGTTACAATTCCATGAATTGCATTTTTTTTTTTATTGTTAGGGATGGGAATTCTCTATTTTTGTGTGGAATTCCACTGTTTTTTAATCCAGAAAAAGCGGATTTTTATTTAAGTTCATAAAGCTTCTCATGGATGTCAGTTCTCCACTTTTTAATCGAAATCCTTTAAAGAAAAAGATTTTTAAGGCTAATTTTCCTTTTTATAATTCTTTCTGGTTACCGAAAATCTCAATTTTGCTGTGAAGATTAAAACTTTAAGCAATGCATAAAGACGATATGGAGTTGAATGACTTTGGGTTTCCTTTTCACACGCATAACAGTGAAGGGCGAAAATTCATCTCAATTTTTTTTTCCTTTTGGCTACTATCATCTTTGTATAATTTTCTAAAGATAGTCCTGAACGATCTAAACTACTTATGGATTAATATATCTGGATGTATTAAATTCTTGGCAGGGGAAAGAGATAAGGACTCTAGTTGACAATGGCAACTTTTTCCCCACAGACGTGATGTTAGTCTCAGTCTTTATTATGACATGTGTTCTTTAGACTTGTCTGATCTATTCTCTGCTTCTGGTTCTTTGATCTAATCAATAATCAATTTGCTGTTTTGATCCCTCCTTGTTGTGCAGCTTCCTATTCTAGTTACTTTTCAAGAACTGCAGTTTTGTGGAACTCTCTTCCTGCTAACTGTTTTCCTCTGATCGTTTAGTCTTAAAAAGATTAAGGCCAATAGGCATCTCCTGTTTTTGTGAAAATCATCTTTTATTCTTGTTAGCTCCTTACATCAAATGGCTTTGCGTCTTGTCTAGAGTGATTTCCATTTAAAAAAAATATCAAAACGAATTTAAATCAATAATACAACATAGCATTTTGAAACACTACATACATCAGACAAAAGTTCAAAGAATCATTTGCATTAAAAGAGGGCCACAACCTGGAAAGGTTGAGAAACATTGTTTTTAAAGAGTTGCCAATTCTTTGTATCTGCTTTACAAGTCATTGTTTTGATGCACCTGCTGAAACGAAAGAGATAAAAAAAACAAAAACAAATAACAAAAAAAGAAAAAAACCCTGATCCTCCAATGCTAACCGTTGAATCCAAGACAAACATTCCATTACGTTCCTCTACCACCATTCTTTACCTTTGGTCTCGTATTACTTGCGCCATAGATACAATTATCTTTTCTCCGCACCTTTATGGCTGAAAGGATTTTTATTTTTGTTTTGGCTAAGTAAATAACCCCCCCCCTCTCTCTCTCTCTCTCTGAGTCTCTTCCTGGACTGCACTCCTTGCTATTAAAATGTTTTTGTTTCGATTTTAGTGCGTTACGCTGCAATTATCACAACTAGCTATCATTATTGGAATATTTGAATGCTTTTAAACTCATTTTAACCACGTTGTTTCGTATGTGAGTTTTATGATCAGAAAGCCATGATCATTTTATTTTTTAAATCGTCCAAATTGTTTTTAGTTTTCATTTACAATTTTATTTACCTTTTCTCGCATAGATGTGTGTGTGTATATATATATATATATATATATATATATATATATATATATATATACACACACCATTTCGCTATCAGTTTGCAAAGTGTACTATTTAAAAGCAAATTTGGATTCTTTGGACTAGTTTTCATTTTCACCTCGTTTCGGTCGATGTAACCTCCGACCTTCATCAAATGTATCTTTCTTTTGAACTGTCAAATTTTGCAAGTATCCATTGCATACAGGATAAAGTACTTGGTAAAATTTAGTTGTAAGTTACTTTTCTGGAGGTTGAAAGGTCAATCCTCAGTGTGGCCAACTCTGAAAATACAATTGTGAATTACTTAGGACTTCTACTCAGTCATAGCTCACGGAACAAAAGCATGCTACCCCCATGGATTAAATAAAGGGTTCCGTTCAGATTTTTAAGTTTGAAAAAAAAAATTCCCGAGTTTGATAAGATACACCTGAAGATTGACAATTACATCGACTGAAACGTTGTGTGAATAACATTGAAAATAAGAACAGAAGTCCAAATAATATGAAGTAAAGAAATAAACCAAACCCAGAGCAGATATAGAAAATAAGATCCAAGATGAGAATAGTCTGAATAATCGAAATCCAAATCATCAATCCTTATCTCAAAATTCAGAAACGTAACATACGAAACAAATTCTTCAAAATAGTAAACAAAAAAATTAACTATTTAAAAAAATAAGTTAACCAGATTTATATTTTGCTTATCTCCTGTTAAACCAAATTGTGTGCTGACATGAGCATTCTTATGACAGTTTCTGAGCCTTACTATTTCCGTGCTGGTTCATGACCAATTTGGAAGTGAGTGTTTTGTGATATTATCACTAGCAGATTGCCTTACAGGGTTAATGGAATCTGTTTTCCATCAGTTTCCTTCTCCAAGATAGATTGCCTTCGTCATGACTGAGGAGCTTCATCTACTCCTTGTATGGCAATCCTTTGAAATATCAGTGGACGGCTAACAGGTGTTAAACTTTGTTCAAGAGTAACCTGGATCTGTAAGGCAGACTTTCAGCTCTTTAGGTATGACCCACATACCTATGGTCATCCATCCAGTAACTGGCCAGGCTCAGTGTTAACTCGGTGATCTAATAAGAACCAGGTTAATATTATTACACCAGATGTATATGTTAATATTATTACACCAGATGTATATGTTAATATTATTACACCAGATGTATATGTTAATATTATTACACCAGATGTATATGTTAATATTATTACACCAGATGTATATGTTAATATTATTACACCAGATGTATATGTTAATATTATTACACCAGATGTATATGTTAATATTATTACACCAGATGTATGTAACAAGATTGAGATACTTGAAAGAAATGTAACTCTTTAGATTCTTTGATGTCAGAAGCAAATAACATGATCGGCCAAAGAACCAATGGTTGAACAACATCAAGGCTGACCTCCGTGCTCTAAACATCAAAGAACACCTGGTCAGTGATTGTAATGCCTAGAGTGGCCACCAGCAATGACATGACCAGAAGGCGTCAAACTCCTGCAGCTGGAAACAGGACGTTAAATCGGGCAGTAGTAGTGTTGGGTAATTGGTCAAAGCAATGCCAAGTTAACTGGACAATTATGATTGTTATTGATATTCGTAAAAATAGAAACAGAAAGAATGCTATCAAGATGAAAGGTATTTACAGCTAAAATTATCTAGATTAAAATAGTTGCCAAAAATGTTAACTTGGTGAAAAGGAATGTTAATTTTTATAACATAAACAAAAATGTGAAGGTGGATGATCCGATTTGTGTCTTTGGTTATGTGCAGTTAATGATGTAATAAGATAGTTAGATACATGTAGGGATTAGCTTGATAGCCAACACGTTAGTGGACAGATGAGGGTCGTGTGCTTCCAGGTTTAGACTGGACACCCATAGAAATCAAGGGGGCCAAATAGCAAAATGCAGACTTATACGAAGTGTGCCCCCTATTTCGAGAAGTAACCCAGCATGGAAATACATGATTTTATCCAAATATAATTCACGTCTTGGCGTTTCCGTTTTCGAATCAAAAGCATCTTCAATTTCAGAAGTAAGAAAGAAACTTTGAATGTACGGTGGTGTGGCGAAAGGGGGCAGGAGAGGCGGTCCGCCGTGTGTGTTCGTTCTAAGTGGGGGTGATCCAGGTGACAGCAAAGGAGGGGTGACACAATGTCAGTGGAGTGATATTTAAGTAGACCACCCCGGGTGACGTTTACTTTAGCTACGCCACTGTGAAGATGTGTTTTTTGCTGGTGATATTACTGACGATGTTATTTGTCCCTTTGATAAAGACTAAGTTGTCGTTGCCAGTAGTTGTTATAGACACTGTTATAAAATATTTACACACGTAAACAGTAGATACAATCAATAGATGTTATACGCACATTCAGGGGACTAGATGATCACATTATGTTAAAACATTATGACAGCCCCTTTAAGAAACTAGTTTCTTATCGTTGAGCACTTTCAGTTGAATTAAAGTCTGTCAATTTAGCTCTTATGCATAGATCATCGTATAACGATTAGATCACTCTGACAGACGTAAAAAAATTTAAAATTAAAATGTTTAAATTCAACGTTATTTCACGCAATGGATATGGTCTATGCTAATCGAGCCAGAGATGGCTCGTGTTGCTGAGTGTGAATCTGTCGACTGGTGTTAATCGTGACACTCTGCACTGAAGATTCCTGAAAGGATGAAACACTAGTGTCTTTAGGTATTTAATTATTATAGTAAAAAAAATACTTATATATACACACACGCATATCGATACGTTAAAGAGGCATCAGTTATATAGA
This sequence comes from Euprymna scolopes, assembly GCF_053919585.1. Taxonomy (NCBI): domain Eukaryota; kingdom Metazoa; phylum Mollusca; class Cephalopoda; order Sepiida; family Sepiolidae; genus Euprymna; species Euprymna scolopes. The sequence goes on along the minus strand of NC_136525.1, from coordinate 25,663,934 downwards.
TCCTGTTTACTCCTGCAATATAACAGCAGTAGACTCCTAGAAAAATATCTTGGGTATGACTGCTTCTGATGGCGAGGCCTTATTTTGATGGCTTTTGCATTGTGGAACCACCCCATAATTATTCTTGCTCTCCAAGCACTCTAGTCCAGGATCCTAAATGGAATTTACTGTTTACTCAGATTTGATTGGTTTATGGGCCTATACATATTTATGGGCCTATACATATTTATGGGCCTATACATATTTATCTATATATAAAAGTGAAAGTGTCTGTGTGTATCCATGTATGTACATTTCCCTACGCAATAACTTTGTCAATTTTAAGTCTACAGACTCGAAATTCGATATAGGCTACTGAGATTTGGGAAAATCAATGTGATCGGTTTTCGGCCAGAAATTTGGCGATTAAGGGGTCAAAGTTCAACGATTTTACTTTTGAGAACTCTAGCCAACTCCTCCGACAATTTTGGGTCTAAACACTTGAAGTTTTAGATATAAGTTCCTTGGACATGGATCTAACTTAACTTGATTTGAGTCCAAAACAAATGTTAAGGGGTCATAATAATGGTCAAAGTTAAACAATTGACTGCTTTTTTTTTTTTTTTTTTTTTTTTTTTAGTTTCTAATAAATTAATGTTTGATTGCATTCATTTGGCATCAAATTATCCTATTTTCCTATATATATATATATATATATATATATATGCAATAGTTTATCGATATTAACAGTAATAAATTAAAATGATATAAGAGATCAGTTACCAAAAAATTTCTTAAAATATTTGTTAATCTTCAAGGGAGGTAATGTAAATTAACATTGGAAAGAAATTTCAGACAGGGTGACTGTTAGAGTTCTTTCTCACTTACAATCGCTTGTAGTTATTCTTTCTTTCCATTAATTAAAATATTTATGTGAATAAACATTTAACATTTTTAGCTTGTGTTTACACAAAACTTATAAGATGTTTATTTAAAATTTTTCTTTTGCAAAGTGACAGCGAACTGGCATGCCAGCTAGTTATATGTACTATATATATATAGTTATATATACCAACAAATATACGATTTGCGGGAGTATCCATATTATTTGGGTTATTCGGATCACTTTTCGTAAGTGTTATTTGCACAGTGTTTCAGTCGATGTAACCTCTGACCTTTTCAGTTGTATCTGTTTGAACTGGAATCTTTCTGTCGAACTTAGGAATCTGCACAAAATTTTGATCCGAACTTTTAATCCACAGGTGTAGCATGTGTTCGTATTGGATAAAGTAGTTGGTAAAAATTCAATTGTAAACTAATTCTGAAGTTTCTAGGTTCAATCCACATTGCAGGTGACACTAAAATACAATTGCTAATTACTTTAAACTTCTACCCAGTAATGGTTGACAGAACGAGAACATACTACTCCCATGGATTAAATAGTTTTGTTTGAAATGCCTTGCACATTTGCAAGTTTGACAGAAAGAATACCGAGTTTGACAAGATAGACCTTAAAAAGGTCAATGGTTACATCGATTGAAACATTTTATTTCTAACATGAAAATTATACAAATTAAAAATAAGATGGTAATAAGGAGTTCAAGGTGTGGAGCAGAAGTACATGGGTATTTGCATTTGATCTTCAGTAAACACAGGTTGTACCTTGGAGTCCAATGTTAAATAGTAAAGAATATTCATTTTGTGATTTATATTCGGTCAACATAGACATATATACGGGGACCAGGTGATTAGATCGAGTGCATTCAAGATCATATCAACCATGTCATGTACTGGAAACCGACGTGACGTCACACGACTAAAAAAAAAAGAGGATAAGAGAGATAGGCAGTTGGTTGGAAGTTTGGAGCGAACATCGCATGTAGAGAATCGCTTAATATTGATAAATTAGAGGTCTAAGGACCTCAAAGATCTGTAGCCACTAGCAGAAGAGAAGGCAATGAAAATAGCCTAATAAAAGGTCATTTCTTCAAACTCTTTGTGTCCAACGTTAATTTCTGATAGAATTTACCTCTGGAGACTATCATGGATTGACTTCCTTAGCTGTGCTCTACTTTTCAGAATGGAATTTTGATTTTTTATTCATGAAGTCTTATTTATCTTGTTATACAGACCACATTCGGTAAAATATTAAGAATGCGATTTTGACTCCTAGAATCAAGTCAGACTTCTTGCTCCAAATCAAACCAGTTGTGATTAATTGTTGCTTGAGGAGTAATGATCACAGGAGGAGACAACTCATACTGTACTTTTCATGTGGAAATTTTTATTTTATTTTAATGAACTCTAATTTATCATGATGTTATGCAAAGCACATATTCCTTGACAGGATTATCATTGGCACACCTGATAAATGATAAAACTTGTTGGCTCGAGCGATTGTTTTGTTTTCTTGTTTCCCAAGCTTCAGTATTTTCTGATATTCTCGCAGGGCAATTTGTTGGGTGTGTACTGGTGACTTGCAGGTAAACTAAAAATAGTTTTCTCTTTTTAGCCATTGTGCTTCCTAGGCTTGCCACAGAACATCTTTTAAATGTTATTTATACAAGTGATATTGAAACCATTTTATATTATGCTACAGGATAGGAAAAAAAATTGATTTTGCTTAATATTTTACGGTTCAATTTTTCATCCTTTTTTTTTGTTTTCTGTATTTTGATCTACCTTCTCTAGCTTTTGACCAGATGTTGACCAGGGTTATATATTTGAAAAAAATTTCTATTTTGTTTTCAATCTGGTTTAAATATCTGAAATCCGTGTCATTTACCATTTATGGGCATATTTCTGTAGTATCCTATATTGTTATATCTATATGTATTTGTGTGTGTTTATACACACTTGATTTTTGCCCATTAAAAACTGACAAGTTATATCCTGTTAATTTAGAATAATTTCTTTATGCCAAATGGTTGGCTGGTTGTACTCATTTTTGCATTAAATACTAATCCCTATTATTCCCTTGCTGTGCATTTAACAAATTTCATAATACTTAGTTCTGTGTTAAAGTTGGAGTTATCGAACTTTTCTATATTCTATATATTTTGTTGTCCCTAAGAATTGGCAAGTGGAGACCCTTGATTTCACCTCGGTATTTTTGCTAGAGATGTATTTCTCAGACCACCATCTGAGGCATGTTAAGTCATAAGTGTGGAAGCTGGAAAGATGTATTTATGGATTGAATGATGCGCCCTGTTGATAGTATAAGAGATTTACTCGGGAATTAGCTAAACTAAAAGGAATGGTAAGTGCTTAGGACAATGCACTGTTTCTTTGCGATGATTATTCTGAGAACTTGATGGGTATTCTGGCAATGCATATAGATGACCTTATATTTTGTGGAAATGATTATTTTTAAAAAAATGTGATTTCAAAATTAAAGAAAATATTCAAGGTTGGAATGCATAAAAATGTAACCTTCAAATTTCTGTGATTGTGTTAGACAAACGGAAGATGGGATCATTATAAACCAAAACAATTGTCATCTATTTCTCTAATGGATATAAAGGAAGATCCTTAAGGAAAAATGTTGAGCTAAGTGAAAAGACAGATTTAAAAAAACAGGTCAAACGGTATGGTATCTACCCAGACTCGACCTGATGTATCATTTGATGTGTAGGATGAGTAATATCAGAAAATATAAAGTGAACATACTTTTTGAAGCCAACAAGTCATTATTAAAGCTAAAATAAGACAGGTTCCATATATTTTCACAGCTGAGAAATCCTTTAGATTTAAGTGTGGTTTGATATTCTGATGCTACCTCTGCCAGCTTGGAGGATGGTTCCTCACAGGGTGAATTTACCATCTTTGCTTATGGTAAGGTGAATAGACTGAATCCTATATGCTGGTCATCAAAAAAACTTTACCGAGTTACAAAGAGCCGTTTGGCATCACTCATGCACTCAGTGAAGCTGCTGGTGCAGGTGTATTGATAGCTGCCATGCTGCAAGAAATTTTCAGACTACCCAAGTTGCCTGAAGTACTTTGCAAAACAGACAACGCATCTTTGGCTGAGACCTTAAAATCATAAAATCTTGTAAGTGGTAGACGTTTGAGAGTTGATGTGGCCAAAGTAAAGGAAATTTTGGTGAAGGAAGAAATCCAAATTGAATGGATCAGGGAACAAGAACAAGTCACAAACTGTTTAACGAAGATGGGAGCTCCTAGTAAATTTGTAAGAGACTTGTGTTAATAACTGGGGTTTTCTTTTTATTGAAACTTCGACTTACACCTGACACCAGAAGATACCAGCAATGTTAAAGTTGGAGTCATCGAACTTGGTGCCCTTCTTCTATATATTTAGTTATGTCACTGGTCTTGAGTGGATATTCAATATGGCATCTGGCCAACAGTAACACATGTCCATCCTACGTCGTGGGAAGTATTAAATGAAGTAACACACTGCACATTATCATAAAAAAACGTTCATACAAAATTTCAGCTGGATCGACTCGGTACTTTTCAAGAAAAAGGTGAAGCCTACAGACATATATTAGTTTCTTTGTTTTATTTAAAAAATTTTATTTTCGTAAAGCTGAGGATGGGGCATCATACTGAATGCCAAACATTCATTCACTATTTCATACATTCCAACCAACTTTAAGAGCAATTGTTTGTATCTCTCCTGCACTTTACCGGGTATATATGGCAGTGTTTGAAATTCTTTTTCATGAGTCTGGTTGCCCCTATTACTGGAATGGTGGAGATCTTCCTAAGATTCCAGTTTCTTTTCATGTCATACATAAGACCTTTTCACTCTCAGCTCTGTTTGATCCAGCATCACTGGAGATATTAACTTCTAAGGTTGCTTCTTTCTCTTTCCTGTCCATATCACTATATCAGGTTTAATAGCTCCTTTTTCCAAGTCTGCATAGTCATAGTGGATGATGTGATTTCTGTTCTTTTCTTTTATTTTACAAAGTTCCCAGAAATCAAGGGGGGGGGAAGAGGACGTTCCTAGGGACTAACATGTGATTTCTATATGAAATACATAGGTATTCGAATATTTCATTAAAGTTCTCCTTTACATCTCAAACACACAGTAAAGAAGTTGAGAACATAATTTTCCTCCCCGCAATTGACCATTTAAGTTTATGTCTTTCTTGTGATATCTTTGTCTTACTGGATTCCAGGACAAGTATTCTATCTAGTCTGGAGTATTCAGCTTCATACTTTTACCTAAGTTAACATCACTTGGAGAAGATGCACTATTTTTCGTACAAGCCAGTGTGGGTTTGCCGCACCGAGATCTTATTTGAGCTGCAAATACGAAACGTGATTTTGAATATTTAGTCAAGGTTTACTTGTAATGAAAATTATCCTCCTGCAAGGTTATCCTGACAAACTGCTGTACAGAGGGACCTTTTTTACAAAGAGACTTTCGACACTTGAAGATAGTGTCTAGTAGGCGTTCAAGTTCTTTTCTTTCTGGAGAACTTTATTGAATATTTGAATATTTTTTTTTTCTTTACCAAATGAATAGTCAATCCACGTATGGCAAATGAAGTAAACAAATGACATCTATAAAAAACTCATTAGCTGTGGTTGAATGTCGGGCTTCATTTTTTTGTGGTCCTGAAGCTGATGAATTGTGGAACAACAAATCGTGTCCGTGAATAATTTAAAAAAAATGTGAAAGAAAAATTATTCTCATCTTGCATTTAGGTAAAATGCTTTTGCATATGAATAGTCGAATTTGCTTGAGTATCACCAAGTATGCAAATAAATGACATGTTAGTCTTGAATTATTTTACGGTTGAAAAATTCCCAAGATGTTAGTTAAAAATATCCTTATTCCAGAGTCCTTCATGGGAAAATCTTATTTTGCAAATAAATATGGTTGCAATTCTTATAGTCGTTCCCAAGAATGCTGGTCTTTACATTGAATGTTGATCTAATAATAATAATTATAATATAATATAATATTATTGTTTGTTGGTGGGAAATCATAAGCACACAGATGGGTGAAAAAAAAAATGAGTAATGAAATAAATGTATAACTATTTCATACTTTGGTATGACTTAACCAAGGATTGAACTCTGGCACATTAGTAAACATTTTTACAATTTACAGACCTGTGGCACAGTTGTTAGAGTACTTGGGAGGGGGGTGACCTTCTCCAGAAGGTTCAATCCTCAGAGTAGGCAACGAAAAATACAATTGCGAATTACTTAGGACTTCTATTCAGTCATGGCTGACAGAAAGAGTATGCTACCCCGGTGAAGTAAATAAAGGGTTCTGCTCGAAATTCCGTCCAAATTCCCGAGTTTGACAGAAACACTCCAGAGTTTGACAAGATACACCTGAAGAAAGTCGGAGGTTACATCGACCGAAACGTTGTGAAAACCATGCTTGAGATGAGAACAGTAGTCCAATGACTCCAAATAATATCCATAACCAATCCTCATCTCAAAAATTCAGAAATGTCACATTACTCTTCTATTCATTTAACATCACTTTGGCCTTGTTAAGAGGTTAGATGTTTCCTGATATTGCACAAATTCACTAAGTTCTCACAGTTCAACGGGTCAGCTATTTCCAGATTACAATCAACGCAGTCTTGTCTAATTGCTTCTAAGTCTTTTTTGGCTGATCAATCTTCCTGCAATTTAAAGTATCCGTGCTTCCAGGAGTATGAACACTACATGACCATACAAGCATAAGTCTTCTTTAGAGCAAACTTTATGTTGGGAAAATGTACTTTCAACAAATTCTCTAATATTTTGGGTTGGTTAAGTTTCATATTGCATATCTGTCATTATGCTTTGGTCAGATGAGAGAAGGCTGAGTGAGGACCCAACATTCACTGCCATAAAACATGCCGCTCCTGACCTAGCTGTTAAACAACTTACCACGGATATAGAAATAGCTGGCGATGCCACTCCTAAATTTGGCCCATTTAAAAAACAATCCCCCTTTCTTTTTCATGATTGCAAATGTTTATATACACAAAGAAAAAAAAAACTATTGGTTTTAATCATCCAACAGAGACTTCTCAGTCCCAAATGTACTTTGCATAATGTTTGTAGTTCATTTTTATCTGTTCGTCTCGCTCCTTACTTATGTGATGGCATTAGTTGTCTGTGGTAGAAGTGCAGCAAAAACACCAAACATTTGTTTTGAAAAGAAACGCACTTAAATACATGTTGCTAACTAGACAGATTGCATAACCCGGCATTTCTTGGCATGTCCTAAAATTCTTTCTTAAAATGTACTACAAATCTGTTTATTATGCAATTAACAATATTGCTGAGTACAGTTAACTTCTCAGCTTCTTTAAAGAAGGATGACAATGTATTGATACTCTCTGTACCAGACTTGGTAGAATTATTAATGCTCTTTGTACCAGGCTTGGCAGAATTATTGGTGTTCTCTGTATCAGGCTTCGCAGAATAATCTGTGTTCTGTGCCAGGCTTGGCATAGGTATCGATGCCCTCTGTGCCAGGCTTGGCATAGGTATCGATGCCCTCTGTGCCAGGCTTGGCATAGGTATCGATGCCCTCTGTGCCAGGCTTGGCATAGGTATCGATGCCCTCTGTGCCAGGCTTGGCATAGGTATCGATGCCCTCTGTGCCAGGCTTGGCATAGGTATCGATTCTTTGATATTTCTCGATGTTAAATTTTTACAAACGATTAATGTTATGTCGTTTTTTCCCAATATTAAACATAACTTTTGGATATCTGAATATTTTAGTTTCATAATTTCTATCTTTATCATCTTAAGTATAATCTTACAGCGCATTCAGTTGTGAGGCCCCAATTAGTGTGCTTTGGGCAGTATGGATTTAACTCTTTAGTTGTCATTGCTCTCAGGTCCATTCTGATCCGGCAAGAAAAAATATTCACATATTTTAGTCAGTTTTCAAGATCCTGATTGTTTTTGGGCTGGATTAGTATACTCATGCCTATGAGTGAAATAACTCCTTCATTCCGTCTCATCTATTGGTTAAGTAGAATTTGTCCTGGGCATTGGACGGCTTCAGCCACCCTTGGGAAAGATATTCGTCTCTAACGTCAATCACCTTTGACAGCCATCTTTCCTAGCACTTATTTTTTATTTTATTAATTTATTTTTTTGTTTAAAGTCATTCCTCCAATCGTCCCAAACTTCATACAAAACTGGATCAAATGATGACGCTGCAATTTGGCATCATACCTTATTTACCACTATTCACTCTGGTCCACTCTTACTCAAAGTGGTAGTATCTGTACGTTAAATAAGAACTATCGAGTAATAGTCAGCTAGCGTCTTCTCTAATAATCTGTGTGACCCTACTGGGATCAGTGAAAAGGCTAAACAATACCTTTTGCTTCTTTTGTTATTTGTATTTTGAAGCGAGTTATTGAAATATAAAAAATGACATTGAAAAGTTTACAATAAAAAATAACAATATAAAAAATAAGTGTCTTTATTTGCATTTTATTTAAAGTCTATTCTATTTTTTTGTGCGTGTATTGATATTAAAAAAACCGTCTTTTTTTTTTCTATTTATCTAAAAAGAAAATAAACTTTCTTATACATGGGTCGTGGAATTGCATTCACCAGCAAAAGATCTAGCTAATTTGCATATTCTTTTAAACATTCATTTTAATTAATTCCCTATTTCTTCGGTTTTCTTATCGGATGATCATCTTTAGTTAACTATTGTGTAATTACATTCATGCATATATTCTACATGATTTATACTTGCATAATATTTGCGTAAAAAGGTTATAGTAAACACAACTCTTTCATATATATTTATGCATACGTATATTTAACAAATTTTGTCTACTAAACTCCTAATGTTTTTGGTCTACATGCATGAAACTTCATCTATAAAGTATTTGAACGCATGTAAAACTTTATATTTGGATTTTAGTCCGGGAAAATCGGTACACACGTGGTTTCTTTCCCCACTTTCTTTTTTCCTCACCATTTCTTTTTTCTTTCCTCGCCCTTCCTTTCCCATTTTTCCTTCCCCCTCTTTCAATTTTTCCCATTCTCTTTTCCCATTTTTCCTCCCTTTTCCCATTTTTCCTCCCTTTTCCCATTTTTCCTCCCTTTTCCCATTTTTCCTCCCTTTTCCCATTTTTCCTCCCTGTCTGTCTCCTCTGCCTCCTCTGCCTGTCTGTCTCCTCTGCCTGTCTGTCTCCCATCATTATCTCTTTTTTTGTCTAAAGATATAATGGAGCCCATTTACCGGTTGCATTACATTATCCAACCTTTTCACTGCCATAGAAAGTTGTTTTAAGTATCGATTTCTTTAATGCTACTCATAAACTATCAAAGTTTCAAATCGTATTTCGTCACAATCCTAGTATGTAAATTCAATATATTTTGTTGCCCTTAATACATATGCACATAGAATAATCGTGGTTCAATTATTTATTTTTTTTTATACATTTATGAATGAACTTAACTAATAGATACTTTTTTGTCACATCATACCATTATAACATCGATTCAAGTTGAACTCAATATATTGATATTTTCTAATAGATTCAAGTTTGAGGGCATGTCTGATTATATGGATCAAATTCGTTCAAAATCCATAATTCTGAGAGTTCTTATTAAATCTGATTTTAAGAAGCACGACGACGATTTGTCGAAAACTAGTGTCATCATTTCATGTCGTCTCTATATTTGACAAGGCGGTTCATACACACACATTGGAAAAAAAGAATACGTGTTGGGACGATTAATCAGGATTCGGAAAAATCGGAACTTTTTTGGAGAATCGGAATTAAAAAAAATTGCACCTATTTTGCGACACCAAAAACGTTTCTTTTTAATCATTTTTATTTTTATTTTTTTATTTGATTTTGTTTAAAACAAAATATTCCACTGCTGGTAGTTATGAAATAATGAATATTTATTGATTTTAAACAATCGGTAAAACTAAAATCTATAGATGAAGCACTCATAAATCTATTTTTACGTTTGAGAAAATATAAACACATTTAACATGTTTTTACGGTGATCGAGGAAACATAACTATAGTTAAATATTTAAAGAATCGGAATCGGGGAAAATATTGGAATCGTTCCATCACTAGAAATTATTCAACCAAAAAAAGGATGGTGCTTGGTGATTAATCGGATGTCGCTAAGATAAATCAATCTTGACTTTACAATTCAGTTTCAAAATGAATTATTCCAAAATCAAAATATATCGTCTCGTAAACTAAAAACAAAACCGAATTTTGCATGAATACATTTCAAAAAGTGACTTTCGTTTATTGATTTTAAAGAATATTTGACTGACACTTTTACGGTAAGAAGATAGGACATAGTTATTGTACAAAAAGAATTAAATTGATACAATTTTAACAGATGTATTTGTTTTATTTATTGAAATATTATTTTAAAAAGAAATATTAGCAGTAAATTACAGCTTGACGTAGAAAACACCGTGGAATTTCCCCGGTGTCCTGCTAGTCTCGGAATACTGCACCAACCACATTCTGTGTACCTTCCTAACACGGGATATTTGTATAATATATAGAGACCTGATTAGGCTCAACGTTGCTTAACTTCAATCATCTGAATTGAACCTTTGCGTCAACATGATTTTAGCCATAATTAAACCTGTCTATCAAACGAAATAACGCTGACATATTGGATGTAACCCAATATGTAACCGTATATCTTCCATACATCTACGTGTATGCAAACTAATTTGTGTGATCAAAAATCTTGAAGGTTGCAACAGTTGCATTACTCGCCATAGACTTGAAGAGGTCTGATGCTTTGTTGCAATGCTTAATTCTAGCAGAGAATCCATTTATGCGTCTCGTATTGAACATTGAATCTTTTTTCTATCGAGATTTTCCGCTCTTGGAATTCCATCAAGAACAAATGAATGAAAATAAAATGTTGAAAAGCTTATTTATTTCATTTATTGTTACAGAAGATAAGATCAAACCAATGATACCATTGGTTTCAAGCCGTTGTAGTTTCGAGAAAACGAAATGTAAACACATTGGACAAAAGCTTTCATCATCCATGCTTAAACATTGTGAAGGAAATCGTACATTGCGATTAAAATTTTTGGCACTTGTGCACTACTGCGAAGAAACCACTTTTTTGGTTTTCAACTCGGAATTTTGGAGAGTGCATAGCAGGAGCAGACAAATGTAATTTCGGAATCGAATCGAAAATGTCAACAAATCTCAACAATAAATGCACGTTTTTTTTTTTTTTTTTTTTTTTTTATATAAAGTTTGTTACACATTTAAGTAAAAGAAAATTATAAAACATTTTTTTTACGCAAAATAGATTAAAATCTTTTTTGTAACAATCAAAATTATAAAATTTTTATTATAGAATATAATCATTAAACTTTAATGAATGAAGTTGTTAAAAGGTATAACTTTTAACATGTATAAATATTTTTCAACATGCATTATTGAAATGCGGGTTATTTTTGATTTTCATAACAAGTCAAAACTTTGTAATGAATGGAAGCTATCTGCGCTTGCTGTGCACTCTCAAGTGGTTCTTTGGCAGGAGTGCATAAGTGCCAAGTTAAAAAAAAAAAATCTTTATAATGACATAATATGGATACAAAGGCCATAAAATATTTTTCTTTTTCTAATTAAATATTTTTGATAGTAATAGCATTACTTTGTCGTTTGATAGAAAAAAAGTTAAAAACAAACCAAAACTAGATTTTGTATACTATCCCACGTCCAGTGATCGTTTTTCCTCCTCGATATTTGATCGTTCTTTTTTTTCTCATTCTTCTTGTTTGGTGTGAACATTTTAGCCATTAACTTTTAACGCGGTTCAAGCGTGGGAAAAGTAGGACAAAGCCAATTCACTAAGTTTGTGACGAATGAGAAGAAAATTCCCCGAAACCAGGTTGCGTCTTTTACACAAATTGTCGTAGGTGGAGTCGATGATAGAATAAATCTGAACATTTTCATTATAAGTGATAAATTGTGCTAATTTTCTTTCCTTCCCCACTGAACAACAAATAAAACTTGTCCATCTTAATAAATAACTATGCTTGGCTAAAAGTCTCCGGCAGTGCATGTACGTTTTTGTTACGCGTAGAAAGTTGGATTATCCGTCCCCCTCCAACATTTAAAATAAAATTTCGATCGTGATTCTGCTTGCTAGATTTGTTATGACTGCTTTGCCTTTAGACATGTTGAACACTTACGAGTATTTCTGCTGTTGACACATGTATTTAACGTTTATTCGTGTAAAGAAATACAAGTTTTTATAAAAATAGTAAAGGATTTCTTTTCTAAACTTATTTTAGGTAGCTAAATGGAAGGTGGGGGGGGGGCTGAAGTGACTGTTGGGTTTGCTATTTACTTTCTCACTTCCCTTCAACACTTAAAATGGTTTTGCCCGGTGGCTCAGAAAATTCCTATGTTTTACTTGCTTTAAGTGACATGACTAAAACAATTGATATTTATTACTAAAAGCAATTTGTTATCCGTCTGAAGCCGAAACTATATTGTTACTCCCTTAACATTCATTGTAATTTACTATTTCACACCATTGTATTTTCTTTCAGTGTTCAATTAAGAAGTGAAGATTAGTGTAGTATCTGTTCTGGTGTCATGTTTAGTGCTACTAGATCAGGCTGTCTGAAGATCTCTGCTTTCTGACCTAAAATGCACCAGGCATTGATGGTGTTGCTTTTTTTTTCCTTTTCTTTCTCAAAACTTCATGTTATACAAAACCCAAACCAATTTTTCTCTACAAAACAACCAAACCAAACACCATAAATTAATATTTAAAGATATGAAGAGCTTGAAGCATAAAAACGTTTACCCAAATTACTGAATTCGACATTAAATAACTAAAGAATTATTGATCTGCCATAAAACGACCAACTTAATCTGGTGTCGTGTCATCATCCTCCTAAGCATTACTTTCACCTTTTGACGGGGTGGGGCGGTAGTGTAGTATACGTTTATCATACAGGGTGGCCCATAAGTCACCTAACAGTTTGAAAATGAAACAACCTTTTCCGAAATGAGTTTATTTAATTCTGTCTTTATTACACAGTTCAAAGTTTGGAAATTTTTTCTGACTTAATTATGAAAGATAATATCTCGTAAGTAGCCTCCATTCTCGACTTTGCAAAGTCGAGCTCTTTCTAAGCTAATCTCCATGACAGTTAACATGGAAGATTGTAGGGAAAGAATTTCCTATCGTATGTTTGCCTTAAGTTCTTGAATGGTTCGAAACTTATTTGTATACACTTTGTTTTTAAGATATCCCCAAAGCCAAAAGCTTGGTGCTGTCAAATCAGGGAATGTTGCGGCGTGGACTTTCGGTGCCAGAGAATCTGTATTCTGCTTATTAACATACTCATTCAAATGGAAATGAGCCTCATATCTGGTCAACTTTATCATTTTTTGCAGTTTCTTGAAACCTGATAGCGTAATTTAGTCGTTTCTAAAAGTTTGGTAGTTGTAAAAGTTGCACTAATTGAACCTTGTAAGGATACATGTACAAGTCTCTTTGAATGCGCTGTAGAGAACTCCGTGAGATGGCAAGTTCTTAAAAACGCCTTCGAGTGATGTGGTTGGGTTCTCTTCAATGCTACGCCTCACATCTTCAGTATTTTCAGGTGTACGTATTGAGCGACCTCGTCCATGTCTAGACCTATCATTTACAGAGCCCTGCTCTTGAAAATTCGTCATGAAGTTCATTATTGCAAACCTACTAGGAGGATGTTGAACATTGAAATGACGTATATAAGATATTTGCGTTGCAACAATTGACCGTCCATTTTCAAAGTAAAATTCAATTATCTTCCCTCATTGTTTTGTTGTAAACTTATTCATACCAAAAGTTTCCAAAGATTCTTTTTCATAATTCTGAAAAGAGAAATTAAAATATATTGCTAGAAAAAAAAAATGTAGTTTTTAAAATGTAAAGTGACTTATGGACCACTCTGTATTATATATATATATATATATATATATATATATATATATATATATATCTCAGAAGGTGCATATTTAAAGATACACAATGGTTATTATTGTAGTGTGAAGAATCCTGTACTCTCAACTGTGCATCATATTTATTCAGCCTAATTTCTATAAACGTGCCAACCTTTTCTGTTTTATGAATACACACCTTGAATGCACAACCGAGTCACATAACCATATAATTAGCGAGTCATACTCAGCAACACGTTACTCATAGTCCGTACTCCCTCCCCATACACACTTCTAAGTTAATGATAGGTCGACCCACTTTCCTCAATTTGCAAGTGTTCACCCCATTCGACATAATTCTGATGGGTCCATTTGCACTTGAGCACAAGGTGTTATCATAAAATTTCTAAAACAACAACAAAGAAACTCCATCGGTAATCCCATTCTGTAATAACGTAACAGATGGCTTTTAGTAATATTTTTATGAGTTTGCATGGTTTCTGCGATTTTAATCGTTACAAGCATGGAGATCTGGCGTCGCTCGGGATTGAATAAGATAACTTTTTCAGTATGCTCATAACACTTTTTTTTTTTTTTTTACAAAGGAATCATCACTTGTCAAGGCTCAGGCCACTCGAAGATAAGGGTTAAAGATTATGCAGTGGTCAAAAGGACAATATCATAGTAATCGTTAGAAGTGTGAATTTGGTAAATTGAATTACTTAGGACAGTTCATCAAGAACTCGTTTACGTTGGACTTAAAGACGGCCATATTGTAGTCAGCTAGAAAGCAGATAAACGAAAGTTCCACAGGTGTGCAGTTCTAAGAAATAAGCTTTGTTCATGGAATCTATATTTAGGTATAGGCACAGATAAAGAGTGGGGGAAATTATTGATAGTGTTGTCAGCCAAACTAGTGTTTCTCACGAATGTTTGACGAGGGGGTACCATAGATTGGAGCTTAGACGAGCTCTTATCGTGAAAATGATAAAACAGAGACAGGCTTGCAACGTCTCTTCTGTTAGAAAGAGGTTGCAGGGAAGAGGAAAGGGCATCCCCTATTAGGCTACAAAGTCTGTTCTGAACTCTGTCCAGATATGACATCAATACTCCATCCTATGATATACCGAACTCATATAGGTAGAAAATTGCATCAGCAGGTAGATATCTACTGGATTGATAGAAGGATCCCACCATTTTTCCAGCGACCTTGGCAACGGATTTGATGTAGGTGTTCTATTTTAGATCAGGAGTAAAGGTCAAGCCCAGAAGCTTGTCAAAACATGGCGCCTCCCCAACTGTCTTTCTCCTATTTCGCGCTTTAATATTGGAATGTTTGGGGTAAAAGAAAACTGTACGATCAAAGAGTTAAACGATTCTATTTGGAAACATGTATAAGAACAAACCAATCGAATGCCAGAACAGTTTTATAAATTTTTTTTTTAATTCTTCAGTGATATCTTTCCGTTTAACCAAGACAATTACGTTCTGATTGTTATTGGATTTTTTTTTTTTTTTTTTTTTTTTTTTCCTGGAAAATCTTTTCACACTGGATTTAGGCTGCCATTTTTTTTTTATTTTTATTTTTATTTTTTAACATTTTTCTATTTCAAGAATGACTATACTCTGAATAACGACCAAGATGAGAATAGTTCGACTAATATAAATTATAAATCCTCATCTCAAAAATTTCAAAACCTAAAATTCATTGTTAAATGATGCGAGTAACAAATTCCTTTCATTAATCGATAGACAGAACATATACCCCACAATTCCTGTTACCAGCATCAGAAAAAAATATTTCATGAAACCGATAAGCAGATATTTGGTAAACTGAACGCCAACACATGTCCACTGGACATCATGGATTTTTTTGTTGAATGGTTTAATCGGATGTACAGTTGGAAACTTTCCAATAGCAAAATGATAATTGTATCGGTAATAATGAGATATATATATATATATATATAACTACATTTACTCACATAAAATTAATATACGAAAGTATAAATTTATGCGTAAACTTGAAGTATTTACTTCAACAGTGCTCAATACGTAGGTAGAGCTATTTAGTAAGTTATAAAATATATATGGCAATTAAGCTACACTGAATATTCCGCGTTTTATCCACTCTAGGATTCTTCAGGCTTATAAGCCTAGTTGATGAAATGTGGAATATTCAGTGTAGCTTAATCGCCATATGTATTTTATAACTTATATACATAATATTACTAGAATTTCTGCACATTAAAAACGGGCAAAAGTTATAAAAGTTATAGCCCGTGAATGCTTTTATGCCAAATTGAAAGTTGGATATGGTTAAATTTTTGCTCATTTTTGCATTAAATACTAATCCCTATTAATCTTGAACTGTGCATCGAATGGATACCATAATATTTGCACCTTATTCTAACAAATGTCCATACAAAATTTCAGCCAGATCAGACCAGTACTTTCCGAGAAAAAGTGGAATGAACAGATACAGACTAAAATATAATATAGATATATTTGCAGACTTCCCTCTCTCGTAAACCAACACCTTCCATTTAATATCTGGTAGGAAAGGGCAGGTTCCCTGTGTCACTCTTCCTCTGCAACTGAACTCTGCTATTGGCCAGGATTTGATTGAAACTATAAAGTGATGTAGTTTGAAGTCCTGCATAGTGGATTTCAAAAACCTGTTTTAAAATTTTGAAATCTGTATATTGCTACACGTAAATATTCTTATGTGAGGAAAGTAAAAAGGTGTTTAATCTCTTTGAGGAACTTTGACTCCCCCTCCTCTTTCCCATGCTATGCCCATTTAATTTTTTTTTTTTTACACAAGCGTTTAATTAAATTTCTTTTAATCATCTCTGGCATTTTAATTTCCCCGGTGTACTTCATTTTTGTTATTTTCATTTAAACTATCGGTTTCTCTTGAGAGGATACTCCTAAAAGCTCTAGAGTTTTCTGTTGATTGTTTTCTAGAATCCTTTTTTTTATCATGCTTTGCTCTTTTAATCGTTTATAAAACAACTATTTAAATAAATTTTTTATATGTATATTTCTTCTATTAGATTTATAGAAAGAAATACTACAGCGGTCAATTATTTAAAAATATATAAAAAAAATAAGAGCACAATATTTATCAAGGATGTTACAGAAGGTCAAGTCAAATCAACATGATGTTCTCGGTTTCAAGCCGGTATGCTTTCAAAACAATGAAATGAAGTAATTAAAATTTTTATCCCATTTTAACCCCAAACAAGGTTCAGTGCCACTTTGATGTAGGGGCTACTATCGGGGACATAAGTTGCAGGGATACTATGTAGGGAGCTGAGCAGCAAGATGTTTGTTCACATTACATTTGAACTTCTGCATGTCAGTACAGTTGGGAAAGCAGGAATTCGGAATGGAGTTCCAAAATCTATCAGTTCTGGGGAAGAAACTATTGGAGATAGCAAGGCTTTCTTGCATCTAGGGATCTCTACTGTGTAGAGGTGGGATTTTGCTGTTTGTCGGGTATTTACGTTGAGGGGGTACAAGTGCTATTAGTTCGTCAAAGCACACACCATTAAAATACTTGTAAAACAGGCAGAGATGCAGCATTTCATCGATGGGATAGAGGTTGAAGCTTAGATGGTAGTTCAGGACCTATCAGGTTGACAACTCTCTTTTGAATCCTGTTCAGGAGTGAGACTAGTAGCAGATGCACTAGCCCAAATGTGACAACAATACTCCATACGAATGGTGGTCTTAGAGTTACAGGATACTTTCAGGCATAAGTAGTTTCTAGCATGGTAGAGAGAACCCACCTTCCTCGCAACAGCTCTGGCAATGGTCTCGATGTATCCATTCAAACTTTTGTTCTCTGTGAACATTATGTCAAGGAGTTTAAAAGAAGTTCTAAAAAAAAAACAATGTCCTGGTTTTTCAGTTTGTCTAAATCTCCAAAGGCAATGGCAATTATATTTTTAGGATTATTTGGATTTCATAACGTTTCAAGATTACGTCAACTGACACGTGCCAATAACATTAATGATGTGAACACTAGTCTAAAAAATACAAACTATAATTCATCATCTAAAAAATGTAGAAACATTATTTTTGTATTTTTTATATAACTTCAGTATTCAGGAATATTTTTTACCTCGATTTTTAGGCTAGTATTTCAATTGACACCAAGTTACAAAACCTTGTATTTCTACAAGATATTTACATTTCTACAAGATATTTACATTTCTACAAGATATTTACATTTCTACAAGATATTTACATTTCTACAAGATATTTACATTTCTACAAGATATCTACATTTCTACAAGATATCTACATTTCTACAAGATATCTACATTTCTACAAGATATCTACATTTCTACAAGATATCTACATTTCTACAAGATATCTACATTTCTACAAGATATCTACATTTCTACAAGATATCTACATTTCTACAAGATATCTACATTTCTACAAGATATCTACATTTCTACAAGATATCTACATTTCTACAAGATATCTACATTTCTACAAGATATCTACATTTCTACAAGATATCTACATTTCTACAAGATATCTACATTTCTACAAGATATCTACATTTCTACAAGATATCTACATTTCTACAAGATATCTACATTTCTACAAGATATCTACATTTCTACAAGATATCTACATTTCTACAAGATATCTACATTTCTACAAGATATCTACATTTCTACAAGATATCTACATTTCTACAAGATATCTACATTTCTACAAGATATCTACATTTCTACAAGATATCTACATTTCTACAAGATATCTACATTTCTACAAGATATCTACATTTCTACAAGATATCTACATTTCTACAAGATATCTACATTTCTACAAGATATCTACATTTCTACAAGATATCTACATTTCTACAAGATATCTACATTTCTACAAGATATCTACATTTCTACAAGATATCTACATTTCTACAAGATATCTACATTTCTACAAGATATCTACATTTCTACAAGATATCTACATTTCTACAAGATATCTACATTTCTACAAGATATCTACATTTCTACAAGATATCTACATTTCTACAAGATATCTACATTTCTACAAGATATCTACATTTCTACAAGATATCTACATTTCTACAAGATATCTACATTTCTACAAGATATCTACATTTCTACAAGATATCTACATTTCTACAAGATATCTACATTTCTACAAGATATCTACATTTCTACAAGATATTTACATTTCTACAAGATATTTACATTTCTACAAGATATTTACATTTCTACAAGATATTTACATTTCTACAAGATATTTACATTTCTACAAGATATTTACATTTCTACAAGATATTTACATTTCTACAAGATATTTACATTTCTACAAGATATTTACATTTCTACAAGATATTTACATTTCTACAAGATATTTACATTTCTACAAGATATTTACATTTCTACAAGATATTTACATTTCTACAAGATATTTACATTTCTACAAGATATTTACATTTCTACAAGATATTTACATTTCTACAAGATATTTACATTTCTACAAGATATTTACATTTCTACAAGATATTTACATTTCTACAAGATATTTACATTTCTACAAGATATTTACATTTCTACAAGATATTTACATTTCTACAAGATATTTACATTTCTACAAGATATTTACATTTCTACAAGATATTTACATTTCTACAAGATATTTACATTTCTACAAGATATTTACATTTCTACAAGATATTTACATTTCTACAAGATATTTACATTTCTACAAGATATTTACATTTCTACAAGATATTTACATTTCTACAAGATATTTACATTTCTACAAGATATTTACATTTCTACAAGATATTTACATTTCTACAAGATATTTACATTTCTACAAGATATTTACATTTCTACAAGATATTTACATTTCTACAAGATATTTACATTTCTACAAGATATTTACATTTCTACAAGATATTTACATTTCTACAAGATATTTACATTTCTACAAGATATTTACATTTCTACAAGATATTTACATTTCTACAAGATATTTACATTTCTACAAGATATTTACATTTCTACAAGATATTTACATTTCTACAAGATATTTACATTTCTACAAGATATTTACATTTCTACAAGATATTTACATTTCTACAAGATATTTACATTTCTACAAGATATTTACATTTCTACAAGATATTTACATTTCTACAAGATATTTACATTTCTACAAGATATTTACATTTCTACAAGATATTTACATTTCTACAAGATATTTACATTTCTACAAGATATTTACATTTCTACAAGATATTTACATTTCTACAAGATATTTACATTTCTACAAGATATTTACATTTCTACAAGATATTTACATTTCTACAAGATATTTACATTTCTACAAGATATTTACATTTCTACAAGATATTTACATTTCTACAAGATATTTACATTTCTACAAGATATTTACATTTCTACAAGATATTTACATTTCTACAAGATATTTACATTTCTACAAGATATTTACATTTCTACAAGATATTTACATTTCTACAAGATATTTACATTTCTACAAGATATTTACATTTTTTGACTGAAACTTGTGTCGATTCCAATTCTGGAAATGTGTATAGAAATTGAATCAAAAAAGTTAAAAAAAAAAAAAAAAAAAAAAAAAAAACACACACACAAAAATATCATTGTCATTGTTTTCTAATATTCCTTACCAAATGATCTTTAAAACAAACTACTTAAAACTTTGAAAGTTAGAAATCTATTTTTTTTGTGTTTAGATTATTCATATTACACAAAATGCATGAGCAGCCCTGTTGGCATTTCTTGGTAAAAATAAACTAACCACCTTTCAGAGCTAAAGTAAAAACTTGGAGGATGGACTTCCTAGGACTGAAGGGAGCCATTGTTCAGCCAAATAGCAACAAAATCATTGTCGGACTGATTTGTGTATTAAGTATCCAAACAAAGTTGGAAAATCACCTTATCTTTGTATACAACCCAATCTGTGATCCACATAGTCTAACAAGAACGCCAACAGGATGTACTTCCGGTTTAAGTTTAATGCCTCTTCAGATGATGTTAATGGACAATCATAATAACCAGCCATCCTTGAAAAGTTATCAGGTGAAGTGTCACTCGAGTTGATCTTTTTGTTTTATTTTTTTATTCATTTTTTTTTTCGCCCTTGCCTAGTGACTAACACAATGTAATTTCTATCTGGTGCATTTACCACTATTTCATCATCTTTACACAGGGTCCAA
The DNA here is from genome assembly GCF_053919585.1 of Euprymna scolopes. Classification (NCBI taxonomy): domain Eukaryota; kingdom Metazoa; phylum Mollusca; class Cephalopoda; order Sepiida; family Sepiolidae; genus Euprymna; species Euprymna scolopes. The sequence continues at coordinate 25,642,776 of NC_136525.1, read as the reverse complement.
AAAAGACTCTGAAATCTGAAGTCCTGCACTATTGACAAGTTCAAACCCCTGTCCCCTTAGATCCCTGTGCCTGTTTTACAAGTACTTTAATGGAATGTGCTCTGATAAACTCATAGCACTTGTGCCCTCTCAACACACAAAATCCCAACCAGCCTGACACGCAGCAAAAACCGACCCTTTTATTGTTGATATCCCTTGATGTCAGAAAGCCTTCAATTCTGATATTTTCTAATTAAGGAGTGGTAGACTTTGGAATTCCCCCCCCCCCGTTTCCTGCTTTCCTGACTGTATTGATAGTACAGTTTACATGTACTGCGAACATCTTGCTACTCAACTCCTTACAGTCCCCTGTTAGACATGATCCCGAATAGTAACCTCTTACGTTCCTGATCTGAAATGGAACATGTACATCAAGTCTGTTGCCCACGTCGCTGGGAAAATGGTAGGGTCATTCTACCGCTCCAGAAAATCTCACCACTGATGCAATCCTCTCTGTATAAAAGCCAAGTACGTCCAAGAATGGAGTACTTCTGCCACATCTGGGCTGGAGCTGCTAAAAACAGCCTATCCTGCCTTGGCAGAGTCCAAAATAGACTGTGGCTTAGTGAGGGATGCCCTTTTCTCTTCCCTGCAACTTCTCTCCTACAGAAGAGACGTTGTGAACCTGTCTGTTTTATTGTTATTTCCATGGCAGGTGCTCGTCTGAGCTTCAATCTCTGGTCGCTCCGCGTCTCTTTCATGAAAAACACCCGTCTAGCTGAAACCACTGTCAGTAATTTTCCCCACTCTTTATCTGTTCCTAAATCAAAACGTAGATTCCATGAACAAAGCTTCTTTCTTAGAAGTGCACGCCTGTGGAATTCTCTTCCGTTTGCCCGTTTCCCACCTGATTACAACTTGGATGTCTTCAAGCCCAACATAAACAAATTCCTGATGAATCGCCTCCTTAAGACATTTTATCAAATCTCCAATACTATTACAATATTATCCGATTGATTACTGTACATGCAATAACCCTTATCCCCGAGTGACTTCCGGGCCTTAAGTGGTGACCTCCATGTAAAAAAAAAAAAAAAAAAAAAAAAAAAAAAAAAAAAGCCATTCTGGGGGTGAAAGTGTTAAAAATAAAAAGTAACCTCATGGAATTTTAGTAAGAATTAATCTTCCATTCTCAGCAGGCCTCATTCGTTATGTCTCAATTTAAGAGACGTTATGCTGTGAAAACAGTTCTGATTAAGTTTTAATGTTATTTCTTCATATAATACTTCCTGAGGAAGATATCCAGTTTTTGTCCGCACTTTCTTTCATAATTGATATCATAATTGATATCGTAGCGTTTATTTTTCTTGAGCTTCTGCTGAATAAACCCAGTCACTCGGCTGTTTTGCTTAAATTGTTTAAATTTTTTATGCAGTGCATACGTTTCAGCTATGACCTTTTTATATAGTCTAAAATATAAGGCAAGTAATATGTTGTAGTAGAAGAAACTACTAACATGAGCGGCGGTACATCTGTTTGGCTTGTCAGTTGACGGAATGAAGACAAGAAAAAGTAAAAAGCAAAACTTGGGTTTGTAGATAGATTCTGATGGATTAGATGCTGAGATGGAGCATATAACTTGGTGTTGTGAATTATGGTTTAAGTTAAAAGGAGAGCTGTTAGTTTTCCTGTTGGGATTATAGAGTTGGTGCAAATTGTGGCGCTGGTAAAGAGTGGTTCTATCAACTTTGTGAGGATATTAGACCTTATTTAAAGCGTAACTTCTGCAGGTCATGGTGAAGATACTAAAAAACAAGTTACACATTGATGTGTAGTTATTAGGGGGTTATTCGTAAAAGAGTAAATATTAGATAGAATCAGTGTTGGTGTTTTAGAAATCGATATAGCAACAGAATATGCAAACAAGTTTTAATAAAGGTTAAATGTTTTCACAAAATCTAAAAACACGATTGAAATTTTTGATTCCGTTTCAGATTATCAGTTTCTATTTACTGACCCTTTCTCCTCTACGAAGGCATCGGGTTAGATGCAGGGTCAGCTTTTTTAATGTGGGAAAGATTCATTTTCTTTAGAGACACTCTAGATTGTAATGCAAAAAAAAAATTGCCTCAGTCTAGAATGACCTCTCCCTAATCGAGGACAGAACAGATCAGTGCAGTAAGTTCATTGCTGCACATTCCATGGAAATACTTGTAAAACAAGCACAGGAATACAACTCTGCAGTGATGTGATTGGGGCTGGAGTTTGGTAGATAGTGTGGGATTTATAAGTTAGAAATTATATTTTGTATCTTGTCCAAGTGGAAGAGACTTGTGGTTGCTAAACCAGTTCAGATTTGGCTAAGTCTGATTTCTCGTGCTTTCCCCTGATCCTGTCTCATAACTCTGCAATTGTTTTGAATACATCGCTCAGTCAGCATAATTCAAAGTAAAAACAAGTTTACAATTTAAATTTTAGTCCCAACCTTGCAATTATTAAAAAAATCTGTCATATTCCAAATATCATATCCCTGATTTTACATCTCGTTACCATTAGGCTATCATTCTAATTTACTATCCTGCGGTTTTTTAAAAAATTATTTAATTCAATTTTTACCTCAAACAAGGCATGGTGCCACTTTGAAGTAGGGGGCTACTATCGGGTACATAATTTGCAGGGGCACCATGAAGAGACTAGTAGAAAGATGTTTGTTCATATTACACTTGAACTTCTGCATATCAGTACAGTTGGGAAAACCGAATCCCGGAAGGGAGTTCCAAAAACTTGCAGTTCTGGGGAAGAAACTATTGGAGTAAAAGTCTTTCTTGCACCTAGGGATCTCTACTGTAAAGGGGTGGGACTTAGTTGCTTGTCAGGGGTAGTCACGTCGAGGAGGTACAAGTGCTTGCAGTTCGTCAGAGCATTCACCATTAAAGTATTTGTAGAACAGGCAGAGGGATGCAACATTTCGTCGATGGGACAGAGGCTGAAGCCTAGATGACAGTTCAGAACTTATCAGGTTGGTGACTCTCTTTTGAACCCTGTCCAGGAGTGAGAGACAAGAAGCAGATGCACCAGCCCAAATATAACAGTACTCCATACATGGGCGAATGGTGAATGGAGTTACAGGATACTTTCAGGCGTAAGTAATTTTCTAGCTCGGTAGAGAGAGCCCACCTTCTTTGCAGCAGCCGTGGCAATGCTCTCAACATATATATTCCAGTTCATGTTCCCTGTAAACGTTAGGCCGAGAAGTTTAAAAAAAAAAAGTACTTTTCCTCATCATCCTAGGCTAATCTCGTTACAAAAGGACATGTTTCTCATTCAATCCAGGGTAAAGCTGGGTCTTCTGGCTGATATTTGTATCTTTTTTAATAAATTTCCAATGTCTTTCCACAATGTTCAACAACAATCGCCAATCCCAACATTGTATCTGTGATCTATTTCTTACATTTTCTCTTCTGACAGTGTTGCTGTCTCTCGCATTGCCGACTGCTAAGGCGTGTCCAGTGGCTTACAAGTATAAAAAAATAAGCAATCTTGAAAAAACAAAAGAAAATACAGATTCCGACACATTCTGTAGATATTAGTTGGGCTCTGAATGCGTGTGTGACACCATCTCGGAAAACGGCCCTCTGAACACTAAGGTCCACATCTACATAGTCTGAGGCCTTTTTGTCATTGGTTAATGTCAGTTCATCTCGATCTGCTCCAAGCCACAACCTGAATCTTACTGTCCCAAATTGGAATCTGTCTTTAACTGTCACAAAACTCCCTGCCATTCTAAAAACTAATACTAAATTTTTCAACCTATATGTTCGACCTTTTTCCGAGTCACCTCACACCTTAACAATCCTATTTTAGCTTTCCTTTGTGTGCCTTGGTGAACAACTTCCTCTCCAATGTCTTTTTAATAAGCTCCATGCCTCAATAATGAAAAGAAAGAACTATGTATACTTATCTTGCAAGAGTTCAAACTCAGTTACAATATTTCTTTACAAACAAGCGCCAGTATCAGAATCTGCGGATCTTTTTTCTTACAAACGTTTTTGTAAATGTAGATATGCTCGTCTTGCCGCTCTGCAATATTTTTGTAACCTTTCCAATATCATGCGGAATGTCTGTGATACTTAATACACAGGAAGTAAAGAACTTCCTGCTTTAATAAAATTCAATTTTATGGAAGATCAAAGGTGTGAATGCTCTCTAAGAATTCGATATATTGAACTCAGCCGATGTGGCATGATTTATGAAGATTTATTGGCTATAGCTACATCTCATTCATCCGCCTTTTGTTAGATCTGTTTTATTTTATTTATTTATTTTTTTACAAGGTTAATAGCCAGTAGAGATGTGGAGGGGAGTTACAAAAAACAAAACAACTTTTTTTTTTTTTTTTTTTTTTTTTTTTTTTCTAGTTCCGCTTGTATACAGAAAACCACACCATTTTTTTGATCGAAATGTTGCTGCATAGCGCTATTACTTCCAAGCGGACAGCTATATTCAAAGAAAGCTGTCTGAAAAAGCTGTTCAGATTTTAATAAAATACAATTCATCAACGTCTGTTATTAGTAAGATTGTATACATACACACACACTCGTATGCATACACACACACTCGTATGCATACACACACACACACACTCGTATGCATACACACACTCGTATGCATACACACACACACTCGTATGCATACACACACACACTCGTATGCATACACACACACACTCGTATGCATACACACACACACACTCGTATGCATACACACACACACACTCGTATGCATACACACACACACACTCGTATGCATACACACACACACACTCGTATGCACACACACACACTCGTATGCACACACACACACTCGTATACACACACACACACTCGTATACACACACATATATATTATATATATATACTTAGTATTATAAAAAGTATATACTATTGAGGTATATATTCTATAAATGTTTAGAATTCTAATAAATGGTAAGCTCAATGAAATTTCATCTTCAGAGCATGTATATCCTTAGTTATCATTCCAAAAGGTGGAATTAATTCACTCATAAGTTTTTAATTTTTTTTTTTATGCAAACGTCTGAAATTTCTTTATATATATTTTAGGAGTGCCTGTAACCACTAGAAGTGTTTTTATTTTTTTATTTATTTTTTAATGGCTTATATATCTCCATTTCCCTTATCTTTTCCTCCTCCAAATTCTTTTTCATTCCATATTATAAACTTTCTAGCAGTTTTTTTTTTTTTTTTTTTTTTTTTTTTTTTTTTATGAACATCCATTCGTCTCAGATGTTTAGTGGCATTCCGCTATTCAATGAAGCACGTGTCAAATGTACTATAAAGAAAATTCAGGCTTTTGGACAAAAAGCAAATAAAAACTTATGGGTGTGAATTAATTCTATCTTCTGGTTTAGAATGATAACTAATGATATCTCTGTATGTACTCATCTGGCAGGTAGTTAAGACCGTACTCCACGTAATGATGTACTGGCAACGTGCTGCAAGATGCCTTCCTGAACCTGCATGTCATGCACATGTTTATTGCGGCGAATGGTGACAGTTACGCATCGTGGATCACTTAAAACACTTTTTAGCTGGGGCTGGCTTAATCCTAATGAGCAAAATGTATGCTCTTATTTGAGTTCTGCCAATGACGATATATATTTTTACTAATGAGTTCCCACTTATCAAGGCCCAAAGAACACTTAAGGATAAATGTAAATGAGTTTGTCAGGTGGACAGTGAGATACCATGATTGGTATGGTTGAAACCGGGCAGAATTTCATTAAGAGGACGACTCTATAAGAATTTGCTTATATTGAACTTGAAAACTGAGAAGCAGTCTTACGATATTGTGTTCCACACAAAAGAAACTTTAGTTGCTGATACACAATGGGGATGGGGGAAAGGGAAATTATTGAGGGTAGTTGTAGTGGGACGAGTTTTTGTTATGAATGTTTTATGGAGTGCTCAGTTGAACACTTACCATGAAAATTGCGATAGGACAGAAAAAGACTAACCACATCTCTTTTGTGAGAAAATAGCTGTAGGGAAGAGAAGAGGACCCCCCTCTCCATTTGATTTCAAAGTTGCTTCTGTATTTGGTCACAAAGCAGGAAAAGATGCTCTGAGTGGCGCCTCCCTAGATGTGGCAACAGTACTTCATGTTAGGACATATTTGACTCTTATACAGATAGAGGAGTCTGTCAAGCATGAGATACTTTCTGGAGTGATAGAATGATCCAACTGTTTTTCCAGAGATCTTAACAGATTTGATGTTAGTCTCCTATTTCAAGTATGAAATAAAAATCAGTCTTAGAAGTTTATCAAATGTTTTAAGAGTAGTGTCATATTTCTCCTCATTGCACCACATGTTCCAGGAAGAAAGATCTTGTTCATTAATGCTCTTTAAAGTGTTGCCATAGATGGTTGTATTATCAGCATAAATGTCGACGAATGATCTTAGAATGTGATTAGGTAGATCATTGAACATCAGGAAGAGTGTTGGGCTACAAATAGATCCTTTAGATATGCTGACGTTGGTACTATGTGCTTCAGACTTCTGACTATCAACTATTTTTATAAAGCTATTAGAGAAAAGGAGATACGAGAGATACACATATTTCATATCATACAATGATTTTTGTATTAAGATAGAAAATAATATCTGAAATGTACCTGTTTATATTTTAGTATAAAATATTTTCAAGTAATGGCCTCTGTTCTGTATTGATGATGGATACCCTGGTAAGAGTGCTTGCACATGTAATTGTGAAGCAAGGGTTGTCCAATCCCCAACCTCACATCTCCCGAGTTGACATTGCTTGATTCCAGTGACAAGGAAAAGCCTAGGATGACTTGAAACAATACCAAGATAAGTGGGGAATTAGTAATTAATTCTCTCCAGAGAATGAATTAGTTTGGCTGAGAAATTTGAATGTTTGTATAAAAAGAGCGAATAACTATTTTAAATAAAAAAAACAAACTTATCAATTCATTTCAGCTTTAAAAAACAACTGTAAAGCCAGCAGAGTCCCATATGAATTAAAAATCTCAATTTTATTCTGCTCCTCTCTTTGCGGTCAACAGTGGAAAGAGGGTGGAGGAGAGACAGTCCCACAAAAGAATGCGAGACCAGACAAGTTACAAACGTCTGGTAACAGGTTCATTGTATTCAGCTTTTTGATCTTTCAAGCATACTCGTATTATCAACAACCTGTCAATTCACTCCAGACTTGGATTTGATTGACGTCGTACTGTTTTAATGCAATAAAATTGTTTCGATTTATTTGCCTCTCTACAAGGATAACAATGTTTATCATTATATCACAAATGCCTTAAATAAAAGAATGACTGTCAGTTCACCGACTCATTATTGAAATAGACATAATTCAATAAAACTTGGAATAATACCGAATCAATACACAAAATAAATTGCTTCCCTAGAAAAATATACTAATCACAAAAACAAAAACAAACCGATCAGGAAACCAATGAGAAAAAAAAAAAAAAAAACTAAACTAATATGGAAATTAAAATTGTCTTATTGCAGAACTCTACTAGCAATCTTACCCGCTAAGCATGTGAATTTAATTGCTGATAGCTCTTGTTATTGTTCTATTAATACATATGATGAATATATGCATGCGGGGGTGATAGTAATAGTTAATCAATATTTGAAAACTTTGTATTGAATAAACAAAAAATACTTCCTGCTTGTTTGGAATAGGTTGAACTAGAAATTCTGCTGTAACGCCCCCCCCCCGTTTCCATCACCCTAATCCTCACCCGCCATCGTAAATGTTACCTTGAGATTGACATAAGCTTTATGTATATTTTACTATTTACATGTTTCCTTCTTTTTCTGTTATTTTATCTCCCTCCCTATCTATACTACCTCGCCATCTATTCTTCCCCCTCTCCTCCTCCCCTTATCTCTCCCTCTTTTTTCCTTTCTCTTCTCTCTAATCCTCTCTCTCTCATTCTTTCTCATCCTCTCTCATTCTTTCTCATCCTCTCTCATTCTTTCTCTTCCTCTCTCTCTCTCATTCTTTCTCTTCCTCTCTCTCATTCTTCCTCTCTCTCTCTCTCTCATTCTTCCTCTCTCTCTCTCTCTCATTCTTCCTCTCTCTCTCTCTCTCATTCTTCCTCTTCCTCTCTCATTCTTCCTCTTCCTCTCTCATTCTTCCTCTTCCTCTCTCATTCTTCCTCTTCCTCTCTCATTCTTCCTCTTCCTCTCTCATTCTTCCTCTTCCTCTCTCATTCTTCCTCTTCCTCTCTCATTCTTTCTCTTCCTCTCTCATTCTTTCTCTTCCTCTCTCTCTCTCATTCTTTCTCTTCCTCTCTCTCATTCTTCCTCTCTCTCTCTCTCATTCTTCCTCTCTCTCTCTCTCATTCTTCCTCTCTCTCTCTCATTCTTCCTCTCTCTCTCTCATTCTTTCTCTTCCTCTCTCATTCTTTCTCTTCCTCTCTCATTCTTTCTCTTCCTCTCTCATTCTTTCTCTCTCTCATTCTTTCTCTTCCTCTCTCTCTCTCATTCTTTCTCTTCCTCTCTCTCTCTCATTCTTTCTCTTCCTCTCTCTCTCTCATTCTCTCTCTCTCTCTCATTCTCTCTCTTCCTCTCATTCTCTCTCTTCCTCTCATTCTCTCTCTTCCTCTCTCTCTCTCTCTCTCATTCTCTCTCATTCTCTCTCTTCCTCTCTCTCTCTCTTCCTCTCTCTCTCTTCCTCTCTCTCTCTCATTCTCTCTCTTCCTCTCTCTCATTCTTTCTCTCTCTCTCTTCCTCCCCCCGTTCTCCTCTCTCTCTTCCTCCCCCCGTTCTCCTCTCTCTCTTCCTCCCCCCGTTCTCCTCTCTCTCTTCCTCCCCCCGTTCTCCTCTCTCTCTTCCTCCCCCCGTTCTCCTCTCTCTCTTCCTCCCCCCGTTCTCCTCTCTCTCTCTCTCTTCCTCCCCCCGTTCTCCTCTCTCTCTCTCTCTTCCTCCCCCCGTTCTCCTCTCTCTCTCTCTCTTCCTCTCGGTATCGTTTATTTGTTCTCGTCCCCACTCAATCTCTGCTTCTCTTTAGCTTTTCTACCTTTCTAAATGCCTTAGCTGACTTATCTAAGAATTATTTCCATCTTTGAACCAACCTCTCGTTCTCCCTCATCAATTCTTCCACACCCTGAAAGCATTGCATTTCTGATTTCGTTGCACATCTTCAAAGCGGCTTTTTCACAGCCACAATAAAAGACTTCCAATGTCAAACTGACTTTCGGCAACGCTATGGATTTAACCTCAAAACTCTTTCCAAAACATTTTTTTTGTTTTTAGTATCACCTTCCCTAAAAAAACACAAAAAAAATAACACAATTATAAAAAAATAACCTGATACTTTTTACTCTTGTTAGTCTGGAGTTAAGAGTTGGCGAACATTACTTGATTTAAGAAACTGAAAATTGACTGGCTCTATTAAAAAATAAGTCTTTTATATGTGATGTTTGTGTACCTTTTCTACTATTATATAAAATGAACTGTGTGTGTGTGTGTGTGTGTGTGTGTGTGTGTGTGTGCGCGCGCGCGCGCGAATTCGTTATTAACTCGGAAACAGCTGGGCCGATTTATTTATTTTTCATTTTAAAAATTTCACACGAACGTACTTGATGTGTCAGAGTGCTCTTATGTTGCTTTTGTATTGAAAATCAATAATAATCTTATTAAAGAAGGAACAGTCCGCTTTTGACCAAAGTTAACACTTTTATACAACCTAACATCACAAGTGCATTTGAGAAGCAGAAAGACACGGGCTATAAAATCACCTATAGATTATTTCATAAGACAGAAGCACGTTCAAAATGAATGTTTCTATTTAGAGCACAGTTGAACTGATACTTGACTTTTGAATTTTAAACTTTAAGTGAAGCCATTATTTACAGATAATTTTATTAAATCAACAGTAGATTCTCTAGTGCAATGTAGACTATAATGTATTGTTGACGAAGTTGCTATGGGGACACATGTGCAGTTTCTTCCCGGTACACTGCGGTGAGGGAGGGTGTCTAACTAGAGCAAGCAATAAATTGATTTGATTAAAAAATAAGAGATTGCATAGATTTTCGATAAAAAGTATGGGAGGGTGGAACATTTGTTGATCCTCATTCAATCCTGGACAACGTCGAGTCTCCCTGCTAATTCTCTATAGAAAGAAAGGGTAGCTAATCTACATAAAATCTAAAAGCGTATTTTCAGGTAAACTTTACCGAGGAATACAATGGAAGTGTTCTTGAATCTCTTGGTATATCCCTAAGGGGGATATGAGGACATAATTGTGGAGAACTTGAAACCAAAAGAAACTGCACTTATTAAAAAAACTGACACATCACATCATTAATAACTATAAAAGAAACGTGATCATCATTAAATTATTTTCTCATATTCGACAAGCAATTTGAAAGGCAGTTGGTCAAAAGAGAATCTCTTTTAATTGGTTTACATGAAGAGTTCCATTTTCAATTGCACACTAATTGATTTTCTCTAGTTATTTTTTCTTATCTAGCCGGAGATGAAGTATTCTACTGGATGCTAGACATTCACCTGCTATCTTATATATTTGAACCAAGAGATCTTTTTAAGATTCTAATCGTCTCTTTAAGTACAATTGTTCGTATATCATGGTTTATTGGGTATATTTGCCATATGTATTTGAAATTCTTTTTCATGAATCCGTTTGCTCCTATAATTACTGAAATAACGAAATATCAAGGTCTTATGTATTACATGAAAAGAAATTGGAATCTTAGTAAGATTTTCTTTATCTTTTAACTCTTAACTCGGCATCATTAACTTGTAAGTTTTTTAATTTCTTGTCCCATATGACTGTCACGTTTAATAACCACATTTTCTAAGCACGTAGCTGGAGGAATTGCAGAGTCATGGTGAATGGTGTACAACCTGATTTTGAATTTTTTTTTTTTTAATGACTGTTTCAGGCAAGGCGTGAAACCATTTGGTGCTAGGAGGTAAGATTATTATCACAGACAAGAGATGCCTATTAGTATTTTTTTTTTTTTTTTTTTTTTCTAAGGCTATAGGGGAGAAGAAAAGTTTCACAAACCTGCAGTTCTTGAAAAGATACTGGAATATGAAGCTGTATTACAATGAGGTATCAAAACAGCAAATTGATGAAGACCACTAGACCAAAGGAAGCAGGGAATAGATCAGATAATTCTGATGACGTTATAATACTAAAAGACTGAGACTAGCAATATCACGTCTGTGAGAGAAGAGTTGCTCTTGTCAACTTAAATCTTGTTCCACAACTTAAAATACATTTAGAGAAATAGTTCAGGTAGTACAGGATGACCTTTTAAAAATAATACAGGGATGATAGTGGCCGATGGGGAACAGGGATGATGGTGGCCGATGGAAAAAGTTAAATTGGAAGGAAGTACAAAAACAACTTTTTTTTTCCCTCAACAATTATAATCAGTTTCAACTAAAATCATCAAAATTAATAGAAAGAATCAGAACGCACCTGTAGAAAGAAAAAAAACACTGAAGCAAAAATCCTAATTCTTCTATCGTCATCCTGAATTGCTTAAAGTTAGGCACCGCCAAAATTGGGGGGGCAGGTCAGTACTTTTTGACGGACCGTCTTTTTAAAAATCTACCAAAAATCAGGTAATTATCCGATCAATACGAAATTTTCAGCGATTATTAGGAGAAGAATGAACTTTATAACAGTGTACTTATTTTTCATAAACGATATTTATATATATATTTTTTTTTGCTTACAAAACCCCCCCTTGTTTTGAAGTGGGAACAAATATGCTTAAAATAATCATCTGAAACTGAACAAAACATATTGTGTTGTTGTAAGGGACAGAATTATAGATAAAAAACAAAAAAAAAAAAATTGTTTGCATACCTTATTTTGACGTCTGAATATCAGAACTTCGATTGTGTTTAATTATCCCGCTTTTGAGTTTTGAAGTGTGAAATTCGGTGAATATGTTAAGTAAAATAATTAATTTAAGTTAAACAAAAAAAAATTTTTTTTAATATTTATACGAAAAAAGCCATTTTAAAATTTTTGATAAATAAATTAACAATTTTTTTTTAGCGAGCCGAATAATGCATGACCATTATTAAACAGGGCATGCTTTGAATAATTGATATAAAAAAAAAAAATTCGATAAATGTTGTGCCCTTTGTGTTAAAAATAGCATCATTTTTTTCGATCCCGTTTGAAAACGTTTGCCGCCTTTCGACTACGGTGGACCAAACGCGCTGAAATAATTTTTTTTTATTCTGCTTTAAATTGCCCCCCCCCCCCATTTTGGGGAGTCTGGCCCCCACACACATATACATTAAAAACCAAACTCATACAAATGGTCACCCATCTGGTACTGGCCAGCCTCAGCTTTATAATACATTGAAATTTTCGTCACTGAAAAATAAGTTTTTTTGGCCTGTTTGGTCTTCCATAGTTTTCTTCTTATAATCCGCAAACGTAAACAGAGTCGATCTCGACTCTACATGAACGCGAAATATCTGGTTACCTATATGAATAAGTGGAATTATTTGAAATTCAGGTACATATGCAAAAATATTATAATATAATATTTTTGCATATTCTCTTAGAAAATCATCCTAAATCTTAGTTAGACAATAAATAAATAAATTAATTATTTCAAAAACCTTTTTTTTTTAAATATTTAAGTACGTTTTTTGTGCAAGACAAAAAATGTCAATTAACTTTTTGGGAAAATTTAACATTTAAAATTTAATTAAAAATAGTAGAAAAAGTTTTACATTATTCTGTTTTCTATATGATAAAATTCAGGGTTTTATCTTTCTGGAAAAAAAAGTTACTCAGAAATAATGGATTTTAATAAATGTAATTTAGTTTTAAAAAAACAACAACTTGATTTTGCGGCCATTTTTGGCGGTGCCTACTTAAAGTCTTAGATTTTATATTTTAAATGGATTTCTATTAAAAAACTGATAACTGACATCCTTGAGTACTAGCAATTTACAGAATTTTTTTTTTCTGGATTTAAAAAATTATGACAATTCACTAAAGTGGAGAATTCACATCCCTGACAATAAAACTGTTCTTTCTGGTAAATGTTTCCAGAACCTGCTGCTACATTCGATATTCCATTTTTTATAGCTAGTCCAGTAGATATTTACATTCTGTTGCGTTGTATAGTATTTCTCTCCCAGCAGAACCTTACAGCTGGATGTCAGGTGGCTGACAATCTCTACTTCTGTGGCAAAACCTGTACTTGTTATCAATGTTGAAATCCCCCATCTTCAAAGCATTTGCATAGAAAATGTTTCTAAATGGAATATTTATAGATCTTCCCTAAAGACGAGCATCTGAAATTTTTTTGGTGCAAACCGATTATAATTCTTAGATTTTCATTGTAAAGAGACACAGCGTTCATTAATAGGTTAGAAATATTAAAATGATTGAAAATGTAAAAACCGTTTGCAAGATTTTCTTTTTTGTACTTTAATCTTTTTTTGAAATCAAATTCTATCTTCAGAAATAAACAAAAAAAAAATTCTTAGAAAAATACATTTTTCTCGGAAAATTCTTTTAATGTCTTTATCGTATGCATTCCACATTGTTAGATGCTACCAAATCAGGCTGTCTGAAAGTACTGGTTTCCTGACTTAAAATGCACCAAACATTGATTTTATTATTTTTCATTTCCCTTTGCAAACTCAATAACACAAAAATAACCAAGCTAAACACCATGAACGAGTATTTGAATATAAATTACTGGATTTGGTATTAAATAATGAAAAAAGGGTTGATATGATGTAAATTTAGCAACCACCAAGACAACAATGCAGCTTGGTTATTGTACTTTCAATCCTGAATATTGAATGATGAAACGCATCAAGCATGCTGAAATGTTACCGGCACAGTTACAGGAACTCGCTATGAAGTGAGCACCCAACATATTTGGAAGAAACAGCTTACTTTGTAGACTTGTATATAATTGTGTTTATCGGCTTTTTTTTTTTTTTTTTCCAGTTACGGGGCATTTCATTTTGGCTTCCAGATAATGTTGGGTCATCAGGAGAGAATACACACCATTTTGAGGCCTTTCTCTAGATGGCTTTTCCATGTATCAGCCCCCCTCCTTGATGTGAGACCCCATTATCTGAATTGTATTTAAATTAAATGTACTGTTCAATATAATCAAAACTGAAATTTAACAACAAAGAATTTCTCGCGTATAATGACTGAACATCTGATATTATGTGTAAGAATTATATTTAGGCAACAACATTGGTAAGGAAAAAAGGACAAAAAAGAAATACCACATGTTTTTAGTCAAATGGTATTCTGAAGTCCTTATCCTTATAGTTAAAATGCCAGATGGAGAGAAAAGTGGGTTCTATTTACTTTGTGAACAAGCCACAACAGATTTTATTTGGAACTCCCACCTTCTCATGGTAGTTGACTTCTTGCTAAATATAGCAATAAATGAAAGAAAATTCTCGAATATTGCATGTACAAACAATAAGCAACAGCAAGGATACTACTTTACTGGGAATTCATAGTAAATGACGACCAATAGGCAAGTCTTAGCTAAAAAAAAAAAAAAAATGAATACAAGCCGTGCTATATGTAGATATAAATGTAATTGCATATTTGCATAAAAAAGTGCGTTTTAATGTTTTTTTTTGGGAAGAGGAGGAATTCTGTGGTTGAACACTGGTATATGTACATTCGAGATAAAAAAAAAAAAAATCAAACTATGTTATATCTAGATAATAGTTAAAATTTAATTCAATATTTACCTAAAACAAAGTGCGTTTAAATAATTGTCTTTCTTTTTGTGGGGAGGGTAAAAACACGTGGTCGAACATCGTTGTGTGCACGTCTTAATTTAATAAAAAAAAAAAAAAAAAAAAAAAAAAAAGACAAACCATGTTATATGTAGATATGATTTTCAAGTTTAATTCAATGTCACGTAAATGTGCGTTTGAATGATATTTTTTATTGGATGGGAGGGGCAAAAAGTAGCGTGTGTGAAACCCGGTATGTGCGCGTCAGAAGTAAGAAAGAAAAGACAAACTGGTATATGTATATTTGCTGTTCAATTTTAAGTCAATGTTTATAAAAAAAAAAGTACATTTGAGCAAAAAAAAAAAAACGTGTACAAAACTTAGTTTTAGTACTTAGTAATGTGTGGGGTATATGGTTAGGAAAAAAAAAACAAAAAAAAAAAACGTACCGGGTGTAGTACAGCAAAATACAAAAAAATTTTTGTCTTTTCAATCCAAACAACCACCGAGTTTGATATCACTGCTGGCACTAGACTTCGTCTGTCTCTCCCCCTGATCTAACCTGTCAACTCCATTTATACGTTCTTCCCGCGTGATTTCACGTGATTTTCCGTGACTTCCGCCAGCGCACATCTTTTAAACCTATGGGCGCCATCTTGATTTCTTTCGCCCGACACACGCAGTAAGACTTCTGTTTATTTGATCTGGGTTCCCCCCCCCCTTTCCTTTTGCTAACTTTAAACAACATGCCTCCCTGATCTCTGGATCACATTTCACAATCCCTCATCCACTGTGGCGGTCGTCTTTCCCTACTTGGTCTCGCCATTCTCCTGCTGCACATCACTTTCCACCATTTCATTTTCCACTGGCCTGATGTCAAGAATGTGTCTCGGTACTCCATCTACTGCAATGTCGTTGCTAGTATTATTCCCAGTCATGCATCCTCTGCTCCACTGTGTGGTGCATCGTGCCCCTGGAGGTTTCACCCATACTTTGTCACCGAGTTTGATGGTCCCTGTTGTCTGTCTCACTGCTTGCCGGCTTAATCCTAGGATGCCTCCAGGAGTATTTGAATATTGACAGGTGTGGAACTGTCCCTTGCTGTTGCCCCAATCTAGGTGACATGTTGTACAATAGACCGCTTGCTCAGGCGAGGTGTTCCCTCTCTCTCTCTCTCTGCCACTGTCTTTATTGTCCGGTGGTTTCTTTCTACAATCCTGTTGCCACTGGGTCTATAGGCAGTGCTAAAGAATTAATGGATATTCCAAATTTATTTATTTTTAAGTTATAGGTAAGTGTAATATGTATGAAAGAAAATGCATTTAAGTCAAACAATTCACTCGTGTCATGTGTCGAAGTATAACTGAAAACAAAAAGACCCGGTGATTTGAGTTTTGTGGGAGGACTAAATTCAAAGAAGATAAATAAGTGCTACTACCTATGTTGGGTTATGTATCTGAGAATGTTAGTCAAGGCAGGTAAATTGTAGCATTTATTATATGGCGAACTACAGTATTAGCTTGAAATGGTGAGTGCTAAAAACTTGCATAGGAATTACCTTGTTAGTTTCCTATGCTGTTTATAGAGGAGAAACATTTCCATTTTATTATATATAGAGATAATATTGTTAGTCATTTGCTTTTTTTAATTTTTTTATTGAGATTGTTTATTTGAACTCTTTTTGCTGGTTGAGATTTCATCTCGAGCGTAGATTATTCGTGATGGGATATCCTCTGTGACCAGATCTTTGATCATGGATAAGACACAGGAAGAAATTGGTATAAAATGTTTTTATTATATCTAACAAGCTGTATCTACTCGGCTCGTTAAATGATAGTCAATGCATATGGAAAAAAAGTATCTTAACTTTTGTCCCTTTTCATTCTATTAGTCACCATGTTGATGTGTTTTTAGTTTTTATTTCTTATTGTATGTAGCAAGGTTACTCCGTTTAATAAACATTCCCATATTTGACTGGAAAGTTAAAAAAATTATGAAATTGAAGAATGTTGAATAGTATATCGTTTAGAATATTTACGAATTTAGCTACAAAAAAAAAAAAAAACTCCCAAAGAATAGCATTCTGTATAATCCAAATAATATAAGTTATTCGTATATTTTGTAAAATTAAATTTTTTATTTTTATTTTTATTTATTTATTTTTTTTTAATTGTTGAGCAGGCATCAACGGTAAATGTTTTAACGGTTTATTTAATAGCAAACTTAAGTGATAATATTTTTAGATAAAAAATGCAAAATCAATTACGTGATATTTCGAAATAATTTTTGTTCCGGTGTTTATGAATGAAATAAAAGTACACTTTAGTTAATGAGTGAAGATTTCTCCGTCTTTATAAAAAAATCATCGGGACTTAATTTTAAATGAAATCGATTAGAAGTATATATATTTTTTTCTCAGTTTTTTTTCTTCCAAAACAAATTTTTTGTAATGTACCTTTTTGTTATTTTTGCAATTCCCATTAAAATAGAAATTCTGGCTTTACTTTACACATATACTAGCAAACCGTCAAGCGTTGCTTGGACGTAAAATATGCATAAAAATTGCATTCATACACGAACTAAAGCATGTGCATGAGAGTATTGTTTTCTAAAGCTGAGCTCGAAATCAAAACCTACAGAGAGTGAGACAAGTACGATAACTATTAGGCCAGTTTGACACGATCTTTAGAACATGTTTTCAAACCTACTTATTCTTAACATAAGGAACCTGTCTGTGAGCGAATCACGCATGTGCATTCGTAAAATAGTTGACAGATAAAAATCCAATAACTCCCACATACCGATCTTTCCGGATGAAAACCGATTTTAAGTTTTCCACATGTCTGAATACGCTATATACAAAATTACAAGTCTGTTGATCAAAAATTCGTTGAGTATATAGGTTGAGAAGTGTCTCACTCTTACACACACACACACATATATATATATATATGTACTGTGTTTCTGTACACGAACAATAAAGAAAATGAATAACCTCATTCACTTGTTTTTCACTGTTGCGTGTTGTCGTTTACTTGGGAATTATTTTTGTTTTGATTTGCTTTGTATTTTTCTCGGTCGCGATTTACTTTCAAATATAGATTTCATAATGGGAGATTTTTTGTGGTCCTATCTTTAATGGCCATAGATAAAACGCAGGAATATATTCGTATAAAAATATGGTAATGTTTTAAAGGTCACGGTCAGATAAGAATGCAAAAAAAAATCTGTATAGACAATGTTTTCATTACATATTAATAAACGCTTTTGTTATATATTAAATGATGAACGATTTTCATTTAAAATCCATTTAGTATGATGCATGTGAAATTGAGAAAAGCATGCTTGAAATGTTGCCACATTATGTGAATAAGCTAAATCAAAACAAAATGGCCAAATGATGTCATGTTTATCTAGAAATGAAACTCGAACTTTTACTATAAATGATTTCTCATTTAATATTTATTAATCGCTATCAATAAAACAGGTGTATGTGTGCACACAAGTAAATATTTAACCGATAAACTCTTAAACTACTGGTCACATAACTGAAATTAACTGGAAAGCACACCAAAGATGGTTTATAACGAGTAAACTCTGGATGAAAAAAAATCTTCTGAACGCTATTAAAAGTTAAATTCTTCACTAGTTTGCAGTTTGGAGACGAAGCGTTGTTGTGATAAGTGATTTTCTCTACTAATTCGCACTTTTTATTTTTAGATTCAAATATTAATAACTACATTTTATTTCAGTATTTAATTTATGTATTTCTGTTGTATTAAATGCAAGCTTTTTTTTCTCTTCCATAAATGTTTATTTATCTACCGAGTTGATTGCAAAAATAGATTACCTAATTGTACTCATTTTTAGTTCGTGAGAGGGGAATCTATCACCATACTTTCCCTTAAACACGTCCGTTGGACTTTTATTAATACTTAGTAGTTTTTTTTTTTTTTTTTTTTTTTTTTTTTTAATGGAGAGTAGAAAACGCATTGTGGATGCGTTATCGGCAGCTCCTGTTACTCTCGCTTCTTCTTATTTGTCCCTCAGTCCTCATTTTTTAAATGAGTGATTTTTCTGACAAAGGGAGAAGAAAAAGCTGTTTTCTAGGTTGGCAGTATTTTTGCGTGAACAGTTGGCAGAGTTGGTGGAAATTTTCTGTTTCTATGTCTATCCTTGTAGCCATGTCACTAGTAAGGGTGCTGGAGGTAAACGTTTTGTCTGGGCTGACGTTATCCGCCTGATAGTGGTTAATCCAAGGTTCGGGTCCCTGACTAAGGAGGCTGTCCTATCAGCAGGTGCAAAGTACTGGGGCTGCTGTATTGCCATTTGGTGAATGGAATCTGGACCATGCAGTAGCTTCTGGTGGGGCCTCTCGATGCCATACTAGTGGGTAATTGTTACGGCTTTACCTTATGTGCTACAAAAAAAAAAAAAAAAAAAAAAATTCTTCGTTTCTTTTTCTCTCTTAGTTTCCCCTCTCTGTCCTGCTCTAAGTAAATCTGTCGACCTAGTCCACAAATTCCAAAATTTCATCATGACCAGTTTCAAGAAAAAATACACGATTAAACCCGGTTCTCCAACTTCCAACATAGACCCCTACTACCATGTCTCCTTCTCCAACATCAGGGGTCTTCGTTCTAACCTTCCAGAGGTTGAAACCCAATTACAGGAGACTAAACCAGACCTTTTATTTTTAAGTGAAACTGGCATTGGACAGGCTATTTCCCTAGATGAGTTTGCAATTACAGGATACTCTAACTTAACTTCTAAATCTGACCCCCAAGATCGCCATGGGCATGGAATATGTGCCTATATTAAAGATAGCTTTCCATGTGGGAGGGACATCTCCAGGGAAGATCCTAACTTACCCTATATGTGCTTCCGGGTTGCTTTAGCTCGCACTACTGCATTTATATTTACTCTCTATCGCCCCCACAACAGCGGAGTTACTATCTTTCAAAGCATATCTGAGAAAATTGACCAAGTCCTTTCTACTTATCCTTCAGCTAACATTCACGTATGTGGAGACTTCAATGTTCACAACGTCGAATGGTTGACCCACTCAAAAAAGACCGATGATGAGGGGAGGTTCTGTCATGATTTCTCCATTGCCTATGACCTCACTCAGATTGTTCAGGAACCTACCCGTGTGCCTGATAATGACGGCCAGTATGCGAGCCTACTAGACCTTTTTCTCACAACTTGCCCTGAACTATGTTCAGTTTCTGTTCTGTCGCCTCTTGGATCTTCCGACCACTCTGTTGTATCAATTAAGATAAAAATGAAATGTAATAAGTTCCCAGACGTACCTCTTCATCGTACAGTATATCGATACACTAAGGCTGACTGGGATAGCTTCCGTACATTTATATCTGATCTACCTCTGCATTCCATGTTTAAAAAGGATGTGTCCTCTATAGTATTAGACCTAACTGAATGGTTAATTGTAGGTATTGACCATTTCATACCTTCTAAAAAGTTTCAGCAAAAACCTAACAGTCAGCCATTGTTCTCTCCAGAATGTGCTGCTGCCATTGCGCACAGAAATCACTTTTTCCACTGCTTCAAACGTAATAGATGTATGGAAACTAAAGCCGTTTTCAGGACTGCCAGCAACCATTGTAAGAAAGTAATAAGGAACGCAAGAGAGTTGTATGCTCAATCTGTTAAGTCCAAAGTAGCTGAGCAGCGGCTTGGTTCCCACCAGTTTTGGCAAATAGCAAACAGAATCCTGAACAGAAGCGTGTGCTCCATCCCAACTATTATCAATGGACCTGAGGTAATCTCGTCAGCATCAGACAAAGCCAAACTCTTTGTCAAGAACTTTGCAGCTAATTCTACCCTTTGCGACCAAGACTGCCAACCCCCAATATTTCCTCCTGTATCAGAAAACACGCTATGTGATATACGTATATCTGTACGTGATGTTGCGAAGCTAATCAAAAACCTTGATTCGAGTAAAGCAACTGGCCCTGATGGTATTCCAATTATAGTACTCAAAAAACTTCAACCTGAACTAGCGCCCATACTTACAAAACTGTTTAAACGTTGTCTTAAGGAGAATAGTTTCCCATCTCTCTGGAAAATCTCATCAGTATGCCCTGTATTTAAGAATTCAGGTGATCGCTCATCCCCCTCTCAGTACAGGCCATTAAGTCTCCTGTGTGTCATGAGTAAGTTGCTAGAATCTGTTAAATACAGAAGTAATCAACCATCTCAACAAAAATAACCTTCTTAGTGACACTCAATATGGTTTCCGTTCTGCTAGATCTACAGCAGATGTCCTTACAGTTATATCGCATAGGATTAGCAAATCTCTCGACGGTGGCAATCTTTCTAGGGCAATTGCTCTTGACATATCTAAGGCCTTTGATAGGGTATGGCATAAAGGTTTACTTCATAAGATTGCTAGCTATGGTATAGCTGGAAAAGTCTTCTCAATTATTAAATCATTTCTTTCTGATAGGTTCATAAGAGTAGTAGTTGAGGGGCAAAAATCAGAAGCTCACAGTATTAATGCCGGTGTCCCTCAGGGATCCATCCTGGGCCCAACTCTTTTCCTGATCTACATTAATGATCTTCCAAATCATATCCTTACATCATTTGTAGACATTTATGCTGACGACACTACCATTTATGGTAGCACATCTAAGACAGTAAACGGCCAAGTTCTCTCCAATTCTCTCTCCTCTGATCTTGAGCACGTAGTACAATGGGGAAAGGAGTGGCTGGTTACTTTTAATGCATCTAAAACCAAGCTTCTCTCTTTACATCATCAACATTCTAATCCACATTTGTCATCAATTGAAATGAATGGCTCTTGTCTTCAGGAGGCCTCAAGTTTTGACAAGCTTCTGGGCTTGACCATTACTCCTGATCTTAAATGGAACACGTATATCAAATCTGTTGCCAAGGCCGCTGGAAAAATGGTGGGATCTTTCTATCGATCCAGTAGATATCTCACTGCTGATGCTATTCTCTATCTATATAAGAGCCAGGTACGTCCAAGGATGGAATACTGTTGCCACATCTTGACAGGAGCTGCTAGAAAGGACTTGTCCTGCCTTGATAGTTCAAAATAGACTTCGTAGCCTCGTAGATGTCCTTTTCTCCTCCTTGCAACCTCTATCAAATTTTTACTTTCTGTGCATGACCAAATCCAATTCATTTCTTCAAGTCATTTAATATTAACTCTTTCTTAGCTATCTCTCGATAGCTACATCGGTAAGAGATGGGGCTGGAGTGCTAAATGTTTTAGTTTAGGTTCTAGCTGATGGCACCCAAGTTATTTGATTTTTATAAATATTTGAAATCGCTAATATATATTAGGTACAATATAATCAAAGAATTGACTCTATAATAATAAATACGAACGAATTAAACTATTCTTAAGTGTATTTTATGACCCAACAAGGCTGGATGCCCCCTCCCCCCGGTACTAATAATAATCTATTAATGATAGCTAGTCTGTTATTTTGTTTGTCACACATCTATTTTTCTATCGAGTGACTGTCGTTTAATTGTTATGACCTTCCATTTCTTGTAATAAATAATTTTACCAAGAATTCTTTGAGTTTCGGTTTCGGTTTCAATTCAAGCTGATGCACCAAAGTCGTACGGATACATTTTTTTATTTTTGAAATCACAACTTAATATATAAGAATCTATAGAAAATTGACTCTACAATATGTACGAAATTTGCAAGAATTAAAATATCATAATTAAGAATATTTTACAACCGGGCTATGCTAGGCGTCCCTGCTGGCTTAGATAAATACTTTTGCAGTTTTAACAAAAGATCTACAATATCAGGACGTCTCCATTTATGCTGAACATCCACAGAAGGCCAACATCAATATATTACGTATGAAAGAGTTCCCTGTAGAACTTCCACAGGTCTCGCTAATAATATTTAATAAAAATAAGATACAAATATTTTAAATGCCTATACAGAATTTTTCTTGCATTCTTTTCTGACCGTGACATTTAAACATTATTGTTAATGTGTTTATTATATCTAACCAGCTGTAGCAACGCTGCTCGCGGAATGATAGCTTTTCTGCCTTTTGCACTGTCGGAGACAGAAGAAAGCTGATCCCCCTCCCCCCCCCCTGAAATAAAAGCAAAAGAATCGCGTGTACTGTAGGTGTTTGTTCGAGGTGATGATGATTGGAGACGTGCAGCACTTGGTCCATTCGGCCATTATATTATACACTTTTAGATTATTGTAGAAATTAGAATATGAGTATTATGTTCCAACTTTCTCACTACAGTGAAGAAAAGGAGAGATTTGTATTCGGACTATTGTTCACATCTCGAGTGAGAACAATAGCCTGAATAATTCATATCAGCCTCATCTCAAAAATTTAGAAACATAAAAGGGAAGATGTTGCTTGATTGCCCATCTTTGCCACGATTCCAGTTTTTTGTCAGCGTTTAATTGTTAAAGTTTTTACGGAGGGGGGGGGGTCACCGCTTATCAGGGCCCAAAAGTCACGCCAGCATAAAATTTAATGAGTGTCTGGTAGATGAGACAACACTGATGATTGGTAATGGTTTAATTTTGGTAGGATTTAATTATTTTAAAGGATGGCTCAATAAGAACTTTATTTTCAAGTCTATAACTGTTATAGTCAGCTGGGAAGTAGTCCCACGCTATTGCGTTTCACAAACGAACCGTTCTAGTAAATAAACTTTGTTCATGGAATTTTTTAGTTTTAAGCCCCGCTCGAGTAAGGGAAATTATCGACAACTGAAATAGTCTTCATAAAGAATACCGAGATGGAGGGGGGGGGGCAGCGTTGTCTGGTTAAAAAAAAAAATTGAGACAGCAAGGGGGGGGTGCCTATTGTAAAATTCGCTTAAGTATATTTTAATAAAAAAAAATTGTGACAACAGGGGCGGGGGATGGGGCATTGCCCGGTCGTTAAAAAAAAAAAAAGAAAAGAAAAAAAAGACGGGTGCTGAGCGTGGACTTGTATAACTTAATTTAGTAAATAAGTGTTATCGATGGCCCAAGAGGACGCAAATGTTATAACATCGTAAATTTAGCTTTTTAAAACGGAAGAACATAACAATTTTCACATGCAAGGTTTACAAATCGCGACGAACACAAGGTTTTTATCTAAACTCTCCTTCAAACAAAACATTTCTACACAAAATAATTGACGATTTTTTTTTTCCAATTTTTAGATATTTTTTGTCAGCGATTGCTCTTTCTAACGTTCATGCCTATTTTTAGCACACATACATAACACGCACACACAGCACACGCACACACACAGCACACGCACACAGACGTTTAAGATTAATTTAATAGAAGATATACTGGAGACTCGTACAAATGTTGTGTTCTCAATCTTGTCATACTTGCAACTACCTTCAAACATACTAACTCACTACAAAACATATGGAAGACAGCAACTATTTGTTCAATGTGATCTTGTTTCCAAATCATAGACCGAGGTGTGTGGGAGGAACACCGAGAAGGAGATCAAAAATACTAATTAGGTTATCAACTCATATCGTTACAGATCAGAACGCCTCGCTGTTTTCTGATGTTTGTTCTATCACCCTCTCCCTATTACCCTTTCTCTTTTGGCCATGTGACGTCATATTAGTTTCTGGTACATTCCCATAACTTAACTCAAGTTGATCTTTGCTAACCTCTCTGATTCTTGAATAAATTATATACTAGTGAATCTATCCGCTCATTATCGAACAGAAATGTAAATATCACATTTGTAGCAGTGTAAGTGAATGTTTTATTTTATTCAAGCTGAAGATCTCATACATTCCAGCCATGAAATAGTTTTAAGATTCCAGCCCTCCCTTTGAGTGCAATTGTTTGTCTTTTGCACATGGTTCACTGGGTATATTTGCAGGTAGTTTTTGAAATACTTTTTCATGAGTCCGGTTATTACTGGAATGATTCCAGTTTCTTTCATGTACATAAGACTTTGATATTTCTTTATCTTATCACTGTCAGTTCTGTTTAGTTCAGCATCATTGAGCACACTGACTTTTAAGGTTTTTCAACTGTTCTTTCTGGTCTATACTTCCAGGATTTGCTGTTATATTTGATCAAATTTTTACAGATGGTCCAGTGGAGTTATTCACACCTTTCATTATATAATAGCGTTCTCCAGCAGAACCTTACAGCTAGATGTCGAGTGCCTAACTCTCTACTTACCTGGCCTTCGGGACAAGATCAAAGTGTAGTATCTGTTCCGGCAGATACTGCAAGCTATGACTAGCTATGACTAGCAAAGACCAGATGTGGGGGCAACCCCACATGCCTGACCATTAACCAGCTCCCATTTCCCACCTCTCGGGAGCTGGTCCCCTTTTTCCCTTCCCCCTCCCTTCACTCCTCACATTAAAAATCGGCCTTGTGCCTAATTTGCTCGGTGGGGGAGCAAATAAATACCATCTGTTCCGGCAGATACTGCAAGCAAAGACCATATGTGGGGGCGACCCCACATATAAGACCTTGGTCAATGTAGGGGCAACCCTTCATACCAATTGTCACTATCCAACTCCCCTACTCCCCGGGGAGTTGGTCCCCATTTCCCCTTCACTCCTCACATTAAAAATCGGCCTTGTGCCTAATTTGCTCGGTGGGGGAGCAAATACCATCTGTTCCGGCAGATACTGCAAGCTATGACTAGCTATGACTAGCAAAGACCAGATGTGGGTGCAACCCCACATGCCTGACCTTTAACCAGCTCCCATTTCCCACCTCTCGGGAGCTGGTCCCCTTTTTCCCTTCCCCCTCCCTTCACTCCTCACATTAAAAATTGGCCTTGTGCCTAATTTGCTCGGTGGGGGAGCAAATAAATACCATCTGTTCAGATGCTGCACTTCCATTTCTTGTTCTCTTTCGGTGGAGGATCAGTCCTCCACGATTGAGACAATTTTCTTATTTTTGTACCTTTTCTCCACGTTAAAAAACGACCCCGGTGTCTAACTCTGTCCCGTGGGGAGGCATAGTAAATAGGTACTTCTGTGTGGCAAAACTTGCACTTGTTATTGCTGAGATACAGAAGTGTGTGTGTGTGTGTGTGCGCGCGCGCCATTGCACATGATTCAAGAAGTATGTCAGCAAATAGAACAAATTAGGTGGGTGTACGTAACTGAACCCTTCTCCCTGTCCTCCTTAGAGATACTCTTCCAGACAGGTACACACCCATTTCTTTAACCCTCCTCTCCCCACGAACTTTGAACATTTCTTTGAACTTTTTAACCTCCTTTTTCTATTCATCTTTATTTCCCACATTTATATTAATTTTTATCTTATGATTTTTTTTTTTCTTTAGGGTGTGTCTTTTTTTTTTTTTTTTTTTTTTTTTTTTTTCCTCACTAGTTTTAGTTGGAAATCTCATTTTTCTTTACCCATGAAACTACTTCCTCCATCCAGTAGACTGCCATGAATCTCGCCCCATCTTCTCATTACTACCCTATGAATTCTTTAAACTTATTACCCCCCTTTTCTTCATGGACACTCTCTTAGTATTATCATTGAATTTAGTATGTCTTTATATTCTAATTTTAAAATTTTATTTTTTTTACTTAATTTTTATTTTTATGCTCTGTAAATGATAGTTTTGTTCTCTGGGCTGAGTTGAAATGTCAGGACTCATTGGTCCCCGATACTTCACCTTTTAAAACATTGGACGAATAAGCCACTTCTACGAACGAACTCCGAGAGACGGCGTGGATGTTCCAGTGTATAGTTATGGAAACTATCAGCTGAGACAACTCCATGCCTATGATGTCATCCTACAAGGTGCTTATCTCCCATTTCTACATGGCTTACATGTTATTTATTGTTAGTTTTAATGAATGGCGATCAAACATATGAACTTGAGTCATTGCTTGTTGTCTACGTCACAACACGTCATTAGAAATAGACGGTGTTAGTCAATTTGAACTGCATTATTTTATTATGAATTTTTTTTATAAAATATTCAAAGCTTCTTTTAGACTATGCATTGCGTTTTTAGATTTGTATGACTATGTTGCTTTCCTTTTATATATTTGATTATTACAGCGGGCCGGGAGATTCGAACCTGGCCATGAAGCCATCTCTAACTCTGTTAGCAAGGAACAAACCGTTCGGTCAACGTTAACCACGGCAGAAATTTAGTTGAAATTAACGTTTATATAAATCGTAAATGTCATTTAAGGCAGAGTGATTTTTTTTTTTTTTTTTTTTTTTTTTTCACCTCAGAGAAGGCACAGGGCCACTTAGTTGCGAGGGGCTACTATTTGGGACCAGATTTTATTTGGAGTTGGGCAGCAAGATATCTATTCACTTTACACTTGAATTTCTGCATGTCCGTATAGTAAGGGAAACAGGGCCTGGGAGGGAATCCAAAATGCAGCAGTCTGAGGGAGAAAGTTATTAAAGTAGAAGACATTACAGCATCTAGAGATCTCTACAGAGTAGAGGTGGGATTTTGCTGCTTGTCGGTTTTGTCGAGGGTATTGTTGACGAGAGGGGTACTAATGCTCGGACGCACAAGGATACCACGTTTTGATGATGGGACAGAGGTTGGAGTTAAGTTGATAGTTCAATTTATTAGGTTGGCTACTCCTTTTTTTTTTTTTTTTTTTTTTTTAACTCTGTCTAGAAATGAGACTAACGGTAGATGCACCAGCCTATAGCAGGCAACAATACTTCATGCCTGGGCGAACCGTGGCTTTGTAGCGATAAAGGATACTCTTGGGTGCGAGTTTGTGATTTTAACATCACCATCTTTGCACATATAGTAATATTAAATTTTTTTTTTTTTTAAATACACCCAATTACGTTCCTTTAATCAATTTGAAAACCCGCAAAATTGTTTTGGCACAACTGGATTCGTATTATATAGTTTAATTTTATGTAGTATATATGAAAAATTTATATTTTTCGAACTGTTAACTTTCATTTATTTTATTTTCTGTATTTTCTTTATGTGAAAGACTCCTGTTACATTTTCACAGAAATATTAAATGTATCTGTAAATAAACATTGTAAAAAAAAAAAATCTTAAACATTTGAACAAAAAATCAGGTTACAAATATTAATTATATTATCGATCCACCTATAAAGTTGAGTTTTCACACTGACATTGATATTAAAAGCTTATTTTTTTCTACTTACAAATTATTAAAACAAACTTAATATACTCAGTCATGAATATGTCAGGGACTTCATAAAGGTTAGTTAATTTGCATATCCCTTTGAAAAACGAATTTTATTAATGATTCATTTTTTTATGGTTTCTTATTGAATGATTGCTTTCATTTAACTATTAAACCCAGTTCTATTTAATGCATATTTTCTACATTGTGTATTATTGTGTAGCATTAAGGATAAAAATGTTATCAAACAGTGTGTGTGTGTGTGTGTGTGTGGAAAGTATCCAAACTCCTAAATTTTTGGTTTCCAAACATGACACTTGATATATAGGAGATTTAGACCTGTGGAACAATTTCAATTTTGTTTTTAGCCGGTAAAAATAGTTTAGATTTCAAAATTGAAAAAGTTGGCCTTGGCAGGTGTCAGTTGAATAAAGCTGTTACTCTTGTGCATGTGCAAAAAAAAATCATCGTTTAAAGTTGCTTAATTTTTACCTTCCATATCCATCTGTTGATTGCTCAATGTTAATGACAGTGGAATACTAAACGTTTTGGTTTTTGATTCTAGCTGATGGCACCTAAGTCATGGTTTTTATTCTATAACTTTTGAAATCATTGCTATATATTGGATACAATATAATAAGAATTGGCTCTATAACAATAAATACAAAATCTGCATGAATTAAAATGTGTATTTTATGACCGGGAAATGTCGGACGACCTGCTAGTATAAATATATCCGTGTATATACAAAACGAATCGATTGCCGATTTTTTTTTTTTTCTAATAGAAAAGTAAAACTTCTGGTTGTTACTGAGAGGTTTCCTCTCAAATCTTTGAGTCGTTCAATCACCTCCAAGAGATGAGCAAAGCGTATTTTAAACATAATTGATGGCACTTTAGTGATGTACGCATTTGACATGGCCATTAAAGTGGAACTAACATATGTTTATTTGTTGGTTTCTTTTTTAATCTTCCTTTCGTCTTGCTATCTTTGTGGTAAATTTATTGTTTAAAAAAAAACAAAAAAAAAAACTAGTGTCTTTGCCATTGGAGCTGCTATGAAAATTTTGCAATTTGACACATTTTTATAAACAACTAGATGTGACCAGCTTACCGAATTTCATGAGACCGTTGTTCGGATCACTGACAGCGGATCATTAATATGGTTTACCACACGAAAAGTTGATAGCAAAAATCTTTACAATGTGTGAAGGATTATCTTTTGGTTATAGCCAATATTTTCTCCTGTTGGACTTCCGGTTTCTGCTATTCATTTGGTTAGATAAGACATGATCAAGCAGATAAGAAAGCCATTCTTAACATGGTAAAGAGGATAAAGCTTTCATGTTATCTGAGGGAAACAATCATTAATCAAAAGGGACCATATCTTGTTTGTTATCGTCGTCCTGTCTGCAAACCAGAAATCAACAGATATGCCTGAACTAGTTGAAATCTTTCATTGTCAGTCGAAAATAAATATGGATAGAATTCTTCATTATGAGATGGCTTCTCATGTACCACAAGGATCAATTTTGGTTCTTGTTTCCTACATATATTAATGGCATAGATTATAACTTTTGCTTATATTAATAGCATAAATTATAACTTTTGCTTATATTAATGGCATAGATAATAATTTAAAGAATGCCACAATACTGAAATATGCAGATGACATCAAGCTGTCTTGAGATAAAAATCATAGTTTTGCAACTCCATAAATTTTTCTGCAATCAGACTTGGATTGTAGCAATGTTACTAAAGCTAGCTACCGTACATTTTGGGAGTCACCCCCCCCCCACAACAATAACATCATGAAGTCTTCTTGTGAACTTGGCCAGGAGATGATTTCAGTGGAACAAAGCACATCTTTAACACGGTGTGCCTTGGTATCACTTAGCAAGACTTGTTAACCCCTCTCCAGCCATCGATTTAAAACTCTATACAGTTATGGCGTAACCACACTTTGAATTAGCATCATCAACCAGGAACTCCAAGCTTTCTAAGTACATGGACTGCCTGCAAACCTTTCTCAGACGGACCACAAAACAAATACCTTTCATCAAACACTGAAGGCCTTGTTTTCTATGTTAGCGGCTCTCCAATCATCTAATTCAAACTGTATAATACAACTATGGTGCGATCAAATTTGGATCATAATTCTAAACAGGCAATGAAGCAAACGCGAAGCAAACATTGAAGTGCATTGTGATAGATTTAATTTCGTAATGAAATTTCTTAAATAGAATTTTGCAAACTCATTCCTGAGATATTTCTCCCTCTTTACATCTCTTTCCTCAGATTACCGTCAGGTTATCGCCTCCAGGCCTCTGCTCCATATTTAATAGGTGATATCCAGCATTTGAGGAGAGTTCAAAGACTTGCTCTTTGTATGATGTAAGCGTTGTCAGATTTGCTCTATGAAAATAAAGCAAACCTTTTCTTTGTTGGTTAATCGCCAACGATTACAGTGATCTCAGTTTTGCCTATAATCTCCTCGATGGACATTATGATATACTTTAGAACCTATTATTCACTCCTGCATCTGAAAGATCTATACAGATACAATAAACTGTTTCACCACCGATTTCAATAAAACCGGAATCAGAATCATCAGAAGCTTGGAGTAGACTTTTCATAAGAGGTAATAAAGGCACCAATATTTTCAAGCTGGATTTGGGCAAATGTTGGGCAAATGTTGCATCCTCTTTTGCGTAAATTTCTACCACATTTTCTGTACATGTCGACTAAAACTTGTTTATTGTCTGTCAAAAGCTGAAATTATACTTTTACTTCTATATATTCTTTCAATGCTTAATTCAGAAGAGTGGTGTAGTATCTGTTCCGTTATATCATTCTCTCAGGAATTACCACTTTTGTTTTGGCGAGAGAGTAAGGTAGAATCTATTATATTGTCATGAAACCATTCTCCCAGGCATTACTCCTTACTGAAGGATTGTCTTGTTTTATGACATATCAACTGTTTTGTGATATTTAATGCTCAACCCAGTTCTTTTTGTAAAAATTTTTATGCTTCAAGTTCTTTATATTTTAAAATATTTATTCATGGTATTTGGTTTGATTATTTTGTAGAGGAAGATTATTTTTTAGTTTGCAGAACATGATTGAGTTTTAGAAAGGGAAAAAGGGTATTTTAAATGCATTTTAGGTCAGGAAACCAGTATTTTAAGACTGCTTGATCTGGTAGTACCAGGTACTTTTTGAGGGGGGGGGAGTTATGCATCAAATATGTTCGTTCATCATTATGTGACCATCGTCCTTTTCTTTCATATTCTCCTTTCGATTGGGGGTGGGGTTTTAGTGATCTACTATGTAAGCTCAGGTCACATATTTATATTTATTTTATAAATATAAAAATGAATAACTTTGTATTTTGTCCAATATCTGTGGCATTGTGTACACATGCTATTCAATCAACAATCTTTGCATTTCCTGATGTCTGCTTCAGTTGAACCTCCGTTATAGATGTGACTTTTCCATACAAAAAAATGGACAAAATTCTCTTATAAGATTATAAAAAGGAAATTCTTGTTCTGCAGACACCAGGAAATGCCTTTATTGGTTTGTTTCTCCGTTTAATAAAATATTCATATTGTCAATTCGAATAATGTTTTTCATCAATAGTCATGTTTTATTCCATTAGCAGTGAAATTGATAATTTTCAGACAAATGCAAATTTGACTAAATCCTGACCGGATTTTGAAAAACTGAACTATTACTAAATGTAGATATCATCACTCGGATATATATATATATATATATATATATATATATATTTATATATATATATATATATATATATAAAAGAAAACGTATCGGGCTCAGAAGTATATTTAAATAATACTTATCTGTTGGGCTTAAAAATATTTTTAAATACTTGTTTGTCAGACTCAAGGTATGTTTTAAAAATAGAATACTTGTCTATCAAGATCAATTTTCTTTTCTTAAATATTTGTCCATTAGGATAAAAATATTTTTAAATACGTGTCTATTAGTATGAATGATATTCACTTTTATTTGGCGATTTATTTTCATTCTTTTTAAAGTTATCTTGTCAGATTTTTAAAGTTAAATCCAAATAGCATTTCTATTAAATCAAACTTTGCCAATTTCTATTTGTTAATATTGTATCATGTTATTTGTAATATAATATATTGCTACAATTAAAAAAAGTATTTAGTTCAGCTTGGACGCCTGTTAATACGAAACATGGTAAAATAACCATCTAAAAATGAAAATAAAGGTAGAAAACTACTATATTAAATTTAAAATGATTTATCCCTTAAAGTTAAAAAATGTGCAAAAAAAAAAAGAATTAAAAACTAAAATGACGTCACTGCATCAAGTAATATATAAATTTAAACTGCATTATTTCATTATATATTTTTTTATGAAATATTCAAAGCTTCTTTAGACTATACATTGGGTTTTACATTTGTATGTCTAGGTTTCTTTCCTTTTATCTATTTGCCTTCTTATACCAAAAGTACTTTAATAAAAAAAATATATACATTTCTACATTTCTGTATCATTGTGACCGTATTTTGAAAACAAAATGATTTTTGAGAGTAAGGTTTTAACAATATTATACGTATTCATATATATATTTTTTAATTTATATATTAATGAAATAGTATCTGAATTATGTCTACATTTTGTTATTGGGAAGTGGTATTTTCCACTAGAGCCATGAATTTAACAACTGTCCTGTTTTTAAATCTCTGAAACATAGTAAACAGCTGATAATCCCTGTTTTTATTTATCAGTTTAAGTGAGTTTCATTTCTTTCTCATTGCTATATGGTTGAATACCCTTTTGTAATTGAATTTTTTTGTGGTAAGTCAACTAATGCAAGTGGTAAATCTGTTATATATTGAACTTAGTTAAATTCCTGGGGATACTAACTTTTATTTTTTAATTTTATATTTTTTTTATAAAATACTAAAAGCTTTTTCATATTATGTATATAGTGTTTTTTTTTATTATTTTTTTTTTTTTTTTTTTTTTTTAGAACTTTAAATTAAATCACAGAAAAATACTTTTATTATACAAATATGATTTACTCTAAAGAATTACTTTTGGCATTTATAATTTAAATAAAATTTTGGCTAATACTCCCCCCCCCCCGCGGCTCGTGTGTATGACATTATCTAGATCCAATTTTCAAAACTGTATTTATTAAATTAGGCTGTATTTTGGCAATAACGTATCGAATGTTGTCTACCAAGTGGTTTATTGTGCCTGGTTTATCAGTGTAGACATGTCACTTTACCTATCCCCAGGCAAAATAATCTAATGGGGTTAAATCGCATGAACAAAGTGGCCAGTTGACAGATCCATTTGGTAAAATTATTTGTTCATCAAATCTAAATAAAATACATTTGTACAATTTGCAAACTCTTATCAGCTGTAAATCTCTTTATGATGAATTGCCAAACCAAGCTGAACTCAAAATAAGTTGTCAAATCTGCAATGAAACTTCTTTAAAACACGCGCGCACACAAACACTCTTTATATATACTAGCAGGTTGCCTGGTATTGCTCAGTCATAAGATATGTTTAAATATGATATTTTAATTCATGCAGATTACATATTCATTATTATATTGACAATTTTCTATCAATCATTATATTGAACCTTAATATATAGTAGTGAGATCAAAACTAAAAAAAAAAAATGACTGGTGCTATCAACTAGAATCGAAATCAAAACATACAACACTTCACCCTCATTCCTTAGCCTCTGAGCCACGCCCACACACATAAATATATATTCACCTGTCATCCCTTTTTAAAAAGATGGAATCTCTTGTGTGTTGAAGACAAGATGCAAGCAAGCAAGGTCAATAGTTTTATAATTCTATAGATATGTGTTTGTGTAGCCGTCTAAAACGATATAAATATCGATCATCACTTAATGTTTGTCATTTTTTTTGCAAGATGTTACTCTCAATATTGTTTCTTATTCAAGCAAACCTCTCCGGGGGTCATTTTCATGTCGGCCTTTTTTCTCCGATGCAGTTTTGTATCTATGACATATTGTCCTTTTGAAGTCTTTGCTTTATTTATTTATTTTTTTTTTTGTGATTGTTCGATTTACTTGTTTCCACATAGGGGTAAAGTTAGACACAAGGTCACTTTTTATGTAGGATTATAGTACAGTATGAAAAACATTTATAGCAAGTAAACTACACAAAGGCATTTTATCTCTGCAAGGAATCGTCAGGTTCCATAATTTTTTTTCATACTTTATTAAGCTCTACTCGCCTATTGAGCACTGAAAATTTGTACACAATAAATATCATTTTAAAATTCTATATTTTTATTCATGAAATATATATACATGACTATTAAAATGGATTAAAGCCGACGATATGAAATTTAAAATGGAGGCGGAAAGACTTAGAAGCTTGACGTTTCGCCCGTCTTTCTCAAGAGTTTTTTTTTTACAACCATGATAAACTGTATCTTCTATCTATAAATATAAAAGCGAAAATGTGTATGTTCGCTTTTTGTGTATGTCCGAGAAAGGCTTTTTTCCGAGAAGTGATTGGTCGACTCGCTTAAAACTTTTTATATCGCGTCTAAATCATATCTATGAGTTAACAATGGGGGTCGCCTGTCTATTTAATTTGCTCGACTTTGAAAAGATAAATATTCAACATTTTTCGATCGCCACATGTGCATTAAGCTTTTTCGTATAATAAAAGCGAAACTAATTCTTGCGGCATATTTCTGAAAACGTCCGAAAGCAATCAGCTTTGGTCAATGTGGAATTTCTCCTTATATCAGACAATTGCTATTCAATTTGGACAATCCCCTTTTTATGGGGAGCTGGTTTCCCCCACATCTTGGGGAAACAAAATAAAAAAAATGCTGCCCTGCAGTAAATACAATACTGCCCCGCAGTCAAAGATGACCTCATTAAGTACGGGCACCTGCCAATTCATAATACTTAAATAAATTCAATTGTGTTTGTTACTATTTCGTGGTTAACTTTTTTTTTTTTTTGTACACTTTAGTTTCCAACTTTGACTCAAGTATGAAGGATCGAACCTGAACCCTTATCTACCAAAACATTTTTATTTTAACCCCTCCCCCCCTGACACAAACACCCGGGTGTTTTGATTTACCTAAAACCATACACACTTTCAAACACCCGGGTAACGCCAGACACCCCCTGCTAGTATGTATATGAATATTTAATTTACATAAAGACACACCCCTATTATATATATATATATATATATATATATATATAGCTCTAAACATTTGACCCTCTTGTCAGTGACCATTCCTCTTGAGAAAGTCTGCATAAGATTGGCAGAACGTCGAGCTTCTATTGTAAATTTCATATATCATTGGCTATATATGTGCATACATGTTTCAGCTGTAATTTCTTTTGAAATCCATTATCATCAGACCACTAGTCTCAATATGCATAGGTCATAATGTTTGCATAAAGAAATTATACAATACAACTCTGCTTATTGAGCACCATAATTTTGTTGGATTTACATCTAGGAAACCACAGTAATGCAATTATATATATAATCTTTTCTATATATAAAGGAGAAATACTTTGTCATCCTGATAAATTTCACTAATTTAACCATTATTTAAAAATACAAGAGACTGATCCTCTGTATCGCAATACAGATAGATCAGTCATTTTTGCATCACGAGTGAGTTGTTTGAATATGCAATAATGTTATCAACTACTTCAACAAAAATAATCATAGTGATGAATAATATGGATTTCATCCTGCCAAATCTACAGCTGACGTGCTGGCTGATTTCACACAGGATCAATGAATACATCAATGAGGCATAATTTCTAAGGTAATAACTCTTGACTTATCAAAGGCATTCAAGAAAGTCTGACACAAAGGTTTTACCTGCAAGCTTGTTAGCTACGGAATACCTGGAAACATTCATTTAGCCATGGGATTATTTTTCTCTTGTAGGTTTATAAAAATAATTGACTGGCAAATATCTGAAGCTCGTAGTATTCGTGTCAGCATGTTCCAAAGATCCATTTTAGGTTCGACCTTCAATAGTCTTCCTAATCATATTTTGAGATGATTAATCACTATTTATGTATGCAACACAACTATTAACATTTCAAAAAGCATCCAAGATCAAGATCTTGCTGACGTTCTCTTTTCTTTGAGCACATGATGCAATGGGAGAGGGGAGTGGCTTGTTACTTTTAACGGCTCTAATACAGATCTTCTTTTTCCCACCAATGCTCGGATCCTCACTTTTTCCAAGTTTAAATGAATGGTTCTCTCTTCAAGCAAACCTCTTTCTTTAATAAGCTTATAGGATTGGCTTTCACTGCAAGCTTGAAATAGAAGGCTTACATCAAATATGTTGGAAAAATGGTTAGATAATTCGACTGCTCCAGAAGTTACCTCCTCACCTCTGATACAGTCCTCCACCTGCATAAGAGTTAGATACTTCCTAAGACGGAGTACTTTTGTCATGTGGAGAAGTGCACCTCTGAGCACCGTTTCCTACGTTGATAGAGTACAAAATCGACTTCCCATCCCTACATCCGTTTTTACATGGAAGAGATGTTGCTAGACTTTCTCTACTGTATCATTATGTTAATAGTAGGTACTCGGCTTAGCTCCAATCTTTGGTGTCCTCCACCTTATGAAACATTCACAGTAAGAACTTGTCTCGTTACAACCACAGCAAAAAATTGTCCTTTTTTTTTCTCTCGTTTACCAAAAACCAAACAAAACTTCCATGAGCAATGTTTCTTTTCTAGAACATCCCATCTATGAAACAAGGTACTGCAGGGCTGCTTCCCAATTGAACACAGCATGCTCATTTAAAGTCTAATGTAAACAAATACTTTTTCAGCCATGTCTTTAATCAATTACTCTGAAGTGATCTTCTGCTCTTTCCACCTATTTGTGTAATGATCCTCTTCATGGAGGTGAGTAGAAGCGATTATAGTTTAACTGACACCTCTTTAATCCTTATCTTGGAGTGGCCCTCTCCTTGTGCCTTGACTAGTGGTAACACGCTAGTATAAAAAAATCTATTTTTTATATTACACACACACACACACGCACACACATATATATATATATATATATATATATATATATATATATATAAGAAATATGCGGGTGTAGATTATACTTTGAAAGAAAAGAGGTGGGGTGTATAGTTTATGAATGTGGACAGTAGAGGTTTCTGGGGTGGGAGGGGGAAGAAGCGGGAAGTACGACCTGGTTAGGCTATCACAGCGGGGGGGGGGTATCGATTTCATTTTAAACTAGACAGTTGTCTCTTCCTTTGCTCTGATCTGAAATATTACACCCTCTGTCTACTGTTCACATTCATAAACTATACCCCCCCCCCTTTTCTTTTAAAGTATAATCCAAACCTGAATTTTTTTTATATACAAAACAAATTGAACTGTGATTCTTGTTTCAATGAGTTTCTTTTAGTCAGATGAGGTGGGTCTCTTTAAGTAGGGACTCCACCAAAACATGTATGCACATATGTAACCAATAATGTTTGTATAATAAACAGACTATACTTGCTCTGTCCTCCGTTGAGCACTATTTAAACACAGGTTTCATTGGATTTACATCTAGGAAACCAATCTATACAACCATTATATATACACAGCAGGTATTATGAAAAATAGGATTCGAGAATCCAGAGAAAATGTTTTAAGCAATAATCCAAATAACCCTAAACCCCGCTTTATAAAAAGCAGAAAAACTATGACAGATTGATAGTCATGTTATCCACTCATGTGAAACCAATGATTTCTACCATGACTTACGAATCGTATAAAATCGATTGTATGTGTGTATATTTCTGTATGTCTGTATTATGAGGGTGACGGGGTTCCTTAACCATAGTAAAGCTCCTCAGGCAACTGACAATGTTTATCATTGAAATTTTGTTTATTCCCAACAGGTGCCGGATGCTGGGTATTGAGTCAAAAGCATCACCTGTTATTTAGATGGCTGAGTTTCAATCTCGGCTTGAGGCATTTGTTTTAGCTGCATTGAAGAACTGTGATACAGCAGAACAGTCAGTTTGTAGATGGCTAATATATATAGTTATTGGGCGGATGGAGCTCTCTAGCAGTGATACAGATAATTCATCTAAGGAAAAATGACAAAAACAGCTCATTCTGATAATGGTCCCGATAACCAAACTGTTGCTGTCATCAGTTTAGAGCTAACAGGACAGATACGGCTTCTGGGCTGCATGGTAAACTGACTAAAAATCAGGATGTCTCGTATGGACCAATCGTTTCATTCAATGTGTCATCGGACCTTCTGTACCGCAATCAAAAAGTGGATTGCATGCTGTGCAAGCTCAATTTCACTGTAAAGAAAGTCACGCATACTTTTTTGTGCGTGTGTCTGATACACAACAGCACAAAACTTCGAAAATATCTGAAGGAATATCACACTCGAAACCCAGTAGACAGTTACCACACACACACATGGTGTCATAATTTTCATAAAATATTTTATATCCAGACAAGGATTTGTTGTGACTTTTAAGGACTCATCAGTGTGGTTATACACAACTGGTTCTGATACACGGTTTAAACTTTAGACCCTATATCTATAAACTCAGCCAATCAGCTGTGCAATTGTGAAGTGTAAATAGCACTGTTCAATTGTCTTCACGGGGATTCCAGCTAATAAGAGGGAATATGTTCTCACTTGTTGGTCATCGACAAAGGAGGGATTGGACCTAGTAATTCACTCCTGTTTGTTTATTCACACTTTTCTCAATAACCACACCTCGGATTGTTTGGAAATTTTGCAAAAACATTAGTAATGGTAGAAGTAAATTTTTGCCAGAACAGATTTTCTGGGATAACTGATTGTCCATCTAGGGGGCATTATAGGGGTAAAATTGTTCCCAAATCGTTCGTCTGTTCACACATTTTTTCAATAACCACTCCTTGGATTTTTTTTTTTTTTTTTTTTTTTTAAATTTTGCAGAAACATTAGTCATGATGAAAGTAAATATTTTACTCATGGAGGGGGACCCCACATGTTCAGCTTGTTTCATTTTATTTGCTGAAGTTCTCAGAAATAGTTCCCTTTTTGATCTGTATATGAGATACAGATATTCCAATGCTCCATTAAATTTACTTTCCAAACGTTGAGTTAGGCATGAAATGAAAATTAATTCTCCTCTCCCCAATTGACTAGTTTATCTTGTTATATCTTTCTTGTCTTTTATTGTCGTCTTTTATTGGTCATGTTGGATTCCATTACAATAATTCATCTAATCTGGTGGAGTATCCAGCTTACTGTTACAAAAGGCAATGTCACTTAAATTTGCACCATTGTGAGTATAAACATACTTGATATTCCAAAGAGCCAAGAAGACTCCACTTGCTATGCTTACTCGTATAGGCATACTGAGGAGGGTCTTTGCTCTTGGCACAGTATGGAATTTGAGAGGGAATCTCAGAAGTTAGAAGTTGGGTCAGTACAGCTAGTATAGGTTTAAAAATTTTCTTTTATAATTTTTTTTTTTTTTGCTGAGGACAAGGCATCCTACAGGATACCAACCATCCATCTATTTTACAGACTTTGTATCTTCCTTGGTTCACCGAGTATATTTGCTGTGTAATTTTTTGAAATTCTTTTCTATAATTACTGGAATAATAAAATGGCATTCACCCTAGGTGGGTTAAACCGGCTTCCTCTAGAAATGGAAGTTTCTACGGAATATCAAATTCAGACAGGTCCCAGTCGCCTGTTTATTCAGATCCAGGGAGATAAGTGTTAGTTTTTTTTTTTTTTTTTTTTTTTTTTTGCAGGAAGATGTCGGCGTCCTCCTACATACAGCATCTCTTCTTTCCAAATGGTCATCCACCTGGTACTGACCAGGCACAACGGTGCTTAATTTTGGCGATCTAATGAAAACTGGTGTATCGACATAAGTATACGATAAAAATCTTAAGATTTCAGTTTTTTATATTGTCCATAAAACCTTGGTGTCTACCTCCTCAGCTCTGTTGAAATCATTAGAGACACTGACTTCAACTAGGGTTGCGACTCTCTTGTGAAAAGTCTCATATCACTGTCAGTTTTAACAGCTCCTTTTCTAGGTATGTAGCTTTAGAAATTAGTGTGTGTGTGCGCTCGCGCGTGCAATACATTTCCCAACTGGTCGGAAGGTTAATCTAAATTGATTGTGAAGCGCACAGCTGTCTGGAAAGTTTCTGACTTTGAAAGTAAATAATCACTTTCAATATTTTCAAGCTGTTATAACAAATAAAAACGCAAACTTTATTAATTTGATACCCACCTAAAAGGTTTCATTATTTCCTCTGGCCGATATTCTATGTCCGTTTTTACTGTGTCTATCTAAAACGATAATAAGTATATTAGTTTTATAGTATTTTGTATCTATCAATCGCATATACACATGATTGTATCACTGTAGTGTTCGGGTGTGGATCCGCTGAAACTCTAGTGTTTACCAAAAAGTGTTCAGTAACAAGCAAAGCGTTATTATAATATATAAATATTTTTAACTTCATGTGTGCATTTGTTTTAGTTGCGGTTTCTTTAGAAATGCAATGTCATTAGGCTGGATCTTACAATAAAACTAGATTTTAAATAGTTGTTTTATACAATGTCCTTCTCTTATTTGAAAAGGAAGGGGGAAATGAAATACAAAGAAGGTAAAAAAAAAAAAAAAAAAAAAGACAGAGGGTAGCACAAAAGAGAAGGTAGATAAAAAGGGGTTAGGAGTTACTATTTGTTCATACCGATTCCAAATGTATGAATGGGAAACGAAATTGATAGAAATTTATAAAAAAGTATGAGGCCTCCTATCTCCTCAACCCCTTATATTAGTTGTATAATTTTCAGTATTTATACAAATATTATTGGCTACATATGTGCATACACTTTCAGCTGTCTTTTTTTTTTTTTTTTTTTTTCGAAATCTAGCATCAGGTCTAAATCACAGCTGAAACCTGTATGAAGATATATCCAATATAAATACAGAAAATTATACAGTAATACATATTTACTTGTTATTAGCATTATTTTATAAACACCGGAGTTTCATTGGATTAACATCTAGCATACCACAATACAATAATTATAAATACTATCCGGCTTGCTATCACTTTGCAAACTTCATTAATTGAAATACTCGAAACATAAATTTAAAAAAACATTTTATTCATAACTTTGTAGACACAAAACAAAATCTTTCTCATTAATTCACATAAACATTTTCATTCAATTAAAATGCAATTTTATTTATCGTTTTAATATGACTGTAAAGAAAGGAATAGAAAGAAATCACTTTGGTTATTAAAGGAAATAACCTTTAAACCCACTAAATATTTGTTCAGAAAGACAAACTCCATGCACAGTTTCTTTTCTAGAACTGCCCATATGTGGAACTCTGTACCGTAGTTTGCTTTCCAGCTAACTACATGGTCGTTTTCAAGTGCAGTGTAAACAAGTTCTTATTGTGCCGTCCCCTTAAATTATCAAACTCTACCCAATATCTACCACTACCTATGGTTACGCTGTAGTCTCATTGATCACCTTACACGCATTAACCCTTATCCTCAAGTAGCCACCAAGCCTTTGATAAATGGTGACCTTTTTGTAAAAAATAAATGAAATATTATGAAACGGAACTATTTGTTCTATTAAAATAAAAAAAATGTGGAATTAAAAAAAATCAAAAATTAGTTAATTAATAAAATGCCCTTTCTCAAAACTAGTATGCAAATTAGTTAAACTTGCAACTGATATCACATACATAAGCTGTATAAAAGTGTTTGATGCGTCTCGTCTAAAAATTTTAATGAACTAGATATAGGGCGTTTTGACATTATCTTTTCATGCGAGAAATGGCCTAATTTTTGCATTTATTCATTTAGATTAGCCAGCAATTCCCAGTGAATAAATTATTTGCAATATATATGATTACTACAGACTAAACGATGCAATGAAAAACAGGTCTCTTACATTTGCAGACATTTATGCTGATGACACTACCATAAATGGTAGCACATCTAAGACAGTAAACGACCAAGTTCTCTCCAATTCTCTCTCCTCTGATCTTGAGCACGTAGTACAATGGGGAAAGGAGTGGCTGGTTACTTTTAATGCATCTAAAACCAAGCTTCTCTCTTTACATCAACATTCTGATCCCCATCTGGCATCAATTGAAATGAATAGCTCTCGTCTTCAGGAAGCCTCAAGTTTTGACAAGCTTCTGAGCTTGATCTTAAATGGAACACGTACATCAAATCTGTTGCCAAGGCCGCTGGAAAAATGGTGGGATTTTTCTATCGATCCAGTAGATATCTCACTGCTGATGCAATTCTCTATCTATATAAGAGCCAGGTACGTCCAAGGATGGAATACTGTTGCCACATCTGGACAGGAGCTGCTAAAAAGGACTTGTCCTGCCTTGATAGAGTTCAAAATAGACTTCGTAGCCCCGTAGATGTCGTTTTCTCTTCCCTGCAACCTCTATCTCACAGATGTTGCGCGTTTGTCTCTGATGTATC
Source organism: Euprymna scolopes (assembly GCF_053919585.1). Taxonomy (NCBI): domain Eukaryota; kingdom Metazoa; phylum Mollusca; class Cephalopoda; order Sepiida; family Sepiolidae; genus Euprymna; species Euprymna scolopes. The sequence continues at coordinate 25,600,286 of NC_136525.1, read as the reverse complement.
GTTATTTTCATGGAAAGTGTTCAACTGAGCTTCAGTCTATGGTCCCCCCCCCTCGCCTAACTTTCATAAGAAACACTCGTCTAGCTGTAAACACTATCAATAATTCCCCCCACTCTTTATCTGTGCCTAAACCTAAACGTAGATTCCATGAACAAAGCTTCTTTCTTAGAACTGCACGCCTGTGGAATTGTCTTCTGTTTTCCTGCTTTCCGGCTGACTACAATATGGTTGTGTTCAAGTCTAAAGTAAATAAGTTCTTGATGAGCCGTTCCATATAAGTTATCAAATTTACCAAATGTTCATTACTAATGATTACTATATTGTCCAATTTCTACTGTACACTCTTTAACCTTATCCTTGAGTGGTCTCTTGGCCTTGATAACGTGATTCCTATGTAAAAAAAAAAAAAAAAAAAAAAAAAAAAAAAAAAATAGAACACGGCATTCCGAGTTGCAGGAATATTGCATGTTATGGGATAAGAACACCTTCTTCCTCTCAATCTAACTTCACAATATATTGATAAACAAAAATATACAGCTCATGCAAAAGGAAGGTCTTTTATTTTTTTATTTTATTTTTATTTTTTTTTCACAGATCATGTGACCGTAAAGATATTGTGATAACATTTAATGCTGCTAAGACTAAGCTTCTTTCCTTTAACGATTACAAGAAATTTTCTCAACCATTAATTGGCATGACTAATTTGAGAGCTCTTCTTACAAACTCCTCAACTTAACATTCACAAGCAACATGAATTGGAACAAATACATTGAAGATATTGCCATGGTTGCTGCAAAAGTGGGCTCCCTCTACTGTACTAGAAAATGACTTACACCTGACAGTATTCTATACCTCTACAAAACCAGCATTTGCCCATGCATGGAGTGTTGTTGCCACATCTGGATTGGTGCATCTACCACTAGTCTTTCCCTCTTAGACAAGATTCCCCAAAAGTTACCAATCTAATAGGTCCCATACTATCAGCTAAACTCCAATCTGTCCTATTGTCACCATGTTGCATCTTTGTGCGTGTTTTACAAGTATTTTAATGGAATATGCCTTGTCGAACTTAATATTTGTGGTCTCTTGATGTACATACTTTTGGCCAACCCGACAAGCAGCAAGATCCCGTTCTTTCACTGAAGAAGTCTGTAGATACCGAAAACCTTCTATTCTAATAGTTTCTTCCCTCAAACTGGTAGACTTTGGAATTCCCTCCCGGTCTCCTGCTTCCCTTACTGTACTGATATGTAGAAGTTTAAGTGTAATGTGAACTGACATCTTGCTGCTCAACTCTTTATATAATGTCTCTGTAGATATGGTCCCAAATAGTTTTACATCCAAGTGGCACTGTGCCTTTTTTAGCATAAAAACAAACCTTTAACCCCCCCCCCCCACCATCACCTACAAGTTAAACAACCTTTCTCGTGTTATATAACATGCTGAGCTATCTTTAAACAGGTTAAAGGAACAGATTAACTAAGAACTAGTATTTTAAATAGTCTGCCTTTAAGATCAGATGTGTTGTACAATTTGTGTCAATCAATAATCCTGTCTGCTTAATGTCTGTCAAGCATACATTAAAGGATAATTAATAGAAAAAAAAGCAGTTTCGAGAAGGTGGAAATACCGAAAAGCTAAAAAAATTGACTACTTATTCAATTGTTTTAATACAGCATTTAATTATATTTAAATACAGTCATTAATTAGCATATTTCAACTTTTCAAAGTCATTCTCTGGTCTCCTCTCAACTATGATGCTGACTAAAGTATCTGTTCCAGTTGAATAAGTTCAACCGAAATATTGCATAACTTGTATCAATTTTAAATAGCGTTTTTATCGATCAACGTGCGTGTTCTATGTGAACACCACTCATCATCACTATCAACATAAGCTGATTACTGTCTTCCTTTATCTTCGAAATTTGTAAGACATAAAAAATAAGCAGGTAACAATGAATATTTAATTTTAATTAACCCTCATTAGCAAGATCATAATACTTTTGATATGCCTACGCTAATCAAAGGGAGATAATTGACTCAAACTAGACGCATCAGTAGTACAATACAGCTTTTTAGTGTATTCAAACAATAAGCACATGACAACTGATTACTTTTTTTAATACAATGAAAAATGTCTTTATTGAACATTAATTTCGATATTATTTTTTTTTTCTTCAGCTTTGCATTTGACATATTTTCCTCTTCCCTCAACCATTTCTTCCTCCCACTTCCTAAACATTTCAGCTGCTTTTCCAACTATCCATTTTCACCACCCCATATTCCACAAACTACGATACCCTGCACACTAATATTTCTTTCTACTCGTGCCATGTTGCTCACCTGGGTACTTGCCCTTTTTCTTTTACCTTTTAATATGTACTTATTCTACAGACCGAAATTCACTACTGAAATATTGCCATCAACTCTTCACTATGGCTAGATATGGAGTGTTTCATGCTAGGATTCCAAATCAAACTGTTGAAAAATTATTTGTGCAACCAGATCAAGTTGGCTGAAGATAACGATTTCCTAACATGAAGGTCCTGGATATGACCTAAAACTATATCCGATGTTGAGGCCCCACCTTGCGGGCCTTAGGGACTGTGGAGCCACCCTTTAATTGCCATTGCTCCCAGGTCCACTCTGACCCGGAGTGGTAGTACCTGTTAGGGTCCCAACTATGGGCTAAATAGAATCCGACTTAAAAAAAATATGCTCCATTAAAAATCGTTCCTCAAAATAACTAGATTCGGCATTAAATAACCTGGAAAAGGTTGATATGCCGTAAAACAAAAACAACCAATCTTAACATAAACTGCATTAAACATTGTTTTTTCCCTTCTCCTTTGTAAAACTATCATGTTCTGCAAAGCCAAAAACAAAACCAATTTTCCTCTATAAAAAAAAACATGAATAAATATTTGAAAATCTAAAGATCTTGAAGCATAAGTTTTACCAAAATGAGGCATAGAATAACGTGAAAAGTCGTAAAACAAAGCAACCTAACTGATGTGTGTGTGCTAGAGTAATGTTGAAGGTTTACTTTCCACGGTTACATCTCATGATTCAGATTGTGGCATTTCAAAATATCTTTCCAAACTCAAATAAGAAATTTTATCACCAACACATGTGATGATAGTGTGTACTAATGAAAGAATTCTAATATTAACAGAAACAACCTGATTAAAAATAAAGAAATAAAACTTCAGTTTCCATAACATTTTTGTTACACATCGGTTTTGTCAGATTTGCCTCTGGATACACTCATGCATTAACAGATAAAATATCTTTGGAGCAATATGTTTTTTATGTTATAACATTTCATTTTTTATTTGTTTGAATATTTATAAAACTTTAGTTGTAAAGTAGACAATTTTTGGCTTCAATTGTCAATTTAACTCTTTCAGATCTCAAAGAACATCCATTATGTATCCCATGCCAGTCACTTTTCACCGTTGAACTTATACTCATTGTATGTACAAATCTATGACAAAAATATCAAGTAGAAATTATGAAGAATCTCTTGTGTCAACAATAAATTCCATTTTCTGAAAGTCACAAGACTTTACAATAAAATTTGAAAAACAAAAATCTCTTTACAAAATCCCCAAATATTTCTAGCACTATACATTTAAAAAGAAAAAACAAACATGTAACCTAATACTGTTCTATCATTATTTTCATAGCAAGTGCTCGACTGAACTATCTATGCTTCCCTTGCCAAACTGTCACAAAAAACACTACTAGCTACAACCACTATCGACGGTTCCCCCCACTTTCTATCTGTGCCTAAATCTAAATGCAGATTCCATGGACAAAGCTTCTTTCCTAGAACTGCCTGCCTGTAGAACACTGTTCCACTGACTGGCTTCCCGGTTGAATATAGTATGTTGGCCTTCAAGTCTTATGTGAACAAGTTCTTGTTGAACCCTCTCCATAAATAATCAAACTCTACCCAACTTACACCAGTAACGATTACTATACTACCACCTTACATTCATTAACTCTTATCGAGTGGCCTTTGGGCCTTCATAAGTGGTGACTCTCTTGTAAAAAAACAAAAACAAAACGAAAACATTCACATAAGAATCTACGATAAATAACCTTAAGTACATTATCAACTACATCGTTCCCCTCTCCCCTATAGTGATGCACATGTGAAAAAAATGTCAATCTGATAAAATTTTTAGAAGGCCTAATTTCTGAGCAAATCTGCTGCCATTTTTTAGATTCCTTGAATCAAAAAAACTTGAGTGAAATTTTGGAGTTACATCCTAATCCAAACTGAGTATTCAAGTAAATCAGGCACAGCAAAAAAAAAAATGGAAGAAAAAAAAACTTAAAAAAATTTTTTTTTAACGAATTAAAATCTATTAAAATCCATTCTTGAGCAACTTTTTTCCAGAAAGATAAAAGCCTAAAATTCATATGAAAAGCAGAATAAAATAAACCTTTTTCTATTTTTAATAGAATTTTAAAATTTCCAAAAGACACCATTCACCATTTTTGTCTTGATGGATTTGAATATTCTGAAAAATTTTTTGAATCAATTTTTGTTTGTCTAAATAAGATTAAGGATGATTTGCTATAAGAATATACAAAAAAATTATAACATAAGTACCTGAATTTCAAATAATTCTGTCTTTTATCTCACTCTATAGATTTCGTGTGGCAAAATTAAAAAATCCAAAATGTAATATTTTGGAAGAATCTATGGTGGCTTTTACAAGACAAAATAAGTTCATTTAGTCCTGTAAATGTCCATGTATTAATTTTTGTTTTGAATATTAAGTGAAGAATCAACTTTATAAAGGTTTAATTCTTTTTTCATAAGTGAGATATATATATATATATATATATATATATATATATATATATATTTGTTGCCTGCATAAGCAACAATGAGGCTGGCCAGTACCAGATGGGTGACCATTTTGGGAATGCTAGGTGCTGTATGTGTTGGAGACAACTCCTGCATCTAGTATCACACTTGGTCGTCTTGACCTTGTCTTGCCATCAGGACCAAGTGTTTCTGGATGAGGGAGTGTGATAAATGCAAGTTCCCACACTTTAAGCCAAGCGCAAGTCGCAGGGAAAAGGGAAGATAACTGTTTGTAAATACAAACAACTGTTAATAGGCCTTATGGTCTAACACAGGTGAGGCAATATCATGTAACAACAAACTGCCGAAATAAATTATTGTATTTTTAGAAAAATGCGCAGTTATTTATCGATTTTTTATTTTATTTTTTTTATTTTTGGTATCGATTCTTCAAAGCGTTTCCCATATAATGGTATATTAGGCCACTAAAAGAAAATTATTTTATTTTTCAAAGATTTGTGTTTTTCGTAAAAATAATGAAAAAAATTGTTTTTTGCTAATCTGAAAGATAATAAGCATATTGAACAAATTTCACACTTCAAAAGACGAAAAATTAAACACATTAAAAAAATTGGGATTTTCAACCTTAAAATCTAATACGTGCATAGTTGTTTTGCTTTTTATCATTTATCTACAATCCTCATTCTCCCTACAATACAATATGCTTCAATCAGTTTGGGCTGATTATTTTAAGAATATTTGTAACCACAAAGTGGGGGTTGTAGGCAAATCTCTCTCATATATATATATATATATATATATATATATATATATATATATAAATAATCTTGATTATGAAAAACAAAAGTACACTGTTATAAAGTTCATTCTTCACTTAATAATCGGTGAAAATTTGGTATTAATTGGATAATTACTTGATTTTTGGTAGATTTTTAAAGAAAGATTCTGTCAAAAAATACTTACTCCCTCCTTACGTTTTAGCTGTGCTTAAAGTAAATGTAATTATTAAAATGTCACCCAAGCAACATGTCACGTGATTTATGCGCAAACAGAAAATGTTCTAAATTGGAAATTGCTTGAAGTTATATGCTCAGATTTTCTGGATTCCTAAGTTTTTATGATGTTCGTCTGTGGTGCAAGTCACAACAAAATCTGAGGATGTGGATTTCAAGCAAATAACTAAAATCGATTTAAGAAAAACAAAATTTCAAATAAACGTATTCTAGGCAGCACCGGGTCAGAACAATTGGTATTTAAATAACATCTCGTCAATCCTTAACATTATTTTAATGGCGAATAAGTGCACATTCATTTTTTTTTTATTTGTACCTTTTGTATAAATTGATTCTCAATGGATTTTTTTCAGAATGGATCAACTTGAAGAGAAATTTCCAACGTTTAGGAATTTTCTGATATCTCTAAAAAGAAAAAAATTTTTTTGAAACTTTAAACCACTCTTTTATTTTTTTAGAAAACACTTTGACCTAATTTCACAATACTGAACATCAGAAAATGGGATGGAATCTATTTGTATTGATATGAAAATGGTGAAAAGTCAAACATTAAATATTAGCTGTACTTATTTGGCAGAGTTTTTTTAAAAATGATTTGTCTGAATTAATGAAGTTAATTTTTTATTTGATTTTACTTAGCAATTATTCGTAGGAAATTCTAAATGTAAATAGTTTTGGGTACTTATGCAGTATAAGGATCATGCAGACAGTTTACGGAAAACTCCGGAAGGTGCCAATACGTTGAGCGCCTTAACCCTAATACAAAAACTCATAACGAAAACATTTGTTTGTTGTCATGGGTTTATTGTATTTAAAAAATAAATATTTACCTTTTTGAACCAAAAAATCGTAAAGAAATCATTTATAGCATATTAAAAAATATGTAAAGTTTTGTTTGCTATCAGTTGTTATAAAAAATGTTTATTCATAAAACTTACCTTACAACAAATATTTTTTTTCGTGATTTAAATTTTCACTTTTCTAACAATTTTTTGTAAAAATTGTCTAATTATTCAAGAGTATTATTTTCATTTTTCAATTTTTCATCAAATCAATTTTGTACTGACACTAATTTTTCATCAAATCAATTTTGTACTGACACTAATTTTTCATCAAATCAATTTTGTACTGACACTAATTTTTCATCAAATCAATTTTGTACTGACACTAATTTTTCATCAAATCAATTTTGTACTGACACTAATTTTTCATCAAATCAATTTTGTACTGACACTAATTTTTCATCAAATCAATTTTGTACTGACGCTAATTTTTCATCAAATCAATTTTGTACTGACGCTAATTTTTCATCAAATCAATTTTGTACTGACGCTAATTTTTCATCAAATCAATTTTGTACTGACGCTAATTTTTCATCAAATCAATTTTGTACTGATGCTAATTTTTCATCAAATCAATTTTGTACTGACGCTAATTTTTCATCAAATCAATTTTGTACTGACGCTAATTTTTCATCAAATCAATTTTGTACTGACGCTAATTTTTCATCAAATCAATTTTGTACTGACGCTAATTTTTCATCAAATCAATTTTGTACTGACGCTAATTTTTCATCAAATCAATTTTGTACTGACGCTAATTTTTCATCAAATCAATTTTGTACTGACGCTAATTTTTCATCAAATCAATTTTGTACTGACGCTAATTTTTCATCAAATCAATTTTGTACTGACGCTAATTTTTCATCAAATCAATTTTGTACTGACGCTAATTTTTCATCAAATCAATTTTGTACTGACGCTAATTTTTCATCAATTTTGTACTGACGCTAATTTTTCATCAATTTTGTACTGACACTAATTTTTCATCAATTTTGTACTGACACTAATTTTTCATCAATTTTGTACTGACACTAATTTTTCATCAATTTTGTACTGACACTAATTTTTCATCAATTTTGTACTGACACTAATTTTTCATCAATTTTGTACTGACACTAATTTTTCATCAATTTTGTACTGACACTAATTTTTCATCAATTTTGTACTGACACTAATTTTTCATCAATTTTGTACTGACACTAATTTTTCATCAATTTTGTACTGACACTAATTTTTCATCAATTTTGTACTGACACTAATTTTTCATCAATTTTGTACTGACACTAATTTTTCATCAATTTTGTACTGACACTAATTTTTCATTGAAAAAAATTAGTCAGCATTTACCCCCCCCCACACACACAAAAAAAAAAAATCACGAAAGTTTCATTCAGCACCTTCTGGTGTTTTCTGTAAACCACCTGGACGATTCTAACGATAGCATAGTCTTTATATATATTTATAAATACCTAATTTTGTCTTGCTGCTACATTTAATAAAAATGCTGAAATTAATAAAATGTATTAAAAATCCCTACAAAACTCGGGTTTACTTATTTTAAAAATAAGTTCTCCCCTTAAAAATAAATCCAACATAGCTCATTACGTTTTCTTTTATGTTTACTATGTTCTAAATTTCATAATCTGTCCAGTAGTTTATTTTTTTTCTTAGAAATAAGTGGACATAGACATTTGTTTTTATATTTTTTGTTCTAGCCTAGGATGGGGCATCCTACTGGATGCCAGACATTTACTATCTCATACATTCTAATCGTCTCTTTAAATGCAATTGTTTGTATCTTTCTTGCACTTGGTTCACTGAGTATATTTGCCAGATACTTTTGGAAATTCTTTTTCAACGAGTCCAGTTGCTCCTATAATTACTGGAATGGAGATCTTCCTAAGATTCCAGTTTCTTTTCATGTTGTATGTAAGACCTTGGTATTTCGTTATCGTTTTCTCTTTTGGCTCTGTTTAACCCAGAATCATTGGGGACACTAACTTCTAAAGTTGCTACATGCTCCTTGTCCCATATCGCCATGTCAGGTTTAATAGCTATGTTTCTAGGTACGTAGCTATAGGAATTATATCGCCATAGTGGATGGTGTATAACTTATTTCCAACCGTTCTTTCTTGTATATGTTCCTAGAACTTTCTACTACACTCGATATTCAACTTTTTATAGATGTTCCAATAGAGATATTTACAGTGTGTGTGAGTGTTAGATGAAAACAGATTCATCTGGAAAATATGGAAACATTTGATATTTTTAAAGAAAAGTAACGATTGGCATAATCATACTTGGCTTAAAGATATTTTGAAAAGAGTTGTGTCCCTTGTATTCAATTTCGGAGAGCAGATTGCAATGCATATGTATCGCACAGCAGTTTTAATTAATATCCTCATTGTAAAAGTAAATTCTATCCTCAGTTGTAAATATGTTAATATTGTCGATCTAAACCTTTTTAATCAAATTCATTTTAATATATTCGTCATATGACTCAAAACTTCACTTCAATAATTGAGTCACACCAATGTTACATTACCTCCCATATTAGGGGAGCTCTAATGTCTCACAATTCATAATTAAAATGAATTTTTATAACGTTTCTTGCTGACCGTTCGTTTAGATTTTCTGGTGTAACCAGATCAAGCTGCCTGAAGATACTAGCTTCCTGACCTAAAGGCCCTGTTGGTGGGGCATTAGAATACGCCGACTGCCCCCCCCTCCCTGCAGAGGTAAAAGTCCCTCAATGGGGGTCCTGGATATGACCTTAAACTATATCCGATGGTGAGGCGCCAGCTTGCGGGCTCTGGGGAATGTGGAGCCACCCTTTAATTGCCATTGCTCCCAGGTCCACTCTGACCCGGAGTGGTAGTACCTGTTAGGGTCCCAACTATGGGTTAAATAGAAACTGACTTGCAAAAAACAAATATATTCTATTAAAAAAATTGTTCAAAATCACCGCATTCGGCATTAAATAACCTGAAAAGGGTTGATATGCCATGAAACAAAAACCAACTAACAAATCCTGACCTAAAATGCACCAAACTATTATGTTGCTGCTTTTTTCTTTCCATTTGTAAAGCTCAATCACATTCTGTAAAGCCAAAAACAAAAACAGGAATTTTCCTTTTCAAGACAACCAAACACCATAAATATTTGAGGATGTTAAGAACAGGAAGCATAGTAATTTTTACCAAAATGAATTTGGTATTTGATAACCTGAAAAGGGTTAATATACTGTAAAAAAAAAAAAAAAAAAAAAAAAACCAAAAAAGACATAACAACCAAACCAAATCTTGTAATAATCTTGTCTAACCGAGAAAATGTGGCCACAATCATAGTTGTGAGATCCTGTTGCATTTTTGTTGTTTATTGATACAAATTACGCTGACACTTAATGGTTAGTTTATAACAAGCTTTATTCAAAGGGCAGAAAAGAAACTTTGTATGCTATGTATTTAAGAGGGATTTGACAACATCAATTGACCAACATGTGCAATCTCAATTTTTGGGCAGAATGCAAAAACGTTTTTTGTCTTTCATATCTCCTGTGTCTAAGAGGGAGAAAGGCTTCTTTTAGAAATCATGACGTTTGCATAATTTTTATTCAGAGAACCCCCACCACCATCACTCTGAACCCCGACCGCCAAATTTTTCCATTAACACAGCTACGACTATATGGCATATAGACTTAGATTAAAAACTGTCTGTTATGGGCGATTTTTTTTTTCTGCTAGAATTATTTTTTTTTTACATTTTTGGAAAATATTTTATTGGTTTCCTATTTCTAAGTAAATATTGATCTTAAAACTCTTAAAATGTTGGTATACCAATAACTTTGTACTTAAAAAGAAATGACACTTAAAAATTATTAATCTTCAAGTGAAATAAATCATGTCATGAAATGGTTTGCTAAAGAGATGTGAATAATCACAAAGGAAAAAAAATCTAAAACGAAGACATAAATTCTTAAATGTCATTTACTTAGTACACCTTTTTCGACATTTCAAAAATCAATAAGTGGTGCATACAAGGCCAAAAAATTTAACATTTAGGGTCTTTTATTGGAAACAAGACTTTCAGTCAGCAAATGTCTTTTTAGCTGCTAACACTTTTGAAAAAAGTGATCTTTGTGAAAGGTATGGCACAAATATGAAGAATAATTTTTGATTAAAACGCTTTTGTATAGATCAAGAAATATGATTATATCAGGTTAACAAGAAAGCGGTTTTTAACTTTTAAATTCAGATAAACATCTGTTCAAATAAAAATTTAGTGGCCTTATGCTTTTTTTTTTTTTTTTTTTTTTAAATGAAAGTAGAACTCAAAAAGCACCATCAGAATCAATGCAAAACCAGTGCATTTATGGCAGTAGTGTAAAAATATGTTCTGGTGGTGAAGTCGTTTAAGGCATTTCTGATATAGCTTAGGTTGTTGAAGCATTTCTCATGCAGAAAGTTGTCGAGATTCTAGAAAAAAAGGTAGTCAGTAGGTGAGAGGTCTGTAGAGTATGGTGGATGAGGCAGTTTCATAGCTCAATTCGTTCAACTTCTGCAGGATTGGTTTAGCAACGTGTGGTTGGGCATTGTCATGGAATAGAATTGGGTCTTTTCACTTGACTAATGCTGGGTGTTTCTGATGCATTTTTCTCCGTTGTAATGGTTTCACCTGCATTAAAAAAGCTAATGGATGAGATCAGTCGCAGACATAAAATAGTCAGCATGACCTTTCGGTGTAACTCTAGCTTCGGGAAGTGCCATGAAACTTTGTCGGCATCTAACTACTGAGCTGAGCATCACTGGTTGTCATAAAGAACCCACTTTTTATCACAAGTCACAACCTGGTCAAAAAACGGATCGTTCTTGTTGCATAAAAGGGAAGATGACACTTCATAATGGCGTTTCTTTTGATTGTCATTCAATTTGTGAAGCACCCATTTATCAAATGTTTTTGTCTTTCCAATCCCTCGCAAGTCATTGGAAATCGTTGTATATGTTATGTCTAATACAGAAACAAGTTCTCAAACAGTTGTGTAATGATTGGCTTTGACTAAAGCTCTTAATTAATCGTTGTCAACATCTGATGGCCAACCACTACACTCATCCTCTTCAAGACGCTCCTCGCTGCCACGCTTTATTGTTATTGCAAGCTGTTTCAGTAGCTTTTCAGTCTAGCTTGAATTGAAATAAGAAAATTATACGAATTTGCTTTTATTTCCATCTTATATTCAATATTCTGAAAAGAAAACAATTGTTTTAAAACTATTCTATATCCAATGATAGAGCGAAAAACGCTCTTTAAAATAATAAAGTAAAGGTATTATAACATAAACTTATTTGAAAATACATCATTTGGAATAAAAATTAAAAAATTCTTTAAGAACTTCTCAACCTAATATATTAACTAAAAATTCGAATGAAGAATAAATTGGATGAAAACTTTTTTGTATAAATCAAAAATAATTCTATATTACCTAAACAGAAAAAGAATTAGAGAAACTTGGTCACAACTTTGAAACATTATGTGAGTTCAATGTGAACATTTAGAAAACCGTTTTCAAAGATTTGACCTAGTTTCTCTCTTCGAAATTCGCGCCAATCAGACAAGTACGCATTTAATCAGGGGTCACACCATCAACACCATCGGACGAATGCATTTCTTTCTCCATGAGGATTTGACCAAAATACATATCGTCCCAAGCAAGACAACAAAAGGAAAAAAGTTACTTACTTTTTAAATACACAACCATTATTCTTAGGTGTGAAACTGTTCTCATCTAATAGACTTCGAAGCCTCGTAGATGTCCTTTTCTCTTCCCTGCAACCTATCTCACAGAAAAGATGTTGCGAGTTTGTCTCTGCTTTATCGTTATTTTCATGGAAAGTGCTCGACTGAGCTTCAATCTATGCCCTCCCCCTCGCCAAACTTTCACAAGAAACACTAGTCTAGCTGAAAACACTATCAATAATTCCCCCCCCTACTCTTTATCTGTGCCTAAACCTAAACGTAGATTCCATGAACAAAGATTCTTAGAACTGCACGCCTGTTGTCCTGCTTTCCAGCTGACTACAATATGGTTGTCTTCAAACAAGTTCCTGATGAGCCGTTCCACTTTACAAATTTACCGAATTTCCATTACTAACGATTGCTATATAGTCCAATTGACTACTGAACACTCTTAACCCTTATCAAGACCACTCGAGGATAAGTGGTTATGCCTATGTGTAAAAAAAAAAAAAAAAACTTGACCCTCCTTGTTTTTAGAAAATACCAAGGAAATTTTAACTAGATTCATGTGCAAGATAGTCTTTTTCAACAATATACGTTACTGCACATGTGCGTATATCTTGAAATCCTTATGAAGATAGAAATTTAGCAGAAAATAAATGAACAGTAAATGCTTCTCCTCATGGTGACCATCCAATTACCGTTTCCATCGTTCTATTCCATTAATTCTATTGCATTAAATTTTAAGGGTCATCAGGAGAGAACTGCATTATTTTAGGGGCTTCCTCTCAATGGGTTTATTTAGCGTGAGACCTCATTTTACTATTCCATCCAAAGTGACACTCACCATAGGTGGGTTGAACTGGCTTCCTCTAAAAGTTTCATAGACATATCTAAAAGAAGTTTCATAGGAATATCAAATTCACAAATGGTCCCAGGTTGTTTGTATATCTCTATCCGATGAGATGGTTAGGGTTTTTGCAATTCTTGAACAAAGATGTTGGCATTCTCATACATGCAGAGCCTGGTATTCTCAAGTGGTGACCGATTCGGTATTGACCAGACTCCATGTTACTTAACTTTTGTGATCTAAAGAGTACTGGTTTGTTAACGTCATGTGAAGGGAAGGGAGTGTCTAAAAAAAGTCTGGTCAGTATCAAATGGATCCTCATTGGGTACTGACTAGACTTTGTGTTGCTTAACGTTTGTGATCTAATGAGTATCGGTGTGTTATCATGATTATGCCGTACCTGTTGCGCCATTGTGTTAAAATGAATAATGGCGTCGTGTGATTTTTTAAGCAAAACAAAAACTATTGAGAATCGTGCATGAATTTTTATGCGTTCACTAACACGTGATATTTAATATATTCCGACGTTATTTAGTTGCATTATGGTTTATAGAAAATAACAATAGAATCGGGAATGTCTAGCAATATCTCTTCTGTAGAAAAGGATGAGGGTTGTGACTGTCAGAAACCGGCAATTAGTAGCTGCAATTGTAACGTAGCCGTTACAAACAACCGAAATAAAAATCCAGGCCGGCATTTTTTCTTTAACAAGTTTTTATCACACGTTACTCTCTCATCTCGATGCCACTTTAGTCTCTCGCCATCGTCCATCTCATCCGGTGTACACTTTTCTTCTCAGACTTCATGCCGCCCTTTTGACTTTACACGGCCATTTTCGTTGACATTGTACTTTGTTTCACTCTCGAGCACATGGTGCATTTTTCTCCTTTTTTTTTTTTCCTTTTTCTTCTCGCACACACTTCCTAATTTGTATATGCACGTTTTCAGTTGCTGCTGCTAATCTCCTCACAAGCCAGCCATCCTTTGCTGCTGCTGATATTCTCCCATGCGCTCATATGCACTGTTACAATTACCAACTTGACCTGACTTGAAGTAAACTTGAAAAAAAAAAAAAAACACTGTTAATAATACAAGATTGTAGATTTATCAAAAAAAAAAAAAATTGTTTACATCTAAATTTTAACAAAACCTTAAAAAAAATGAGTTAAAATTTAACGTAATTTCACTATATTTATTTATCCATTTTTGCACACTAAACTCTAGGCTGATTTGTGATAACTACTGTAAGTGTAGTTGTGGTTTTTACTTTGGAACGTAATCTATTTACTTTGTTTTTATAAGATATTTGGAGGTATGATGCACTCTTTAAGTGCATCATACCTTGTGTTTTAGAGTTTCTCTTAAAATCCTAATTAATTATCCCTTATTAAACTCCTCTTGGAGAATTCTGCCTCACGAAGGCAAATCTTTCTGAAAAAGCGGCTCAGCAGATGGGTTGGTAAAGGTGAAATTCCAGGTACATTGTACGCCATTTATTGATTACCGATAAAATCAATGTCTGCTACTAAATTTTTCCATGAAAAACTAGAAATAGATTTTTTGGGGGTGTGCGTACCAAAACGCATACGTATACCCTGCCCTATGCCCCCATCCGAAAAAAAAACGAACAATACTACAAAGCAAAATAACCGTAGTTTTTTTTTTTTTTTTTTTTTTTTTTTTTTTCTTTTAGACTCCCCTCTCTTCTCCTCGATATTGCTTGTAAATGAACGAGTATCCATGTGTATTGCTGTTCTCAGTGCTTTAGCTTTTCTTCATCTCCATCTTTTTAAAACTATGAAAAAGTAACTGTAGCATCATTAAAACATCACTTTCATAGATATTGAATTCATCTTCATTTGTTTAGCTTCCGTTTTACATGTTGACATGTGTTGAACGGCTTTAAGAAATTAACTTGCAAGTTAATTCCATCTTTGGCCATCTCGTTATCTTTCAAGTCCATTCTTCTCACTTAATCCCATATTTTCCTTGGCCTTCCTCTGAACTGGACCTTCTACTTCAACTGTTCTACATCTACTAACCCAAGAACTCTCATCCATTCTTTTAACATGGAAGTGCTGTCTAATTTCCGTTTCTGTACACATTTCTCTATATTGTCTACACTTAATCTTCTGAGTTGATCAAATTTAAGCCTGACATGTGCCGTGAAAATGAATGAAAATGACATGTGCCGTGAAAATGAATGAAAATGACATGTGCCGTGAAAATGAATGAAAATGACATGTGCCGTGAAAATGAATGAAAATGACATGTGCCGTGAAAATGAATGAAAATGACATGTGCCGTGAAAATGAATAGATTTGTTTTGAAGCAGCTGAGTGGTCTTGGCTACCGTATTTGAGTAATAATTAACAAGTGTTTGTGGTCGAAACTGATATCCGTAGATGTGAGGTTTTCAGTGTATCTTTGGATGTCTCTCCTAGATAGCTTCACCATTCGGTATTCATATCTTAATTTAATTCTTGTGAATAACACGGATGTATTTATAGGCATTACATCACTTTCATTTTTTCTTGTTACTGCTGCTATTATTATGTTTGTATATGTGTGTGTGTAATATATATATATATATATATATATATATAAAAATTTATTTTTATTAGCGTTTTATCTGAATGTTTTGGTAACCAAATCGTATCAACGATCCAGTAATTTCGTCAGACTTTAACAGAAAATCAATATAAATGTTTGTCTGCGTATATGTTTGTATGCATGTTTGTGTGTGTGTGTATATATGTTTTATTTTTTATTGCCGTATTTTTCTGTTAAGTTACAATTGTTTCCGCTACATGTGCGAGTGTATGTATATGTCGCATCCATGCTTACGTGCACATACTCAAATTACCGCCTTAAGGAAAATTTGGGGTCAGCAGGAGCAGCACGGGTGTATATGCATGCATGTATGCATTCATGCATGTGTTTACATGCCTAGGCAGGGATGTGTGTACAGATGAGCGCTTCTTTAAGTATGTGTGTGTATGTACGCACGCACGCATGGCCGCAAGCTAACCCTCTCCAAGCACTTAACAAATAAAAATCAAATAGATAAACCAAATCATAGCCCCCCCCGCCTCCCAACCTAAGCGAACACCCAACAGGTCAAGACATACATATCAAGAAATCATCTCACCAACGAGGCGCAAACAACCTAAACCTTAGAACTCGAAATTTAAAGTAAACCCCCTCCTCCTACCTCCACATATTTCCCTCCCCCCTCCATGTATCCCTATGCCCTCAGCCACACCAGAGATGAACTTCCCAGACCCCCACAACCACCTAATATTCTTAAACTCCAAAACTAAAACAATTACCGACATACCAAGCACCCCCTCCCACCTCTCTCCCTTGTTCCCTTTTTTCCGCTTTTCTCTCGCACCCCTCCCCTGACACCATTCACCCTTTCATTCCACCATAAACGAACATTTCTGTAAAAGTCTGAGGAAGCTACATGACGGACAAAAAAACGGCCATGTAGCTGAAGCAAAAATGTAACTTAACAGAAAAATACGGTAATAAAAAAATAAAACGCATATTTGCTCTATAACAGTTGAGCACTTCAGGTTTTTATTAATTACCACTTCTACTCATATATATATATATATATATATATATATATATAAGCTGGCAGCATCAACCACCTTAAGTCACACAAAACTCCTGTTCAAGTTAACTTTGTACCTATTAATCTGGACCAAACGAGCTGTTTAATATGCAGCAAAGTATGCAAGTTTGAGAAAACGTGATTGTTCATAAGAAGCCAACTCGGTGGAAAATATTCAATTTGTATGTCACATTTGCTTCAAGATATGCAATTCTGTGGCGGGACTGCAGAGTCACGAGATGGCATGGACGACGAGATGGGGAGAACTCAATGTGACAGCGATCATCTGGAAAGATGCAGCAATCATATATATATATATATATGTGTGTTTGTGAGCAGTGGCCCTGTTTGATTATTTGTATGCATGTATATATATAATATATATATATATATATATATATATATATATATTTATCTTTTTAGGTCTATATTTATGGCTTAATCTGCAAATCATTGAGGAGAAACTCGAATATGCTCAGATTTATTACATCCAAATCCATTGTATCCTTACATCATTTCTTTGCATGCAACACATTATCAACAATCACTGGCCAGGTTTCACTTCTGTATATCATCACACTAAATACACATGCTTGATAGACTTCTCAGCAATGGTGACTTTCTGCTGGTTAGTAATGACAGAAGTTCCATGAACTTATTCCATCAACTCCAAACTCTTGCAATCACAATAGTACCTGCTCCACTCACTGTTTCAATGGTATCACCAAACTAACAAAATTTCTTAAGAAACTTAATAATTTCTACTAATCGAGACATTTCTCTACATCTGAATTCTCATCCATCTCCATTGTTTTACATAAACTGGTTATCTCTAAAACTATCAGTGAGTTCATTGCACTTGTGCACTCAATTTTTTTTTTTTTTTTCTATTGAACCACACATGACCCATTGGGTCAGTATTTATTTATCTAGGCACTATGCTTATTTTTGCTGTCTTTGATGTCGGTTTTGATCCAGCCATGAAATAAAACTCTGTACTAAAATCTGCATATATGAAGCTCCTGTCTGCACTATTCTATTGTACAGTTGTGAAATGTGGTCAATGAGATTAAGCGACCTATGAAATGTTGAGGGGTTGGGTAAGTACTGTTTGCGTTGCATTGTTTCTGTGCATTGGCAAGTTTATCTCAAATGCCATTGTCCATTCTCACTGCAACATCTCTCTGCAGCAAACTCTCCTCTCGAGACGTCTTCGCTGGTTCGGTCACATTCTTCATTGCCCAGATGTTTTCATCAACCAAGTCATTGAATCAGCCCATCCTCAGGCTTGGAAAAAACGATGCAGAGCTGAAAACTTAGATCAGAACAGAAAAACAGGATACCGTGTTGATCCGGGCCCTTGCATCCATAGGTTTTGAAGGTGACTCTTGTATTTGCTGCTGTGAACTGTCGTGCCTGGTCAGTATTTGTAATGGATGCAGCAAATTCTCTAGATGGAATCAGCCCAACAGCTCTGGGGTGAATGCCCAAACATGTACAAGTAGTAAGTAACGTGGATATTCAAACCTTTGCTTGTTATTTTGTCTCTGTGCACACTGAATAGCATTATCACTTTGTGGGATAACCCAGCACAGTGGCTGATATCACAAAACGATGACATCATCTGAAATATTAAGCCGAGTGGGAAGAAATACATTATCTAGATGAACCATGACCCAAAGGATCATAGTTCATTTATTAAATGAACGTGTAGACCCCTGGAGGTCTTGTATACTACTCTGCCGATCTTGCTTGTTTGTTTTTTGTTTGTCCTTGTGCACACTTGATGACATCATCAAAATGTAATTAAAAATGACGTCATCCATCAAATAAAATAGATGAAGAGACCCTTTATCTAGACCAGTGGTTCTCAACCTCTTTTTTTTACCCATGAACCCCTTTTTCCTTTCTTTTTTCTTTGGTGAACCCCCTCATAACTGGTCATATTATGGGAGGGTGAAGGTCGGACAGACAACGGAGATGCATATTTAAAACCAGCTCATAACTTTTTTCAAATTTTTTTTATTTTCAGGGCAATTTTATAGAAATTTTTTAATTTCTATAAAATGCGTTCAAATTCGTTTGACTGTCTACTTCAGCTTTTTTCACGTCAAACCCAAATTACAGTAGAAATTAAATCTCTATAAATAAAAGCCGTTATGAGTTGGTTTTATTCATGGACCACCAAAATATCATTGTGGACTCCCAGAAATATTCCGCGGACCACAGTTGAGAACCCCCTGATCTAGATGAACATTATCATACACTTGTAGAAGGTTAGAGGTTACATTGATGGAAATGTTGTGAAAATAACACTCAAAATGAAAACAATTGAAATAATCGATCCTTATTTAAAAAATTGATAATCAACTTTCCTGTTAGAGAGGAAAACAAAAACAAATTTCATGCATAGTAGTTCGTTCTAATGGTGATGATGATGGTTGTTTACATTTATTCAAATTTGCTTTTTATAGATATTCAATTTAAATAAAAAGTTGAATACATTGGCTGGTTCTTTGGCAATTTAACAAAGACTTGTGAGGTTTGAACATCTCACCATGAGATCATCGCAATGAGAAAAAGCATTCATTTTTTTTCTCTATGCGTTTGTTCTTTGCTGGAACTGTTTTTTTATCCTGCGAATTGGTGTTCTACCGTCTGATCAAAGTAGAGCCGCCTGTTATTTTGTGGTTAAGGTTCATCTTTTATGAACTGTAGTCTTACGAAATGGTTGTTTGTTCATGTCTCTGGGAGGAATAGTCTTTATTTGTGTGATGAGTATCAGTTTCTATTGCATTGTGTCAATTGCCGGCTGACATGACAACTTTTCTCTTTTTCTCCTCTCCCCCTTCTTTCTCCTCTCCCCCTTCTTTCTCCTCTCCCCCTTCTTTCTCCTCTCCCCCTTCTTTCTCCTCTCCCCCTTCTTTCTCCTCTCGCCCTTCTTTCTCCTCTCGCCCTTCTTTCTCCTCTCGCCCTTCTTCTTTCTCCTCTCGCCCTTCTTCTTTCTCCTCTCGCCCTTCTTCTTTCTCCTGTCGCCCTTCTTCTTTCTCCTCGTCGCCCTTCTTCTTTCTCCTCGTCGCCCTTCTTCTTTCTCCTCGTCGCCCTTCTTCTTTCTCCTCGTCGCCCTTCTTCTTTCTCCTCGTCGCCCTTCTTCTTTCTCCTCGTCGCCCTTCTTCTTTCTCCTCGTCGCCCTTCTTCTTTCTCCTCGTCGCCCTTCTTCTTTCTCCTCGTCGCCCTTCTTCTTTCTCCTCGTCGCCCTTCTTCTTTCTCCTCGTCGCCCTTCTTCTTTCTCCTCGTCGCCCTTCTTCTTTCTCCTCGTCGCCCTTCTTCTTTCTCCTCGTCGCCCTTCTTCTTTCTCCTCGTCGCCCTTCTTCTTTCTCCTCGTCGCCCTTCTTCTTTCTCCTCGTCGCCCTTCTTCTTTCTCCTCGTCGCCCTTCTTCTTTCTCCTCGTCGCCCTTCTTCTTTCTCCTCGTCGCCCTTCTTCTTTCTCCTCGTCGCCCTTCTTCTTTCTCCTCGTCGCCCTTCTTCTTTCTCCTCGTCCCCCCCCCTTTTTCATCTTTTTTTTTCTCCAATTATAGAAATTAGAAAATAACCAAAATAGACAGACCAAGCGGTCTTCATTCATATATAACGCAGCTATACTATATATAAATCAATACTATTATTATATATGAAAATGGCGTAGTTACAAACGTTGATTGTGGACTTGAAATGTTGCGTTCAAATTTTGTTGAAACTTCTGTATCACTAATATCCTTTAGAAAAGGTATGAACCCATATATTCTTTCTTTGGTTATGGATTAAATAGTACGGTAAACTAGACTCTAAACCTTTGGTTGTGCAACTCGTAGGAGAAAGGAAACTTTAAAATATCGTCATCTTTCTCTGCTTATCTTGGTTTTGTTTCACATAATTTTGCACTTTTCCTTGTTGCTCGACTTGCACACCACCTCTTCAGGAAAATGCAGTCAGTGAGAACTTTTACAGGAAGTGTCCATTGTCTCTGTATAATTATATGAAAAAACATGGACAAGCGAAATCACCTGATTCAGATTAAAAACATTAAGACAGTGAAAATATTTATAAATTGCATATGTAAGTTTCATTTTATTTTGATGTGCCAAAGGTTAACATCAAAGAAACCTGCAATCGATTTTTATTTGATTGATTTTTCTTATTCCAAGTTGATTGGCTTTTTTGTATCATTGAATATTTCTTTCTGGTAAAAATCGATAAATTTTACCCATATAAAAGCCAACCACGTCTACCTGATAGTTAATTAAGAAAAAAAAAATTATTTTGCATAAATATATTGCATAAATATATTGCAAAGTTTTCGACATATTTTGCCAATCACGGCATCATCGCCATCAATTGTGAAGATCTTTTTTTAGTTAGGCTTCTGAATTTTTGGAATGAGGATTAAGTTTTTGTTTGTTTTATAATGGTGAGGGCAAAGAATGAAGCTCAGTCGAGCACTTGCGATGAAAATTACGATAGAGTAGAGAAAGACTAGTAACATCTCTTGTCATTTATTACTAATGGAGATTTCATATCCGTTTTCAGCTGAAATTATACTATTTTTCATGTTCAATTCAGAGAGGGGGGAAGTAGTGTAGTAGCTGTTCTGTTCTTCTGATACCAAATTTTTGGACGTGACCACCTCTTTGGAGGAGGGAGTAATGTAGCATATGTTCGTTTGTGATAAGACCAGTCCTCCAAACACTATCTCCTCTTTTGGGGAGAGAGTTAGTGTAGTGATGTTTGTTCATCAGGCGTTACCTCTTTCTTGCAAGGGTATGTAGTATGTTTGTCATATAATATGAGTAAAAATATGCACTCTCATTTCAAACGTCACACATTGAGGAGTATTTTTGGAGGGAGGAGGATGATTATGATGAGGAGGAGGTCGTTCAACGATAAATCTAATATAGGATGATGTGAATCTTGCATTGTTTTTCTACCTCAAAGCTAACACAACTGTAAGCATAACCTTGGCAGAAGAAGAATCATCGATTCTTCAAGAAAATCCTCAATTTCAAAATGGAATTATTGATTTCTCTGCGGCTCATTCTGCTTTTTTCTAATGTTATCGAAGCAAATAATTGTAACGAGAAATTGAATAGCAATTTAGCGAAGAATTAGTTTATGAAAACGGTTTTTAAAAATTTCTGAACAATTATTTTGCGTTATCATACTAACACCTACAAACACTAAGACCAGTTTTCCTTTGTATAAACACTTTAAAAGAACTTCCCATCCGCGGAAGGTATTCATATGGGACTACCTCCCTGCAAACTACAACATTTATATTTATAGCTTGAAAATAAAATATTATTGGTGACTACTATGAACGTAGACCTCCACAATAATGGTATCTTGTTAAATATCCAGGCCAATGTACTGAATGGTCATTTGACAGAAATAGGTGCACTTTGCATGGACTTGCACCTGGCTGGAAGAAAACAATGATATGATTATCAAAAATAATCATTGATTTGAAACCACCTGCAAAACCTGATAGTAAAGCGTAATGGCGAATGCTTGCAGGGGTGGGTCACAAATTATCTCTATATTAATACCATAACACCTTTTAAAGTACATATGTACGTGTCAGTTTCCAGATTATAAATTATTCGATCAGGAGATCCTCTTTATTAAAAGACTAGAGGGTAATAACATACTACGAACATTAAATTAGTAGATAGATATGTTAATTTGATGTTTTTAGCATGTTATCACCTTCTATCCTCCTTGTTAATAAATGGGATCTCCCGATCATCAAAATATAAAAAAACAATAAAAATTAAAAAAAAATGTCATTTTTGGGCTGTACATGAAAGTAAAATATACCTTCCTGGTCTTCTGGCTAGGATCCAAGTGTAATATCTTTTCTTTCTAAAGATGGTATAATGATATCATGGGGTTTCCCTAAAAACCAGGCGTCTATACAATGTAAATACGGTACGACTCCTAATAAGGATATTGGAAATAAACCGTTATAATCAGATATATTTTGACACTACATTAACTAGATTACTTAAATACTTTTAGTTTTAATAAAGGGCTACAATTGGTCCAGATCAAAGTGCAATATCTGTTCTTCAGATATTGCACTTCCATTTCTTGTTCTCTTTCGATGAAGGATCAGTCCTTCACGACTGAGACAATTTTTTTTATTTTTGTACCTTTTCTCCGCGTTAAAAAACGACCCTGGTGTCTAACTCTGTCCCGTGGGGACGATCTTTCTCTAAAACCCTAGGGATGTGAAAAGGAACATAGGCACTAAAATTTTATTTACTCTTTTACACAGCAAACAAGGCACATTTGGACTTGATTGGGATCATGCCTTTACGAAACTGGGGAGTTGAGTAGTGAGATGTCTGTTCAAACTTTCAAACTTCTATATGGTAGTACAGTCAGGGAAGCAAAAATAGGGAGGGAATTCCAAAGTCTATCAGTTTGAGAGAAGAAACTTTAAGAGTAGATGGTTGGTTTGGTTGTTTTTGTTTTACGACATATCAACCCTTTTCAGGTTATTTAATGGCGAATCCAGTGATTTTTGAAGAAAGTTTTAATAGAATGTGTTTTTTTTTTTTTTTTTTTTTTTTTTTTTTTAACCTATAGTTGGGACCCTAACAGGTACTACCATTCCGGGTCAGTGGACCTGGGAGCAATGGCAATTAAGGGGTGGCTCCACACTCCCCAAAGCCCACAAGCTGGGGCCTCACCATCAGATATAATTAAGGTCATATCGAGGATCTTAAGAGTAGAAGGTTCTTTGCTATCGGTGGACCTATACTGTGAAGGCATGGGATTTTGCTGCTTGTTTGGTTAGTTGGGGGTGTTTAAGTGGGTCGGTACCAATGTAAAGAATTCGTTGTAGCCCATTCTATTAAAATACTTGCAAAACAAGAACAGAGCTATAACATGTGATGGGACAGGGGTTGGGGCTTGATTAACAATTTGGCTCAAAACTAATATAAATCTGCAACTTCAGACTGACAGAATTCGTTCAGAAATAAGAAATTTGTGCATCGTGACCAATTTTGGATCCAAGCTGTTTCAGAAAATCTTGATTTTTGAAGTTAAAAGCTATTTAGGCTGTAAATTTACGTAGATAATTTTTCGAGGAGGCGGAATTAAACAATCATGGTCAGAAAGTCGGATGATTAAGAGACTGCCCCCCCCCCTCCTCATTTTACCCCAGTTTTTCAAAAGACCGTTTATGTCTAAAAATTGATAACTGTTATGCTTTGTAAGAAATACCTTTTGGATTTTTGAAACTAGACTTTGATAAAATCCAAAAACATCTTTTCGCATTTGTGATATACTGGTGATATTGATCCTTAAATTTGAACATTTAAAAAAAAAAAATTTTTTTTTATTTAGTTGTAAAAATAAAATAATTTCTAAATTATTGATTTTCTGAACAGGAGATATGTCTAGGAATATATCTGTAATTCTTCCATTCTCATGGTGCTTATATCTCACCTATGGTTAGTTTGGCTCGGAGATAAACCGCTAAACTGCGATGATGCAAAACACAATTTTGCCTTTCATTATGTCATTACCACAAATATATTTTATTTCGCATTAGTTTTTTTTTAATACTTTTTTTTAATACTTTTTCTTAAAAATGAAACTTTCTCTTAAATAACGTTTTTGTTTTGAAAGAAAATTAATTCCAATGAGTTATTTCCTTTGAGTTCTGAAATATATATATATATATATATATATATATACACAAAAAGTTATATTTTTAAACCTTAAATAATAAATAAACCTTAAATATCTGAAAATAAAAAATAAAAATGTTATATTTAAAGTGACAGATACAATTACGAATTAAGTCTTTTAACCAGCCATGGTTGACAGAACAAAAGCAAATTGTAACATCACAGGAACAAATAAACAAAAATTACGAAAGAAACAAACAGCATTTTTTTTTTTTTTTTTTAAAGTGCAAATGAAATGCATTTATTCGTGGTTCTTCCAAAATAATGCATTTCATTATATTTCCAAAGGCTTTTCGCACACATGTGCTTTTTAAGTCTCTGTTGCTGCCACCTTATGCTGGCACTAGCCAGCGCTTTCTCGCCTTCAACTTTCACGTCTGTCTTGCCCAGCATGAAACTTGCTTCTCCTTTGACCACGTGGTGTATTTTTTCTCCTTTTCTTGTGACTCAATCTTGTGCACACTTGCTAATTTGCATACATGCTTTAACAGCTGCTGCTAATATTTTTGCTAGGTAGCTATCCTTCATGGCTGCTGATTTTCTCATATGCACCCATATGCACTGTTACAAAACTACTCCCGTCAAATAAAGGGTTTTGTTAGAAATTTCATAGAGATTTCAGAGTTTGAGAAGATGCAGCTAAAAGTCAGATTACATTGGCTAAAACGTCGTGAGAATAACATCTAAGAGCCATAGTTTAAATAGTAGAGAAGATATGTTCATTAATACATTTATAATTTTGTAAATCTTTCAATACTCACTCAAATCTGAGAGTATCCTATATTTCTATGAAGCCAGCATTCGCCGATGCTTATACAGGGTGGAACGATAAGTGTTCACATAAAGAAAACAACACTACAGCCTTATTTTAATATTTTTATTGAAAAAATCTATTCAGGTCACTTGATTATGTACTACAGCTAACATCTATTCAGTGTAGCCGCCTTCACTGCCTTGATATGGGTTTGGAATTGGGAGCGTGCCTTTTCCACAAGCACTAGCAGGAGCTCAGCGAATGCTAAGCAGATGGCAGTGATTAGGTTGGCTTTGGTGTTGAGAGGTTGTTAGTGATGTTCTCGGTGTAGTCCAGCGGGTTCGGGTCAGAAAAGGAGGGGGGCGCAGTGAGAGAAGGGTACAAAGTCATAGCACTCCTTCTGAAGCCAAGCCTGGATCTCTTTGGACTTGTGGGCTGGCGCAGTCCTGTTGCCACACCAAGGGTCTTCCTGCGGCCACCTGATTGTAGCAGGGAATCATCACACTCTTCAACACAGCCAAGTACACTTTAATGTTGACTTTGAAGATGTGAGGTGGTATGATGTGGACCTCACTTGAAACCACACCAAAGATCATAACCATGGTCAGAAACTTTTTCCTCACCCTAGCCACGGCCCTGTGATTCGTGGAAATTCAGCGATACATTTTGAGGGTACTGGCAATGGTTCTGTTGTCCTAACTTTGATTGGTGGAGAGCATGAGTTGTACAGCAGCACTTCTCCGATTGAACATTGTGTCACTTTCAGACATGATAGAAGGCTCCTATCGCTCTTGGAATTTGTATACAATGGTCAACTAGTTGATAGTCTGCAACAAAAGAAAACCGGTTTTCATCAAACGAAATTGGAATCATGTTACCTTTTTTATAGCGACAATTTTATCGTTCCACCTTGTAGTATTGTTGCCACATCTGAGCTGGTGCATCTACCACTCGTCTCTCCCTCTTAGAATTAAAAAGAAGTCTCGAATCTAATAGGTCCTGCACTACCGACAAGCTCCAACCCCTGTCCCATCACCACAATGTTGTATCCCTATGTTTACTTTACAAGTACTTTAATGGAATGTGTTCTGATGAACTCTTGACACGTGTGCCATGTTGATATACATACTCCTGACCAACCCGACAAGCAGCAAAATTCCACGCTGTCACTGTGGATTCTCTCATTGCCAGAAAGCTTTCTACTCCAATAGTTTCTTTTATTGGACTACTAGGCTTTGGACCCCCACCCTTGTTTCTTGCTGCTCTAACTGTACTAACCTGCAGATGTTTAAATGTACCTATTTACTATGCCTCCCCACGGGACAGTTAGACACCAGGGTCGTTTTTTAACGTGGAGAAAAGGTACAAAAATAAAAATTGTCTCAGTCGTGAAGGATTTCTCCATGTTTAAATGTAAAGCAAACGAACATCTTGTTATTCAGCTGCCCACAATCTCCTATTAGACATAATCCCAAATAGTAACCCTTACGTTTATGTGACATTATGCCTTGTTTAGAGTGTAAAAGAGTAAAATAATAAAAGTAGTTTGAATAATACAGCAGATATTTTCCTTAGTACATTTGTAATTGTGTAATTATTTCGATATCTAATATGCATATCAAAGAATAACGTTTGAAGATTAAAAAGCTATAAACTTTGGATTTTTTATTTTTTTATTTTCCAAATTACATTTCGATATTAAAAAAAATTGCAGCAATCTGTCAGATGAATTTTGCTTATTTTCTATTTTTTTAAACAATGTTTTTGATCTTATTACAGTTTTTAAATATTTTTTGTTTTAGAAAGATTGTTTTTTTCCTTTTCCTGTGTGTTGTGCTAACCCTGATAAGTTTATTCTTAGTACGAACGGTGATTTTAATTGATCTCTCGTTTTATCGATTTCTTTTCTGAAAGAATTGATTGGAGAACATCTTCAAAGGATAAATTGAAACATTTGATTTTTTTTTTTTTTTTTTTTTTTCTTCAAATTTTTTTAACATATATATATGTACCTGTTGAAGTACCCGGCTATGCTAGGTATTTCAACTTTTCTTGAATTTTATATTCAAAATTAGTAGTTAAAAAATAACTTTAATTTTTATAGTTTGTTTTTGCATAGTTATGTAGTAGTGAAGCTCAACTTTGGAATTAACATCTTCAAAATTCAGATGACACCAACTTTCAAGAAGTTCAACTTTCGAATTGTAATTAATAGAACTTTGACAACAGCATACTCTTTTCATTGTTTTTACTCAAGTATATATCCGACACAATCAACTGAGAGCCACATCACTACATAAAAACATCAATGGATATGTACCTGAGAATGAAAACAGTGAAAATAATATGCTGTTGTCATAGCCCTAGTAATTAATAATTCTCCAAAATATGAATCTTGTTAATCGAGGAACTTGACAGAATTGACACCAAGGAAAATTCCTCGTTTTATTGTTTAGAATAATTCTCATTTGCATAAGTGTACTTTTGTCATTGGCCAAAAATAAGTTCTATCTTGTCAGTAGAATACTCTGGATTCAATTCCTGATGGACGAAACTCTTTTGTTTTTGTATGATCGCTGCTACATTATAAAGCTGTACACTTTGAAGGGGGATTTTCACATTTGGATTGATTTATCAAAGTGTCCTGCATGTTTGAACGAGCTGTCTGATACAGTGCAACGTTTATATAAACCCAACACGACGTAGCAGAGTATGTCGCAAGGAACATAGGGCAAGTAATAACTCGACTCCTTTTTGTGACGTTTATTTCTTCATTCGCTCACCACGCGTGACTTCTTGATACAACTGAGACGTCAGGCATGTCTCTAACGTCCTTTTTATAGTCCCCTTTTTTTCCTTACTGTGACGTCATTTCATACACCGCTCTATATTTGCATATAACCATTATGCGCTCGTCTGCTCCCTGTTACAACAGTATACTTTTTGCTGCAGTGACCATAAGTCGTGGTCACATTCAGCAAAATAAGTAGGATTTGCAAAGTAATGAAAGATAAGTGCTTAGGGATGTTTAATTTTAATTTTAAAAAAAAATTTTTTTTTACAAGAAGTCAGCCTGGTTCTATTGTCATTGGTTTCTGATATTTTTCTAATAAGAATTCTTTTTGGTAAGGTATTAGATACATAAGGAACCACATGAAAGTTGCCAACATAAGTGAAAGTGCTTCCATGGAATGAACTGGATTCGAACTTGGTATACCCAGGTCATCAGTCCGTGTCTTTAACCACTTAGTCACCGTCACCTTATGAACCAATAAAGATAAAATAAATATTTATCTTCGAAAATAGCCGATATTTTGGACAACATTGCTCTGGATTAATTGATTAAAAAGAAAAAATAAATGTTGCAAAGGTATCGACGGATCATCTTAAACATTTTTAGTTAGCAGCCAAACCGCAAGATTACGAGTATTCTAATCTTGGTTGCAAGTACTCCAGTTAAAGAAAACCATTTTTCTCTCAGCAGATTCACGGCAGCATCAAATGGTGACTTCGTCAATGGCTCACGTCAAGAATGGCCCAAATATTGGTTAAACAAAGTATAAATACGAATCTTCAATGTTGAAATTCTGTGCGAGTTATTCTATTCTTACTGGTTTATCTGCAGTAAAAGCATTCGACCAAGAATAGCTGACCTTAAAGGTGATAAGCGCCGTTAACAGGAACTGACTTTATTCTTGGTTGAAACCTTTATCTTCTGTCAGAAAATGATTCCTGTTAACCCCTGCTACCTGAAAGCATCCGAAAGCAATTCACAGGCTGCTTTGTCTGTCCTCAGTAAACATCAATTCACTATTTTTTGTTAACATTTAATACAATGTGTTTAAACATCTAAAAAGCAACCATGTGATTATATCCAAAATAACTGGTGTTCGAATGATCGTCTTCAGGAGGCCTCAAGTTTTGACAAGCTTCTGGGCTTGACCTTTACTCCTGATCTTAAATAGAACATGTACATCAAATCTGTTGCCAAGGCCGCTGGAAAAATGGTGGGATCTTTCTATCGATCCGGTAAATATCTCACTGCTGATGCTATTCTCTATCTATATAAGAGCCAGGTACGTCCAAGGATGGAATACTGTTGCTACATCTGGGCAGGAGCTGCTAGAAAGGACTTGTCCTGCCTTGATAGAGTTCAAAATAGACTTTGTAGCCTCGTAGATGTCCTTTTCTCTTCCTTGCAACCTCTATCTCACAGATGTTGCGAGTTTGTCTCTGATGTATCGTTATTTTCATGGAAGGTGTTCAACTGAGCTTCAATCTGTGGTCCCCGCTCGCCAAACTTTTACAAGAAACACTCGTCTAGCTGTACACACTATCAATAATTCCCCCCACTCTTTATCTGTGCCTAAACCTAAACGTAGATTCCATGAACAAAGCTTCTATCTTAGAACTGCACGCCTGTGGAATTGTCTTCCGTTTTCCTGCTTTCCGGCTGACTACAATATGGTTGTGTTCAAGTCTAACGTAAATAAGTTCTTGATGAGCCGTTCCATATAAGTTATCAAATTTACCGAATTTTCATTACTAATGATTACTATATTGACCAATTTCTACTGTACACTCTTTAACCCTTATCCTTGAGTGGCCTCTTGGCCTTGATAAGTGGTGATGCCTATGTAAAAAAAAAAAAAATCATTAATAACACATTGTGTCTTTTTCAAGAATTCTGGTAAAGTCAGTTTCTTTCTAGTTTTTTTTTTGTCATCGATAATTTTCTTCCTACAAAATCAATATTGATTCTGGTTGATCATTTTATTTTTATTTTTTTGTGAATCATTACAGTATGTTAACAATAAAATTCGATTTAATACTACACAAAAATATTTTGTCCAAGTCAAAATCATTGTCATACGCTCGTAATCTTAAAAAAGGGTACCTAACACTGTATTGATGAATAGTTACCGTCTTTTTTTTTCTTTTTTTTTAAATAAGATTTAAAAAAAAAAAAAAAAAAAAAAATTGCAGATAAGCACATTACCAGTCAACGCCGGGAGAAGGTATAGTTTGGGTGATTAAACCCTCTAGAATAGAAAATACTTAAGAAAAACAGGAAATGGATCTTCAGTCAGGGTCAACTTTCTAAACCCAAGGTTTGGATTACTAAATAGATATTTGATTTTGATTCGTCAGTTCTTTAGTTGAATCATTCAACGTTGTTCAAAAGAATAATATGCATGTCGATTTAATTCCTTCTAGAAACTTTTGTATATAGATGTCTAAGCACAAACAGTTCATTAAATATAAGTTTAAATATAAATTTTATCCTTATAAGGTAATCTTGTGAAATTTTAAAAGTTGGTCCTAAATAGCATTTAAGCTGATATATCAAACTTTGATTATAACTAATGATGTTACAGCTTTTTATTTTTGTATCCTGTTAAATACATTAAAACAAGAATAGGCTGTGAAAGAAGGGTGGGAAGAAAGATGTGGAAAAACGGACTGGGAGAGAAAGAAAGACAGATTGAGATAAGTAGAAATATAGAAGTTTTAATATAAATATCTTGCACATACATTTTACTTCTTGTATTTTTATTTTATAGCCTCCAGCAACACCAGGTAGGCCGGCTAGTGTGTGTGTGTGTGTGTGTATATATATATATATATATATATATAATATACTAGCTGGACTCCCGGCATTGCCTGGTTGTACAATATGCTTAAACATATTTTAATTTATGCAGATCAGATTGTGTATTGTTATAGAATCAATCCTCTATATATCACGCGGTATAATTTGCCCACAAACAAATAAAAACAAAAATAGTGATAATGTCCTAAATCAAATTCCATCAGTGTTTGTTTACAATATCACGTCAGCTGATACTTCAGCTTGATGATGAATCCCCTGGAAAAGTCACTTTTGACTAATGTTTAGTTTTAAAATATGCAAATGAAGAAATGATTTGCAGCAGTTTAAAATGGTACCTTTTTATTCATAAATTGAACACATTATCGTAAATTGAACTCATTAGTAAGAAAAATTAAAATAAAATGGTGAGGTACATCCAGGCTTGAACAACGGATCATATTATCTGTAGGCAAATGCTTACCACTCAGTTTAAGAAATGATTTGCTAAGATTTTATTTTCCTTGGTCGGTGTAACATAAAATATTCCCCCTATAAAAATTGTTTTTTATTTATAAGAGAGAGAGAGAGAGAGAGAAGACTATTTTTAATATCAGAATTTTTCGATTTTTAATACTTATTTTTTGTACAGAAATTCATCCAATATCAAAGAACACTGCCAGCCATGTAAACTACCTTTGTGTGAAATTCTCAAAAGATAGGCTTAGCCGTTTCGGAACCTTTTTGAGGAATGAACTCGCACGCAAAGTGACTTTTATATAAGAGTGGAGTATACATCTTCTCTACTAGTATAGAAAAGTCACTTTGTGTGTGTATGAGTTTGCTTCCTATGGACTCGAAAACAACTGGGCCAATTTTTTCAATAATTTCAAACGCAGGTACTTTATGTGCCTGGCAGTGTTCTTAGGTTTTTGCCTGTTCCTTCATCAGATTATTTTGATTATCGATACTTATCAAAGACATTCCAATACAAAACCTAACATCAATAAGTTTTATTAAAACGCAAGCCGAAAAAGCTTGACATATAAAATCAACAGTAGGTTCTTTGATATGACAGGAGCGCGTTCAAAATGAATGTTTTGTTTAAAGCATAATTGAAGCATGATACTTTACTTTTGCATTTAAAATTTTAATTTTATAAAAAATCTAAAATCAACAGTCGGTTGTCTATAGTGCAATGTAGACTACAATGTATTGTGAACGAAGTCACTGCGGGAAGGATGTGATGCTTCTCAATGCATCATGATTGGTCCCTCAACTAGAGCAGACAATTGATTTTATTGAAAAATGGTTGATTTCACCCATTTCGATGACAAAACGTGTGTGTGAATCATTCATTGATAGTTTCCCTGCTTTGCCCAGTCGTAAAGTATACTTAAATATGCTATTTTAATGAATGCAGATTTCGTATTTATATCATATTGGATCCAATATATAGTAATGAATTAAAAAGTAAAAAAAAAAATAAAAAATAACTAGTGCCATCACCGAGAATTGAAACCAAAACGTTTCGCTTATGATTTACTTTTTCCTTAAATGTTAATTCCTGAGCTATGAAGACATGTTTGCTGCAAGGCTAAAAGTTAAAACATGAACCAATAGTTATTACGTTATTCATGCATATTCATAATGCTGTTGTTCGACCTTCACCTTGCAAATTCTCTTTTTTTTTTTTAATTTTCACTTTTGCACCTATTTTCCCAGCTAAAAACCAAATATAAAGTCTTGCATGCATTTGAATACTCTATGTATTAAGTTTCATATCTGTAGACCAAAAACTGACAAAGGAGTTTGTTAGCCAAATATTTTAAACAAATATATGCATACATAAATATATAGAGAAAAAGTTGAGTTTATAACCTTTTTATGCAAGTATAAATCATGTAGAATATCTGCATGAATATAATTACACGTAATAGTTAACTAAAGATAATCATCCCATAAGAATATCGGAAAAACTAATAGGAAATTTTTTTTTTTCACACCAAACAAGGCACATTGACACTTTCATGTAGGGAGCTACTATTGGGGAGCTACTATTGCAGGGATACTATGTAGGGAGTTCAGCAGCGAGATGTATGTTTACATTACACTTGAACTTCTGCATGTCAGTACAGTTGGAAAAACAGGAACCCAGAAGGTAGTTCCAGAGTCTAGCAGTTCTGGGGAAGAAACTATTAGAGCAGAAGGCCTTCTTACATCTAGGGATCTCTACTGTGTAAGGGTGAGATTTTGCTGATTGTCGGAGGGGATATAAAGTTGTTTTCTTTTTAAATACATAGAAAAAAGGATTTTTAATATGAATACACAAAACCCCAAATTTATAGGAGTGTGTGTGTGTGTATATATATATATATATATATATATATACACATCTTTTGTAAGTGTGTAAAAACAGCCAACAATGTTAAGGAGTTGGAGGATATATGGTTTGACTCAGACTCCTTATTTTAAAGTCTTCCAATATTCAGACTGTTGATTCTTTAGAGATTTAAAATTCTGACTCTAAAACCTCCTACTCTGAATCCTGCAATTCTTATATTTTTTAGAAAGCTGTTTTGTTTGTTTCTTCATTGTCGACAACTGAAGTAGATAACACCCACATAGAAGAAAAATGGATAAAAAATGAAATAAAACCTTACAAAAAAAAGAAAAAGGGCGATCCTATTAGCTTAGATTTTGCTTATATTTTTAATTCATCTTTTCTTATTTCTCATATTATTCAATTGGTTTTCATTAGAAACTTATTCTAATCGAATATCTTTCATTTGTATTTTCCCTTGTTTTTTTATTCTGACCTACTTTATATACTAGTAGTGTTACCCGGCGTTTCCCACGGCAAAAATACATTTCTATTGAAACATCGATTTCTGTACTTTCTATTTTTCTCTCTCCGATCACTCAATTTTCCCTCCATTCAGCCCATTCCTCTCTCACTGGACACACACACACACTCGTTTCTATAATAGATTACTTAAATAATTTAAGTCTGCATTTTTTTTCCAAATTAGTACAAACCACTGAAAAACTCGCCTTCCCTGAAGAAATCTGACCCAGTTGACCCCCCAAAAATGAATAAATTTGTACTAAATTTTATATTCCGGGGCCATAAAATACTAAAGATGTTAAATTGTGTAAAGTTTCTTCATGTTTAATTCTTGATAACATTAAATGATATAAATGGCCATATGATCCCATATGAATGATTTTTTTTTTAAATTTTAAATATTATTTTTCTGGGTTTACACTGATTAAAAAAAAATACCAACTTTGTAGGTTTTTTTGTGTATTTTTGAAGTTTTAGCTGGCCATACAAGCAACTGTCCTTTATATATATATATATATATATATATATATAGCAATTAAACCTATTCTAGCAATCTATATTATATTTCTCTTTATCTGTTCCACTTTTTCTAGAAAACTAATGCGCTGATGTGATTGAGATTTTGTATGGATACTTGCTATGAATAGGTGCAGCAAATTAAGTATTATGGTATCCATTTGATGCACAGTTGAGATTAATAGGGATTAGTATTTAATGCAAAAATTAGCACAAATTTAATCATATTCAATCATCAATTTAGGATGAAGCACTCCTTAATCAATGGCCTATACTATAACTTTTGCACGTTTAGTCTAAAAATAATTTTGACTTACGATCAAGAGAAAGAACTAAGACGAGAGGTAATACTGAACCTATTACATAGTTAACATTTGTAGGCCAACCATTTCTTTTTTTTTTTTTTTTTTTTTTTTTCTTTTTTTTTATACACTTTCCCTCCCAATAAAAAAAACAAAAAAAATCAAAAGAACTCTTCTGTTTTCTTTATATTTTTTAGCTCAAGTTGTAGACGGGTCTTTTGGCACCTTTCCAACATCTTTTACTTCCACAAGGTTTTTACTAGTGTCGAGATTTTCAGTAAACACTTACAAGCATCAAGGTTGCGTATATTTCATTTTGTGCTTGTGTGAGACGATTGTGTTTCCATGCTCGTTCGTCTTCAGAGGAATCAACTGAAACAATTTTCTTTCTTGATTGTAATTTCTACCTTTTAAACTTTGTTTTTATACATTGGTATATTTAGCAACGGGAAAATTCCTCGGACAAGAATAAAATATCAAATTCTTTGAAGAATTTCGTAGAAAAGACCAAAAAATAGAAACCCTTTTTCTTTAATAATTTGTCTAAAAGCTATTCGAAAACTTATAATTACTTGTAATAAATTAATTATATCTATTCGTGTACTTCTCTATTCGATAATTTGAACGCTGTATAAGTGCTTATAATATTATTGATAACTGGACGTGTCTATTCCGTATTGCTCCGATATTTTTAAAAACTTTTATAGTTTTTTTTTTTTTTTGCTTTTCTCGTTTTCCACTATGCCATAACCTAGCTTTTCTCTCCTGACGAGAAGCATTAAGCTTCGAAATGCCATGGTATAAAGTCTTGTTTTCATTATTGAACCAACAAATAAATTTATGTATATTTATCTTATTCTTAAATTATATATATATATATATATATATATATATATATATATATATATATATATATATATATATTTATTTTCAGTATTTACTTCAACAGTGCTCGATACTTAACTAGAGTTAGGTAGTAATGTATGAAAATATATTTATGGCAATTAGGCTACACAGAAACATCCACATATCAATCATACCCGTAGGGAATCGTCAAACTGAATACATAGAATTCATATTACAAATTGTTTTTTTTTTAAATATCCACGTAGTGTTTAGTCTAGCGAGTTAACCAATCAGATTTGTTGTTATTCCCTTCTAAGTCTTAATGTTTTCATTTGCAAATGGCTATATTACTTAGTATAGATGACGTGTGCCTGCATATTTTTTTCATTCATCCTTTCTAAATGCCTGATTTAATTTTTAAATTTCAGTAGAACTAGCAGATGAATTTACTAGACCCTAATACTTCCGGGTCTTCCAGTGCCATCTTCAGGGGTATTGACTAAAGAACATAAACTTTAAAATGTTTTAGTGATGATTTTGGTGGGAATCAGTAAGGAAATATATCTTGAAGAAAAACTGCTGTGACCCCCACCCACACACGCATACTATAAAGATGAAAACTTAAATAAATTCAATTTTTCTCTGTTTATGCTTGTATTGTTTTGATTTGTTTTAGTCATCCCTTTAGTACTGGAACCAAGAAATGTCAGTTTGTTTCACTATAAACTTCGCAACCAGGCCCACTTTCGTGAAATCTACATCAGACCATTTCCAGTTATTTGCCACCTATGATGAAAAAAGGACATAGGACAAGATGGCAGCCCACTGGAAATGTTTTGGTTCTTTCTGAATTTTCCATATTACATTGTTATGCATTTTTCTCTTTGAGAATTTTCTGGTTTTTTCTGATGAGTCAACAGAAGAAATATCCGAAATTTGATATACAAATATTGGCTGGTCCTCATGATCGAAACATATTTGTAAAATGTATCAAAGTTTTTATTTAAAAAATGATTAAGCTAAATAAAATCTTGGACTTTGGAATCTTGCAAAATTGTATTTTAACAAACATCGAAGTTCTGATTTAAAAAGGATTGGGATACATAAAGAATAAAAATTTGTGAAACATACATTTTTACAAAACACACCTGCATATACTGAGTGGGTCAAAAAGCTTTTTTTTTTTTTTTTATTCTGTCAATTTATGGGGAACAAACATCAAGTTTAGAAATATAACCAAGTTTATGAAATTCATTTTCCACGCTAGATTTGGGAATCTTTAAAATGTTTGCCGTTTAACAACCAGACAAATCAATCTTGTTCAACTACAGCTTCAACTTAGTCACTGTTAATAATCTTTAGCTGGTTAGCGTGACGAGCATCCGTAACATAGTGCGTGTGGGGAAAGTAGTAGCAGCAGCAGTAGCCGAAAAAGGCGCATATGCAAATTAGAAAGTGTGCATGAGAAAAGAGAAAAAGGAGAAAAAAATGCACCACGTGCTTGACAAACTCTGTGTCGAAAGATGGATGTAAAAAGTAAAGATGAGAATAGACCGGCTTTGCCTCGCATGCGGTCGGAAGAAAGAGAAACCCGTGCCAGGCTAAAATGGACAGGTGGCAGCGAGAGACTTTGTAAGCGGTGCCGAAAGTAACGGTAATGAAAACATTTTGTAAAAAAGGAAAAAAAAAAAAATGCCGACCTGGATTTTATTTCCAGTTTTTCTGAATTACTAAAGTAAAGTGTAGCGGCCACATTACACATCCGTCAGTAAGAAATTTCCGTTTCGCAATTCAGCAAAACATTTTTAGCATTTTTGGCACCTCTCTTTTGTAATATCATCCTTACCATACACATGGAATATATTTACACGGGTTTCTGTAGTAAAAAAAAAAAAAAAAAAAAATCAAAAAAATAAATCATCATATCTCTGTAGTGCTCTGATTGATCTTTCATTTCAAGTCATCACACACACATTACAAACACATTGTAATAACTCTTCTGCTTGGAGGCTTATTACACAACGACAAATTTACTAAATCAAATACGGGATTTGAAGAATAGGAATATAACCCGATCTTTAATGGCTTGGAAAGATAACATTCAAAAACTTTTGGGACAATCCAATACTTACTCTTCACTCGACTTTGCTCTTTGTTCGCCTTACTCTGTTAACCTAATTGAAACTCCATCCATATAGTTTGACTTATAAGTCTTGTTTAGGCTGTAAGGCGATAACTCGATTCATACTCGTTCACAGGATTTAGAGAAATAGGAATAGAAAAGATGACATTAAAAAAAAAACTAACAAATTTTTGGTTAAATTCATATATAAACACAAAGAAACAAGAATGTGAATAAATTAATGGATATCTTTGCTAATTAACGCACGCAGTTACATTTGCTACAAAAAATTATTTCTAATTAAGGGATAAATTTAATTAAGCAGTGATGTTTTTACAAAGAATGTGATGATTTACAAGACAAAAAGGTCACTGGAATTTGAAATTGTTTTTGTGAAAGACAAACGAAAGGTCACTTGGCTGCAACACGTCGAATGCTGTAAATGAGATAACATTTAATCGATACGAAACATTTTCTTTCTATAAAGTAAAAAATTTCTAAAAGATTTCCTATGTAAATACAATACAAATATGTCTTATCTGAACACTCAGGTTGGATGATACTGAAAATTTAGTATTGGTTTATTTTTTTATTTAGTTAATACTGTTACATAAGAGCCGTGTTTGAATAGAAAAGTTTGAGTGACACCTAAGGGTCTGAAGTGATCTCAGAAATCATAAAATCGTGATCTTTTCAAGCAAAAATATCTTGCTCTCTTTTGTCTGACAATACGTCTATAGTGTAGATAGGTTATTAATATGACCATTAAATGTATGTTTAGGACAATCATCGTAATTTGCTGTAATTTATGTATAAATGTATTGCTTCCTTAGGTATCCTGCTTCCACCATTTTTAAGGATGATGAATAAACGATAAAGAAAGCATACTTGTTTATGTCCTCATCTCGAAGTTATACGTAGCTAGTTACTTGATGTGAAGTTACACGTAGCTAGTTTTTATTAATATCTGAGGGAATTGCCAGAGGCTGTTAACCTTAAGAAAATCATTAGATCATTTGTGGCTGAGTATAGTTGCTCTGTAACCCTAGTTAATAATGCAGTACAACGTGGACTAGAATCCAGAATAGATGTGGTTGTCAAGCTAAAACAATGTCCATGTATGAATTAGTAATATGTCTGTTATTTTTGTTGTTTCCTAGGAAGCCTGCTCGAATCATCTTTAGGGATAAATAAAAGATGAAGAAATTACACTGCTCTTATGGTCTCATTCCAAAGAAGTCATCATACATAGCTAGCGTGCTGTCCTTTAATGATGGGATTGGAAGGAAGAAGTGTCGTTCTCTCTCACTCGTATATAAATAACCCATTACTCTTATGTTTTTTTTTTTGTTTTTTTTTTGTGATCGCTCCATAAACCTTTTTTATAAATCAACATTGACGTCCAAGTGGTTTTGTTATCAACAGACAAGCAAGATCCTAGGTTTGAAGATGACACGAGTGAGTAATGGTTGCTATATCCATCCATAAGTGGATAAGTATAACAATACCTCGTATGGATGTTAGAAGTATATGGTTGCAGCATTGGAAAGTGCAAAGTCCCACTCAGACTCCGAAAATTCATAAATATCCAACTCTTTGTTGATTAAAACATCTAAGCATTATAACATAATCATGTTGACACACTATTTCTCGTTAGATCACCAAAGTTAAGCAATGTTGAGCTTGGTCAGTACTAGATGGGTGACCATTTAAAAATACCAGGCACTGCGTGTAGGAGTAGATCAACACTTCCCTGCAAAAAAAACTAATATCGTCATCTCCCCTAACCAGGGTATGCAAATGACTGGGGGCCACTTGTTAATGTGCCCTTGACACTTCGTTTAGAGGAAGCCAGTTCAACTCGTCTAAAGTGAATGCTTATCATTCTTACAAATATGACTCTTTCCAAAACCTTTGATTTTGACTCTGTAATCCTTGCATTCATACAGCAGTGTGAGAGCAAAGTATCCTCCATAAAAACAAAAAAAATCATGTAAAATGTAATTTCTATCAGTCGATATACGTAGAATTCTCGGCTTGGTGTGGCACACACATCCTGAGCATGTTGAGCCAACTTATTTCTAATGTAGAGGTAAAGTGGTCCCCAGTCGCATATTTATTTTGCTCAGTTGATTTGGACGGTATTAGTTTTGCAGGGATGTCCTCCCACATCCAATGTTTCACATTCCAAAATTATCACCGATTTTGTACTGACCAGGCTCAATGTTGCTTAACTTAACCGACATATTAACCTGATTATGGCATTTGTACTCTTATTTTCAATTGGTTAGTTGTTTTTGTTTTACGGCATATCAACCCTTTTAAGGCCACTTGTCAAATAAGTGGGTTTTAATTTTTCATCTTTAAGTTCTTAATAATTTGCTCCCAACTTGAAGATGTAATTTTCTGTGTATATTTCCGGGTGGAGTTTCATCTCATATCCAGGACAGATTCTATTTAACCCACAGGTGGAACTCTGACAAGTACTCTCACTCTGAGTTGGGGAGGACCTTGGCGCGATCGTAAGAACGCCATTATCCAGGAATGAGTTCTCCACGTTTTAGCGGAATTCCACCTTTAAAAAAAAAAAAAAAAAAAAAAAAAAAAAATTTTCATTCTATTAATTTTTATTTTTAATCTCAAACAAGCGGATTTTGGCTTAAATCGTTTAGAACCTTCAATGGATGGGTGTTCTCCAATTTTTTGTGTAAATCTACTTTTTTTGTTAAATAAAAGAAGGCTGATTCTTATCATCGCTAGGCACCCATTTATATTTGTATCTATTTGACGGGATTGTATATCTTTTTATTTTCTCCCCCCCCTTCTCTTTCTCACTTTATCTTTCATTCTTCTTTCCTGTTTTATCTCTTCATCTTCCTTTCCCTCTCTTTTTTTTTTTCCTTAAAAAATGTTAATTTTGTGAAACGATTTATGAGGTGAGAAGTTAGATCACTTTCCTTATATGAAAGCATCACTTCGCCTCGCGTGCGCGCATTCAAATATCTTTTAATTTAGACTTTCTTCGTTGAAACTGTTTGGAGGGTTCTCGGGGGAGGGGGGGTCTTTTTTTCTTTACCCCGGCCCCTCCACACGATTGAAAAATTCATCCCGATTTCAACTGATCTTTTTTGACATTCGTTATTTACATCTTTGATTATTGGAAGCTGAAGGAGACTTTATTGAATACAATTACCTAACGCCATATTTATTATTTTGACGCTTTTTGTAAAAAAAAAATTCTGTTTCTAACCATCATTTTTGCGTATGTATAAAACTCTTCAAATTTGTATGTGCATATAGTTTTCATTTATTTGAAAATATATATCTTTTTTGCGTCGTATTTGGTTTCTTACTGATTTCTTGTATTTTCATTAACCGATGCTTCTAATGTAGTAATATTGAATCGCTTATATATATATATATATATATATATATATATATATATATATATATATATATACCGAAGCAAATTATTAAATTGTTACGCACACACGACGAAATGTGTGTGCACGATTCTGATTCATTAGCATTCAAGGTATTTCTATTTGTACACACAATTCAACAAATCAACTCCATTTTTTTTTTTTTTTTTTCAAAATATCACTTAAATTGATTAAAATGACACGTAGAGTAATTTAACTTTTCTTTTTCAATTCCTTACAATAAATTTTCTTCAATTAACGAGTTCCATTCAATTTACTTGAAAATTATACCTATCACATCTCGTTTCAAAAATGTCGGTCTGTTATCTTCAAAGTGTACCTTGTCACCCAAACAAACAAAATAGTGAACTTAAAAAGTAATTTTAAAAGAAATCCTAATTGTGGAAATATTGTGCAGTAAAATGTCCATCTGTGGTGGTGCCGCATAAGGAAGTCTTTTCTGCCTTGACAAAGTACAAAAATGAACATCGCAATCTAATGGACATGATCTGTCTTTTTTACATTAAAAAAATAATGCTGTTAATTTCTCTGTATCCTATCGTTGTTTCCATGCAAGGCACTCGATTAAGCTCTAATCTTTGGTTTTTCTTTGTAAAACATTCACAGTAAGAACTCGTCTTCCTACCACTAATAATTTTTTTTTCTTCATGTGTTTAACATCAGGTGGAATTTTAATGAACAGATCTTCTCTGGAATGAACTTCCCGCCTGTGGAACCACATTATCATAGGACTGCTTCCCTGCTGAGTACAACTTGATCATAATCAAATCCAATGTTCTCAAATTCCTATCTTAAATTGCCTCATAAGTAATTAAACGTATGTTAGTGCTTTCATGCCCATAGTATTCCTCATCTTTTTGATGATAATCGTTCTGTCTCATGTATCTGATGTATAGTCTTGAGTTGCTTCTGACCTTGATAAGTTATAAAAATTCTTTGTCTAGTCACAGATTAGTTGTGAATGGTTAATCAAACCTATCAACTGAAATATTTTGGTTCAACTTATCCACATTTTTATGAACTAATTTTTCATTTGATCTGAAATTGTATTCCATACTAGCATAGGCAGGAGGGCGCCTGGCCTTGCCCAGTCATAAAATATGCTTACATATATTTTAATTCATGCAGATTTCGTATTACAAAGCCAATTCTCGATTGCATATTATATTGTAGCTGATATATAGTACTGGTTTCAAAATATTAAACATTTATTTAGGTGCCATTAGCTAGAATTGAAATAAAACATTTAGTGCTCCAACCATGTTCCCTACCGTTTAAGCTATCGCAAGATAGGAATGATTTAAAATTAAACCACTGCAAACTACTTTGGAATTTGCAAATGCGCACAAGTATGCATTATTCATCCAAACAAAGATTTTACTCATAAACCATCCTTGGTGTATGATTACTATTTCCTGTTAATTTCAGTGTCATGTGACCAATAGTTTAAAAATTTATCGGTTAAATATTTACACACACATGCATCTACAGTTTCATTTATATAGATTTGCTTCCTCATATTTTTGTAAGTAAATATTTTTATATCTACAGACACTAGTGTCATGCTTACACAATCATCAATGTTAGAAATAATTATTTCTAGTCGAAGGATTCATTATATAATCCATTCTGTTGATTATCTAATAAAAAAAAAAACAATAAAAAAACAACAAAAAAACAGTGAATCTCTAGAAATGCATGTTACTAAAAGAACCAAAAGAATTATCAGGTTGCTCAGAATGTGATCTATTAGCATTCCAATTACTTTTTGTAAAGAATGTGGACCAATAAATTTCATAATTGGAAAGTAAAAATCAAATATCGATTTTTTATTTTTTTTATTTTATTTTTTTTATTTTATTTTTTTTAATATCAATTTTTTTCATTTTACTTCAAAGTTTTCAGAAATCAAGAGCCCCTTTTCTTGCGGCTAACACTTGAACTCTATATGAGATGCATTGATATTCCAATGTTCCATTAAATTCTCCTTTCCATGTTAGGAAAATTAATGTTCTTTCGGTCTTTACTATCATTAATTGTTCATTTCACTTTGTTTTAGCATTTCTTTTGCATCATCTCTTGCTTTTATTTAGGCTCTGAATACTATTTTACGTTTGTGAATTTTTGAAAAATGTAATTGTAAAATTACTTAGAACCTCTATCCAGTCATGGCTGAAAGAACAAGAGCATGCTACCCCCGTGAAGTAAAGGGTTCCGTTTGAAATTCCATCCAAATCCTTGAGTTCGAAAAGATACACTTGAAGGTTGGCGGTTACATTGACCGAAACATTGTAAAAATAACACTCAAGATGAGAACAGTAGTTCAAAAGAATCCAAATATAAATATTTTGCTAATTTAAATATTTGGTCAGGGTTTATGTGTAGGGGGAAGCATTCTCTTGCCAGGTTTTTCTGACAAACTTCTGTGCAGAGACTTCAGACACTCGGGGGCAATGTCTAGTAAATATTTATATAAATACTTTAAATTTTCTTACGTTATTTTGGAGTAGGGGATGGGGCATTCTACTAAATACCAATCATTCACCCACTAACTTATTTCAACCGCGGGATCTTTCTAAGAATCTAACTGCCCCTTTAAATGCATTCGTTTATATTTTTCTTGCACTTGGTTCACCAGGTATATTTGCCAGGTAGTTATATATATATATATATATATATATACATGTGTGTG
Organism: Euprymna scolopes; assembly: GCF_053919585.1. Classification (NCBI taxonomy): domain Eukaryota; kingdom Metazoa; phylum Mollusca; class Cephalopoda; order Sepiida; family Sepiolidae; genus Euprymna; species Euprymna scolopes. Next base: position 25,556,528 of record NC_136525.1, on the reverse strand, counting down.
TGTGCATGATGAAAATTATGGAAGTAATACTTTGACGTGATGGAGAGATAAAAAAAAAAAAAAAAAAAATTATATATTTATCAAAATGTCATTTTTATTTCAAGACTTCCTCAGGGTATTTTATTTTCTTTAAATTAATCAAGTACAATACTTAAAAATATACTTGGATTTGTAAGGTGAAAAAGATGTCTTTGTTCTATTTCAGAATGAAAGGAACCGTTAGCATTCAAAGTGTATATAACGTTGTGACATAAAATTAGTGAGATTTTTTTTAACGTCCTGAAGCCGTTAGCTATTTGAAAAAATTGTGTGAGAGAATTTGAAAGTCCCAAATCCTCCTCCATGTTATCAAGTACCATGCATGACATCTGTTACTGATCAGTTTTTGTTATCAAAAATCAGTCAACCTTGCAAGATTCAATTAATTTCTAATTCTAGATGAATTTTATATTCAGAAACAAATGGCAGACAGCTAAATGACTATTTCATATAAATCGAATGTTTTCTATCAAAAAGTTGCACAGAACAAGAAAATTCAATAAAATAATACAGCATTCAGATTCCGTGACTAATCCAGTTGTATACACTAGTGAACCTATGACGACGTTCTTTTCTCAGTGCTTTTCTTTTTTAATTATTTTCTTTTTACTCCTAATCACACCAGACTAAACGTATTGCCATTTGGAAGGTAAAGGTTTACTATTACCTTCAATTGTTCACTAATAAAATTAGTTATTTTGTTCAGAAAGAATATTATTTTAAGTTAATTATTGTTGCTGTTATTAAGCACCATGTATTCATTTCAATATGAATCAAACAATTATTGTTGGCATTCATTTCCCTGATATCTTTCTAGTTAAAATTTGTAATCTGGTAATTACAGGAGGGACTGTAAGTTGTCAACATCCTTAAGAAAAAGTTTCTGTGAAACGAACTGGATTCGAACTTGGCACCCCAGGTTGCCAGTCTGTGTCGTTAACCACTTAGCTACCATTACCTCCCTGTTATTGTTGTTAAATGATGACTTCTGCATAATTCATGAAGATCGTGCCTCAAGATTGTCTGGTCTGAATAAAGTCCTCTTTGTTTATCGCAGCTGTTTGTTAACCTGCAAGATTACAGCTCTTCACTGCATTTATAGCCACTCTGAAAGCTGTGACAATAGCCACTTACCAAACAAGAGATCAAAAAGTCTTTAACTCCCTGGGGAAATAAACTGATGTCTTGTCAAAGCAATATATTTGCTTGAAGGAGTTCAGAAAGTTTTGGCTACAATAGTCGAGTAATAATCTAGTACGTTGCCTTACTGAATGAGTGTTTGTGATCAGAGGTGCTGTTCCTTAGCATGAGGCTTGAGCATACCTTTCGATGTCTCTCACCAGGTGGCTCCACTAGTCGATATTTATGGCTTAACCAATCATATTCTTGTGATTAGAAACCCGGATGTACTCATATTAATTACATCATAAGTGATTTAAATCCAATACTGATGTCGCTTAAACGAACAGCCATTCTGAGAGAAAACAAAAACTTTTCGTTGCTTTCAAAGAGACATGATTCATTGAGCTGTTGAGATATTTAGTTTTGCAAAATATATAAATAAAATTAATTAGGGAACCTTATAACAATTCCCAACCAAACAGAAATTAAGTGTTCAGTCGAAAAGGAAATAGATGAACTTTTATTAAATCTAAATTTTGACAGCCATGTTTATATACATACAGTGTGTTTGAAAACGATCTATACAACCTTTGAATCGTTATAACTCGTTCAATTTACTGAGTTTGACTACAGAAGAGAGTAAGAGTAAAATATTAAAAAATACATGGGCTCGATGATCACCAGCTAAGAAGACCTAGTATTGAATTTAACACAATATTGCAACCATTAATTATAAATAATACATACTATATGTATGATATTATGGACTCTTCCCTTCGATTTTAATGTATCAGCGTCTTACAGTTAAATGATCAGTTCAGATGTTTATGTTGGAGATGACATTTAAATTTAGCAATTGATTTGCAAACAAGATCACAGGTATGAATAACTGGAGATGGCTGGTGTTTTTGTGGAACGTATCTTGGTTATTAATGTTTCTTCTTGCAATTTTTAGCATGTTCTTGTTCCGCCAACCTGGACTGGTTAAAAGTCCTGATTGATTTGTAGTTTGAGTATTGCTCATACTGAGGATTGAACCTTCAACCCCCAGGAGAGTAACTTTATTATTGAATTTTACCAAGTACTTTATTCACTATGCCACAGGAAACAATGTCTGTCAGCCATGTTTACATGCATATAAGTATTCCATTAAAATGATGACATACTTTTTAGTTCCCAACTTACAACTTTTCTCATTTAATTCATTAGAAAAAAAAAACAATTGTCTTGTTTACAAATAATACTAACACTTCAAGTTAGCTGCTGTTGAAGCTTACTATTATGTCACTTGATAAACAGGTAGATAAAAATAAGCAACATAAATATATTTATATAAATAATTTGACCACTGACCACCTTAGACCCATTAACCCTTATCCTCGAGTGCCCTTCAGGCTTTGATAAGTGGTGACTCCCTTGTAAAAACAAAAATTACTTTTTTCCTTCTTTGCATTGTAGATTATGCAACCCTTGCTACATTATAGGTTTCCTTACAGATGAGAATCCATTGTCTCCCTAGAAGAGCTTTTTTTTTTTTAATTTTATTTTTTATTTATTTATTTATTTTTTTTTTTATTAGAGAATTTGCACAAAAACATCAGTTTTGAGTATCACCTTAAAAAAATCCAGCGGTGAGGCCCCATTTGGGGGTTGTTGGAAATGTGGAGTTGCCCCTTAGTTACCATTTCTCGCAGCGCCACTTTGGTCCGGAATGGTAATATCTGATAAGGCATCTGGTACTACCAAATCCAGCCAGTCTGAAGATACTGGCTTCCTGACCAAAAAATGCACCAAACATTGATCTTATTTTTTCCCTTTGTAAAACTCAATCATGTTCTGCAAAGTCAAAAGTAAAAACCAAAACGATTTTCTTCTACAAAACAAACCAAAGACTTTTTCCCAAATTACTGCATTTGGTCTTAAATAATCCGAAAAGAGTTGATATGCTATAAAACAAAAATAACCAACCAACCATTTTGTTAACATTATGAAACAAAATGAATCCCTTGTTTTTTATGACAAATTTTGGTTCCCAACAACTTTTATAAAAATTAAAATTACTTTGGGCAGGAATACGGTTGTGCTATTCACTTAAATGATACTAATGCTCAAGTCAGATGCTGTTGATGCTTATGTTCACTTGAATATGTAAATATTCCAGAGCGAGTAAAATTAATTCTCTTAAAAGAATAATTTTGCGCCACTTTTATGTCAACTTACAAAGATTAAAATTAATGTAATACTGCTAAACCTTATGTCTAGAACCCTTATTCCAATTTTGATCATTACATTACATGGTTTTGATTCTAGAAAATGTCTAAAATTTAAAGTTAACGAGGAGCTTAAGAAATTGAGACTCAAGAAATCTTGCTTGATTGGTATCTCTTTTTACATCCGATTAATACTGAGTACGTCCTCGATTCCAGCCGAAAAACTGAATCTTATAAAATGTAAAAAAAAATAATAATCATAAAATGTTATGAACTAAACACAAGCAAACACTTCATTTCAAGAGTGTTGTTTTTTATATATCATATAAACGGCAGTTGTTTATGCTTGTATGTTTATATGTCCAGCTAAAATCCAAAACTACAAAACAAACACCTACAAATTTCGTGTTTTATTGATCAGCATTGCCCCGGATGAATAATGTTTGAAATTTAAAAAACAAATGTTGATGCTTTGACCATAAACTGACGCAGATTTCCTCAGGGGTAGGGGTCAGTTTTTTAGCCAGATCGTAGCAATTAAAGGGAAGTAACTCTGATTGTTTTAATTAAGTTAGTTTCCTTATGCCAGCTCATTTCTCGAAAAAATCAATTTGTGTGTGTGTGTGTGTATGCTCAGAAAGGAATGGGATAAGAGGGAAGGAGAAAGATAGAAAAGATAGTCAATAGAAATATGTTGCACCTTTCCCCCCGAGCAATGTTGGGTAACGCTGCTACTAGTATTACATTGTACAAACACTGTATGAATGACGAACTGTATAACGTATACCTGTAATCTAACTTGTGGAAACCGGCAGTCTGATAGGTTGAGTGTTATTGCGTCATAACTAAAAAAAAAAAAAACAAAAAACTTACCTTTCTCTTTTTTGCAAGAACAAACTTGCTTTTCTCTTTTGACAATCCTTTCTGAATTTATCTTGATATTTTTGATAAATGATTTCGTATTAATCGCCTTTCTTCTCTTCCTGTTGGTTTTCGTCCTTTTCTTTATCGCCTTTCTCTTTTTCTTGCTCCCCAATTTCTCGTGTATCCCCGTTTTTGCGTATCCCTATTTTTTGCGCATCCCCTTTGTTCGTTAATTTATTGCGGACTAAATAATACTCATCTCAATAATGAATTCAAAGAAAATATATATACCCTTTGTTCGTGTTGCACTTTTTTTTCGTTTTATTTCCCTTCCTTTTCTTCCTTCCTTTACTATTTTTCTTTCTTTCTTTTTTCCTTCAATCTCTTATCTCTTTTCATACTCTCTTTTTCATCTTTTTTCTCTTCATCTTTCTCACCTTAAAGTGTATAACACATTGATTTACCTCTTTATCTCTTCGAAGTAATTGAAACTCCATGAATAAAACATCTAATGCCGTGGAGAATATTTGATATGGTGGATGTTTGGCAAAATGTTCACTTCCAGGAAAGCACATCTCGTGGATGACGTAGATCTTGTGATTTCTCATCGTATAATTCATGATGCAATTCCCGTATCTTGCACCAATAAAACGCGCATTACCCACACTAGGAACACTTTAGACTCTAACAATAAATAAGGATTGCGATTTCTTAACATTTCTACACGAAACTGGTAAATTGTCGGCTTTGATTTATTTAGTCGACTTATTGAGAACATTTCCTCGAAATTGTCTTCTCGTAATTTACATCCAAGTTTCACTTTTTTTAGGAGAGTAGAAAGTGGACTTTGGCTTTACCTTTCACAATTTCGTAACTCTTCGTTTATTTTGTCCTTTAATCCTCACATTCCATGAGCGATGTTTCTTACAAAGGACTCAGAATTGTCGTTTTCTGAGTCGGAATCTATCAAACATTTATCGTTGCTTAGCTTTTGGCTTTGAAGTAGTAGTTTTTAGCTACTTACATCAATTCCGACCCTCCCCTCTAAATTAAATAGAATGTAGCTTTTTGCAGCAATTTTATCTATGCAAAACTTTATATTTAATATACCGGATTGATTCAACTAGTAAGTTTATCCAGCATTGTCTAAGCATCAGATACATTAAACATAACTGACAAATTTATTTGATTTATACTTTAATAAAAAATAGCAAAGTGCAACAAGCCTTGTAAGAAAACGGATAGAAGATATTTACATCCACATACAATCTGAAACGTTTATTCAAGTTCACTTTAAACATATATACAGACAATATTAATTTTGTTTTGAGATAAAAACGATTGTGGTACGTCTTTAGCAGATGCTTACAGAAACTATGATTTGGCATTGGAATGAAAAACTTGTCGGAAGATAGTAATAAATTTCTGTTGTTTTATGCCGGAATCAAGTCTCCTCGCATTCTTTGCTGCTCACGTGAGAACAGATTTAGTCTTTGGAATCGTTGTTTGTTGGTAAACATGAAAAGTTCCGTCACCATCTTAATTTCCAACCGTTAAACACACTCTGTGTACAATATCTTGTTGAAGACAAGTTTGTTGCTGCAATGATATGCTCAAAAATGAGCCATAATCTATGTAAATAAAACAGATGTATGTATGTGTGTATGTCTGTGCTAAAATATTTAACCAGTAAATTCAAGTACTGGGCACATAACATTGAAATTAACAGGAAATAGTAATCATACAAAAAGGTTGAGTTATGAGTAAAATCTTTGTTTGGATGGATGAATAACGCATACAGACATATGTCGGTAAATTAAAATGCAAGATGTTCGCTTCAACTTGCCCACATACCTATATAAATAAAACAGTAGATGTATGGGTGTATGTTAAAATATTTAACCGATAAAATCTTAAACCACTTGCCATATAACATGAAAATTAACAGGCAATAGTAATCATACACAAAGGTTGGGTTATAATGAGTAAAATCTTTGTTTGGATGGATGAATAACGCATACAGAAATATGTTGTAATGTGAAATGCTCATTTCAACTTACAAACATACTTCTATTACTTTTTTGCATGCGCAAATTCATTCATAGTTTTAAGTGGTTTAATTTTAATTCTATGATCAAATCGTAGGGAATGCGGCTAAAGCAGTAAATGTTTTGGGTTCGATTCTAGTTGATGGCGCAAGACATTTGTTTTTTAACTTTTGAAATCACTACTATATTCTTTATTGAAATGAAATTATATTGTGCATTATTATTAGGTAGAATATTATTTCAATAGAAAATTATTAGGCATTATTATTAGGTATAATATTAGTTCAATAGAGAATTGTTATTAGGTATTAGTATTAGGTATAATATTAGTTTAATAGAGAATTGGCTTTGTAATAAAAATACAAAATCTGCATGAATTGAAATATATTTAAATGTATTTTGCGACCCTATCTGTTAGTGAATAATAAAACTTGTGAAAGGTATGAACCCATTATTTTTACCCTTTTATGACTATTACATAAGACTTGTATCTGATATCTTTGAACTAAATTAAAGTTTTTTTTTTTTTTTTTTTTTTTTTTACAACTTCATAGCATTTCTAGAATTTGTGTTGTAAGTACCAAATAAATTCATTTTTTTGGTTATAGAAATCGATCCAGATAAAGCATGAAACCAATTGATATGAGTTAACAAGAATAAGTGATTATCGCAAAGATAGATGCCCATTGACCTTTGCTTTGGAAAAAAAAAAAAAAAAAAAAAAAAAAAAAGGGCTGTAGATAGAAAACTGAGCAGGAAGTGATTTCCACGAACTTGAATTTCTTGAATCATAATCATGTATCATGAGATATCAAAACATGACATTGATAAAGACCACTAGACAAACAAGTCAAATGAGCTGGAACAAAGGAAACAGGAAATAGATTAAACATTCTTTAAGAACACGCCATAATAATATTGATAAAAAAATTGAGACTAGCAACATCACGTCTGTGTGAAAGGTTGCTGAGAAGAAAGAGTGGTGTCAAATTACAACTATATTTCTGCACTTTATCAAAAATTCTCAATTGGGATAGAGATTTACCAACCCAACTATGATGACACTATTCTATACGTGGTCTGATAATAGATTTGTAGAGATAGAGAATAGTTCCAGGTGTGGGGAAAGTGTTTAGATCAATAGAGAACTGATTTTACGAGAAGTAGAAAGAACAATGTATCTAATGTATATAAACCCCAAGAATAATTTGATGAGAAAAACTTAGGTTTTCTAATGCTGTCAGTGTGTTTTAAAATGTCTTTTACGTTTTTATGTTGATGCCTTTCTGTGCCTTTTTTGCGAAATTTTGTAAATGAAGGATTAAGCAATGTAAAAACTAGTTTATTTCTAAATTGCTGTATTCAGCCTTTATAGTCACGATAATTGTGTGGCTCTTTGTTGGTTCCTATTTACAATGCCTCCCCACGGGACAGTTAGACACCAGGGTCGTTTTTTAACGTGCAGAAAAGGAACAAAAATAAAAATTGTCTCAGTCGTGAAGGACTTCTCCTGCACTGACAGAACAAGAAATTGAAATGCAGCATCTGAGAAACAGATGCAATAATTCGGAAATATAGAAGACCAGTTGTTCCACCCCCGGCGCTGCACGGTAGTGTTTTTACTTGTATTTTTTTTTTTTTTTTTTTTTTTTTTTTGCCTCAAACGAAAAGTAACTATGTTGACACATACCAAATTATGCCCCCTTTTTAAAGATGGTTTCTGTATGAAAATGATTCCGAACTGGTCATAGTATTTTCTGGAAGAAACTGAATCAAATTATATTTTATTCTTAAAAAACATTCTACATCGATCCACCAAAAGAACTAACAACCTGAACCCAATATAGATTTTGTAGAAAGAAAAGCTATCTATATAAAAATCGTAAAAGAAACTGACTTGTCTTTGTATCTAATATATAAAGGAAAATACTATTCCTGCTATAGTAAAAATAACCTATGTTCTCAAATACCTTATACAGCTATTCCTAATGAAGATTTTTTAGGTTAGTCAGACCATTTAAAATTTTAGGAGTTTGATTTGAATTACCCTGCTCAACGTACTCGTTAATGGACTGTTAGCTAATGAGAGCCTTTGTTTGAATTAAAAAGTTTAAGTGACATGTTCAGGGTCAGAAATGACCCCAGGGCGGAAGTCGACAAAATCGTGTGATTTTTTTTTGGGGGGGGGGGGGGGGCAGATTTTTTTTTTTTTTTTCTTGTCTGCTGATACTTTAAGGAATGGAAAACGAGGGGACTTTCCTCAATAGGGATGGGCACAACCAATGTAACTAGGTGTAGTGGGACAACAAAGAATCCATCTATCTCTCACACGTACACAAGTAATTTGTCGCTCTAAATTTTTTTCTAGGAATGTCCTCTTTGTTTTGAATTGTTATCTCAAACATGTAAGAACCTGGGTTTGTAACAACGTGAGTACATAATGGTTTATACATGCATTGGTTGGTGAAAACCTAACAATGTTAGATAGCAAAGGTGAGCTCGAGGGAAGAGCACCCTAAAAGGAGGGAGTGAAGCCTAAAAGTAAATTCGAAAATCATGTGACTTTTGTTTAAACACCCTCTCAGCCTGTGGACACAGACGAGAACAGACATAGGCTGGTTGGGACCGCCACATCCTGTGTGGTGGGGCGATGGTGATGAACACAGGTGGTCAAAAGTCTGCCTCTTGTTAGATGGTACATCTTCCTCTAATTCATTCCTTCTAAATCTTTTATGCACAACTTTATTTCAGTTTTCTGTTTTTGTTCTGTTCAAATGAAACTTTTTTTAAAAAACAAATTAATGTCCATGAGGTTTTGTCAATAGTTGAGTATAACAGTGCAAGCATTAACGACAGCCTTGCTTATTACAGCTGCACGGATGTATAATGTTTATACACTCACAATGATGAATAGTATACTACAAGAAGACCATATTTAATCTGTATAAAAAATTAGTCTGTATAACCAAAACGCATAACGTATCTAAGATGCAGAAATAGACGGTGTGTCAGTCTGTTATTGCATCACAACTCTGAACATAAGACTGAAAGTTTTATCTCAATATCTACCTCTCTTGCAAGTACAAACTTGCCTTTCTGTTTTTACACTTAATCCTTTCCAAATTGATCTTGTGTTTATATAAACAAAATGATTTAACATCAATCAATTTTTCTCTGCACTATAATGAAATGAAAAAGCGGATTTAAGCCTGCGTCTGTTTGAACAAAATTGGGACAAAATAATCAACGTTTCGGAATTTTTGAGATGAAGATTAGTTATTTGTATTATTTGGATTCCTTGGACTACTTTTCTCATCTTGAATGTTGTTTCACAACGTTTCAATCAATGTAACCTCCGACCTTCTTCAGGTGTATCTAACCCCTGTGACACAGGTCCTTTTTAGAGTAAAGACTAGTAAAAGTGACCTTCTCCTAAAGGTTGAGGGTTTAGTTCTCAGTGTGGGTGACCGAAAAATACAGTTGCAAATTACTTAGGCTCTCTATCCAGTCATAGCTGCTGGAACGAAAGCATGCTACTTCCATAAACTAAAGGGTTCTATTCGAAATTCCATGCAGCTTTCTGAGTTCGATAAAATCTTTCACGAGTTTAGCAAGATACACCCGAAGAAGGTTGGAGGTTACATTGACGTTATGAAACTAACACTCACAATGAGAACAGTAGTTCAAAGAATCCAAAAAAATGATCAATGTTCTTTAAACTCTTGCAAGTGTTAGAAGTAGATGGCGTTCAGGGAACTTGTACCATTATTAACCAACACGCCATCACCATTGTTGATTGAGAATAGTTTATCACTCATATCTACACAGTATAAGGTTAATTATACTTGACCAGTGAGAATTGAGGATATGTGTTGCCTGTGAATAAATTATGAGAATATGATGGATGTGCAATGTGAGTGTTAAAGACAAACTTAGACTTCAGAGGAAGATTAAATCTGGACAGTATAAGGAGATTTGTGCAGAACAGGAAATTACGATGGTATGGCCACATTGAACGAATGAGTTTTAGAATCAGTAAATGTAGAACAGTTAAGGTAGCAGGTCCAGTTCACATAGAAGGCTAAGGAAAACATTAGAGGAAGTGATAAAAATAGGTTTCAAAGAAAGAGCAATAAAGACTTGGAGAGAGGTAGGTTAGTTTGGAAGTCAAGTTCTTAAAGCCGTCTAATACATGCCAGCATGTAAAATGGTAGGCGATCTCATACATGTTAAGATTATACATCCTTTTTTTGCGTACAGGTGGTTATATTACATGTTCACGCGTATGAAGTATGTATACATCTGTGTCGTCATTATGAACTCAGGTTCTTAGATGCCGATGCTTTGTTTTTACCAAAGGTTTATTATAAAGTTGCAGAAATCATCTGTTGTATTTATTTACTATCCTGCCTCAACCAACCACCTTGAGGTAATCTTCAAGTTGCTGCTTCAAGAATCTCGCATGATATTCATCTGTAGTGTTGCTCTAACAGTGTGCACGTATAAACTGTTACAGCTGTCGCGCTCTAGTTTGGAACGCAGGTTCTTGCTTTTCTGTAGAAACAATTCTATACTATCAATAATAATATACAGGCATTAATAAATGCTAAACAAGAAATATTTCATATTTTATTTTTATTTCTATTTTTTGGAATCCTTTGAGATGAGGTTTCATAATCTGTATTTTTTTTGCGGACTTTTGTTATCCTCTTCATGTTTCACCATGGGGACTTGTGGTGCAGTGGGTAAAGGCGTTGAGTCTATGGTTTCAGGTGAGCATTGTCTAAAGATAGTTGTTTTAATCCTACCCAAAGCAGGCCAGAGGATTAGTTGGCCAAAACATGGTGAGGCAATAACTATTGAAGGCAGTAATTACTGGGGATACGGTTACAAAACGCAGCATACCTATCCTGTCATGGTTAATCATCTGAAGAAGGCCAGAGGATGAGTTCGCTGAAACGTGATGAAACAACGGCAACTATGAAGATGAGAATAAGTCTGCAAATAAATGAATGCATAAATATTTTAAATTTCCACTAGGCGTCCTATCGATTGCATTGTAAAACTGATTTTAAGTAACATGATGTTCGCCCATCACTTGTGAAGATAACCATGAGCATGTCATTAAGCAAAACAACCAAACCAAACGCCATGAATAAATATTTGAAAATATAAAGACTTGAAGAATAAAAACTTTTTTTCAAAAAATAACTGAATTCAACATCAAATGACCTGAAGAGTTTATATGCCATAAAAAAAAAAACAAAAACAACCAAACCTTATTTTTGTTCGAGTCTATTTTTTTATTAACACCGTTTCGCAATTTCTAATTTCAGATATGGCGGCCATAAAGTGGATACTTTCTATTTTAATATGTAGTATTTCTACTTCTTACTATGATTAATTTTTTTTTTTATTGTTACTCATATTGCAATTTTCTTACTGTTGTTGGAATCTCCGGTCTTTAAATATTGGTCCCTATGTTATAGTCAGTCTCATCATAGCAGTTACAATGATTATTATACAATCGTTAATAAATGTCAAACAACCAATATTTATTAATTTATTTATTGCGGACTATTATCTTTCGTAGTTGTTGTTTCATGACGTTTCGGACAACTATTTCTCTGGCCTTCGTCAGGTGGTAACCGTGACTGGATAGAAACTCTGAATCTCCTAACTGCATTCTCAGCAATTACTGCTTTCCATAGTTATTATCTCACCACGTTCTGGCCAACTGTAGAGATTCAACGTCTCTACCCACTGTGCCACTTCCTCTATTTTGTCTATTTGCATTATTCTCATTTTATTATATATATATATATATATATATATATATATATTTTTTCTTTCTTTCTTTTTTTTTTTTTTTTTTTTTTTTTTTTTTTTTTTACAAGAATGTAATAGAAAAAAAAGGGAGGGAGGGAAATGATGAGCGAAACAATTGTTAGTAAAGACTCCCGGGCATCGTTGGCTAGGTATAGCTAACATATACAGCATTTATTTTTACTATTCATCATAGCCGACTGATCGAATTATTGTTGGTTTGTTTTTGTACTGCTCCTCTTTACCCCTTATTGGTTTGAGGGGGGGGGAGCATGAAAATCATTGATTTATTTTTTTTGTACTATTGCTCACATCTCTTATTTTAAGTGTCAATGAGATGTACCAGTACAGTAAAAGAAAGACATAGTGAACAAAAAAAGGGAATGATTTACAAGAAGTGTTAATCGCATCAACACTACACAAGAGAAGTAATGATCAATATGGAAATGCTATTGGTTAAGTATCTGCAATGAAATTTCCACATTTTTTTGTCCATCATTAGTGAAATATTTTCTTCTGCAAATATACAATCTACTTATATCTGCTCTAGATCTTGTTTATGTACTTTGTATTATTTGGCTCATTTGGAATTCTATTCTCATATTGAGTGTTATTCACACAACGTTTCGGTTGCTGTAACCTCCAACCTTCTTCAGGTGTATCTGGTCGAACTCGGGGAATCTTTCTGTCAAATGCTGGAATTTGCACAGTTTCGAACGGAACCCTTTATTTAATCCATGGGAGTAACATGCTCTCATTCTATCAGCCATAACATGGAAGCACTAAGTAATTCACAATTGTATTTTGAGTGTTGCCCGCATTGAGGATTGAACCTTCAACTTCCAGAACAATGTAACTTACCACTGAATTTTATCAAGTATTTTATCTATCATGGATCCTTGCGATTCCATACAGATTTCCGAGTTAGACAAAATGCACTCAAAAAAGCCGGAGTTTAAATTGACTGAAATTTTGTGAAAATAACACAAGATGAGAACAGTAATTCAAATAATATGAATTATCAATCCTCATCTAAAAAATTCCAGAAATATATTTCTTTGCTTGTTTGTGTATGGCAAGTGTCTGATAATATTGGTTTGAAGTATCCATTAAAAGAAAAGTGAGGATAACCATGCATTGTGGATGGCGGTTCAAAATAATGACGTCATCTATCAAACCAGACAGAAGAGGGAGAGATCATTGATGAGGTTCGGCCCTCATAGTTCCCTAAGATTAGGAGGGAACTTAGAGATTTGAAACCATTTCCATTGTCTTTCATAGAATATTTTATACATAAACACAAATTCCATCAAAAGAAGATATATTTGAAGTTTTAAAGCAGGTTCGGCCCTTAAAGCTCTATAGGTTAGGAGGACATTTCCATTGTTTTCCTCACCAATATACTTTTTGATTTTATGTAAATTCTTTCACTCTTCTTTCTATAAGGAACACGTCAACATTACACTGATATATATACTAGTGGGAAACCCTGGCATTGGTCGGGATTATAATTTACATAAATTACTGAAAAAAAAGAGCTAAAAAATCTTTTTTTTTTTTTATTTGATTATTATACCATTCTTTGCTTGAAGACATCAAACATTCTATGTAAATCTGAAATTTTGTTTTAAAAGCAGATAATCATTAACAATCAGTATTATTAAATATTAGTATTGTGGCTCCCAGGCTCCATGTTAACAAAAGACAAAAAAAACTTATTTCTTCCAGGCAACACTGCATTAAAACATACCTGCTCTATCTAGGATGTGGAACACTTTTGGATTACTATATACCACTTACTAAATTTAATACTGTAATCTTAGATCTTTGCTTCCGGTTTTTTTTTTAAGTGAGAAGTGAAGAACAGCGCTACTAAAACCACACAATTAATGTAGCCTCCAGAGCACTACTAAAACTACCTTTTTCGAGTTTCTTGCGTCCTTGAAGAATTGTTTTTTTTTTCCAAATTATGACATAATGAACATTGAAAAAACTTTCACCTCCTTTGGACTGCAATTAGATTCAAGAACAGTTTCTTTATCTTAATTTTTTATGAGAACATGCTTTTAGATTTTAAATTCTCTATCTCTAGGAACACATAAACAAACACACACATACGTGCATTCAATTATATATATATATATATATATATATATATATATATATATAATTCAAACACAGTAGTGTTTGAATATATGGTTAAGTGGCAATTTTATTCATTTAGAACTGCTTTAAAGCTTCACTCCTTTTCCACCAAATTTCAAACAATTATTAGTTATATAGTATAGATCACCTTCTCAGCTATATTGTGAAAAAAAAATTCAATTTTCATTCAGTGAAACAAGTTATGAATTTTCTGGTGTTCAAAATCGTAAAAAAACGTAAGGAAGTGAGCAACGTTTTTTATGACTGGTTTCCATAGCAACCACGTTGCTTCAGCAACTACTGTTGCTACCAATTCACTTTTCTCGTGAAAAGAGAAGTAACAAGTAAAACAAAGAATGAAAGATAGTTGGGGGCATTTTATTGAAAACAGTGCCGTACATTATTACATATGTGTATGTTATGTTTATGGTGGCAAAAAAAATAAGACTGAAATTAAACAAAAAACGAGTGAATTTATTGGAAGCCTGGAAAAATCAGGGATTACAATAGAAAAATGCCAGCATGAAAAGTAATATGGTTAAGTTTAAACATAGGAAAGTAAAGGACTAGTTAAAACTGGAAAAGGACAAGGTATTCTAGTAAAAAAATAATAAATTTAGAACTTAAAATATTGCAGCATTAAGAATTTTTTTAAAATTCAATTTATAACATTTTATAATCAATTCTTAATTGTAATATATATTTATATATATATATATATATATATATATATATAAATAAAAGGGAAAACCTAAATTTTTTGTAAATTCAACGTTTCGTTTTCATTTAAGACTTCTTCAGGATGATGGATTTGAATAAAGTTAATTAAAAAACATTACCTGGAAATACCGAGTGTTTGTGACGTGAAAAGAGTGCCTTTGTTTCCTTTTTCAGACAAAACATGGCCAGGTATTTTCAAATAATACGCTAGTGATTTTAATGTACCTTTTTCAAATCAATCATCCTGTGAAAATTTTTTTAAATGAAGAAACGTTGATGAACTCACAAATGATTTAAGGTTTTCCTCTTTATTTTTCATATTGAAATATCTTTTTTTTATCACACACAAATTAGACACCATCGACTATGACTGTAGTTTTTACAGTTATGTAACTAGAAAACG
Source organism: Euprymna scolopes (assembly GCF_053919585.1). NCBI lineage: Eukaryota > Metazoa > Mollusca > Cephalopoda > Sepiida > Sepiolidae > Euprymna > Euprymna scolopes. Next base: position 25,541,151 of record NC_136525.1, on the reverse strand, counting down.
GAGCTATATAAACCGGACATATTCATATGGAAAGGAGCAACCTTAGTGTGCTGTGTTAAACAGAGCTGAAAGGGAAAATATAACAAAATACCAAGGTCTTATGTACGACATGAAAAGAAACTGGAATCTTAGGAAGATCTCCATTACAGTAATAAGAGTAAGCAGACTTATGAAAAAGAATATAAAAACTACCTGACAAATATACCCGTGAATCAAGTGCAAGATAAATACAAATAATTACATTTAAAGAGACGATTAGAATCTGAAAACGATATCTCGGTTAGAATATATGCAGTAATGAGTGAATGTCTTTTATCCAGTAGGATTCTTGATGTCCTGCTAGAACAAAATAAGACAATTTAAAAGTGTGTGTATAAAGGCTGTAGCAATGTAAGCTATCGGGCTATTGAAGTGATGTGACGTATGACCAAAAACAAAACAAATGTCTTGCTAATAAATCTTCATATATCTACTTTTTCAAGAACAATCACATATATTAATCAGCAAATGTGGACTGACTGTTTAATTTAACAAGGATGACAAATGCCTTTGATATTTCGAGAATAAAATCTTTTTCAAAAAGAAAATAAACCAAAATATATAATGTATATTGTTTATTTGACTAGTAAGTATGTGTTGTGCATTCATGTGTAATACGATATATTTAAGCGTTACACACCCAAATATAACTCCAGTTTGATTGCAGCACAAAGTGATTTGTCCAGGTGCAATGAAAACATCACTTTCTTGCTATTCAAGTGGAATGGAAAGACAAACAGACGACGTGGTTTCCGGTTTCAAGACATCTGGCTTTCATAAAAGATAACCATCTCACTTCTCCAAAACCATCTACAAAGACTTTCTAGTGTTGATGACCGGCTCTGTGTCAGGTGAAAAAAATTGTTTTAAATTAGCATTACAAAAATAAACTATATTTTTAAGTAAGAATACAGAACAGTTAACAATGGACAACTTGTACCCCTCCCCCAAATAAATAGCACAAAGTTTATATAAAATGTTTTAAAATGGAATTCATTACTGAATCTCACTATTTTTAACATGTGGAAATGATGTTTAAGTTATTTTCAAACAGTACAATGCAGAACAGTTAACCGTGAGAACTCTTAAAGAAAAAAAAAATGGCAAGACCTGGCTATTAACGAGAAAAAATTTGGATTCTTCGGACTTTTATTTTTATCTTATGTTATTTTGACATTTGGTCGATGTATCTGCCGAACTTAGAGTACCAGTAATGAAAAACGTATTCTAGCTAAAAATCCCTCCAGTGACTTCATGGCGACCCTGTAAAACCAACTAAATTCATTGACGCATCAGAGAATCAGAATGAACGGTGTGTTATCACAAAAATAATATAAACAAGAAATATTGAGAAACCATCACAACAGAACCAAAATAACTAAATTATCGCCATAAAGTCTACAACTTGCAATATCCACAGATTACCAATTTCCTGTTTCTATTTAAATTGTGCAGTATTAAGTCACTATCAGGGTCAGTATCTGATGCACAGACGTGCCTCCTTTGAGATTGAGAGTATAATAATAATACAAGTACATGTCACCTTTATGTATAAGATTAATAGATAGAAAAATATATACGAAGGTCATTCCAAAAGTAAAGCCTTCTATTTTTTTTAACTTAGTTGAAGAGCTATGGGAATGGTACCATTAAAACGAGTTACCTTTTGTGCTTCTGCATTTATTTTTCTACATGGTCACCATTATTCTCAATGCACTTTTGCCAGGAATTCAATTCTGCTTCTGACAAACGTCCATGACAACAGTTGCTTTCTTAGACTCACACCGTCAATACCTGCAACAAAGATGAAACTTTCAGGTCTTGAATGCATAGGTTCAGTTCAATGGAGTTTGCAATCTTCTCCGATCCATTTTGGGCGAAATGAAAACAAATAGGAGGCATTACTTTTGGAACGTCCCTTGTAGAAAAGACAAGCTGTGTACGTATATATATATATATATATATATATATATATATATATAATGAAAATTGCAATTAAATTTACCAAAATGATAAAACTAAAATATATTACCATTTAAAAATCTTTAAAAACTTTTCTGAACTTTTGAGATAAGGATCGATAATTTGGATTATTCGGTCTACTGTTCTCATCTTGGATATTATTTTCACAACTTTTCGGCGGATATAACCTACAGCCTTCTTCAGGTGTATTTTGTCGAATTCTGGGAAATCTTTTTGAAGAATTTAGGAATATGCTCTATATATCGCTACTTATTACTAAAAAATGTTTTTTAAATCTTTATAAAATTATGAGATCAATAAGGAAAACGGAAAAAGAAATTCATTTCAGTTGCTCCACTTGACTATGTAGAGCTTTTACTATCTTGATAGGTTTGTTTACTTAAAGTTGATAAAGATAGAAATAATCTTTATTTTTTATTTCTACTCATATATAGAAGACACTGTGAGTGAGTTCCCTATGGACTTTGAAACGACTGGGCGATTAAAAAATTTTTCTTTTTTTCAATTTCGCACAAATGTACTTCGTGAAAATTTTCTTAGATGGGGTTTGTATTGGAATGCCCCCAATAAGTATGGAAAATCGATAATTGAAAAATCCGATTGAAGGAGGAAGAGTCCGATTTAGATCAAAGTTAACACCCTAACATCACAAGTATATTTGAGAAGTTTTATTACTGCACAGAGGACCAGGCATATAAAATAAACAGTAGAGTCTTTGATAAAACAGGGGTCCATTCAAAATTAATCTTTTTGTTTAAAGCACAATTGAACCATGATACTTGACTTTTGTATTTTAAACTTTAAATCAAACTATTATATAAAAAATTTATAAAATCAACAATAGGTTCTCTATACTGCAATGTAGACTACAATGTATTGTGGACTAAGTCACTGTAGGGAGGCATGTGAAGCTTTCTCTTGGTGCACCATGGTGGGTCGATTTAACTGAAAAATGGTCGATTTTTCAAATTTCGATGACAAAAGTATTGGAAATGTGGAACATTCATTGATCCTTATTCAATTCTGGGTAACGTCGGACCTCCCTGCTCATATATATTATTTGAGCATCTGGCCAGCGAGGCTTCTTGTTCGCATCTTCTTTGCTTCAATAACTCGCTGAAAACACACTAATGTCACCAAGCACACATTCTAAAGAGTCAATCATTCAGGCAGTTTATTCGGTACTTATGTATTTTCTATTGGCCTTTGCCCCTTTTTTCTTTTTCTTAAACTACTTTGTTTAAGTTTCTATTGTAAATATTTTCATTTATTTATTCGAGCACATAAAATTACACTTGATGCCTTTATTTCCTAAAAGTTTTTACTCTGCCAAGAAAGTTAATTATATGTCATTACATGTGATTAAAATCGAGTCTGTAATTATTAGTTGACCACCATTCATCAAATTGTGTTTTTCTAAGTGAAATCACATTTTAAGTTTCTTGAAGCAAAGAACTTAATCTCTTTTATGTTTTTGAATTTTTGAGATGAAGATTGATTATTCATATTATTTGGATTCTTCGAACTACTGTTCTCATCTGGAGTTTTATTTGCACAATGTTTCAGTTGATGTACACTTCAACCTTCTTCAGGAAGTCGTAACTAATGTATGCTATCCCAGAGATTTAATAAAGTGTTCTATTTGAAATCCCATCCAGATTCCAGAGTTTCTGTTGAATTCTGCAATCTTTAGGCCGAACTCTGGAATCTGCACAGACTTTCAAATTGAATCCTTTATTTAATCCATGGGGGCAGAATGCTCTCGTTCTGTCATCTGTGATTGGGATAAGTCTCAAGTAATTTGCAATGGTATTTTGAGTGTCAGCTGCACTAAGGATTGAACTTGCAACCTCTAAAAGAGGGTGAATTTTCCGATTAAATTTTATTGTGGCATACTAGATAAAGTACTTGGTAAAATGAATTTACTCTTTCCCCATGGATTAAATGGTTCTGTTTGGAATTCTATGCACACTCCCAGGTTCAGCAGAAAGATTGTCTGACAAGATACACCTGAAGAAGGTCAGAGGGTACATCAGCCGAAACGTTGTGAAAATAAAACTCAAGATTAGAACAGTAGTCTGAAAAATCCAAATACGAATAACAACTATTTAATTTATTTTAGATTTACTGATCAGACTTATATCGATTTCATTTAGTGAATTCACCTTTGATGGCACCAGTGGGGGGAGGGCATCGGCTGAACTGGGAGGTCAGATATTAGATAAAGTATTGATCAACAAAATTCTGACAGGCAGGTCATAATCTTTTAGTTGGTATGGCAAGACGTAGTCTTGCTTCCACACGTTGGTCAACCTACAACTGTCTGATCGATTCAGTTTTACTACCTCATTCAGAATGCGGATGTAACGATTGATGCTCAGCTTGAGGCTGTCAGGGAAAGAGTGGAATAGCATGATAGCACCTTTATCACTGACAAATTTATTACATTTTTTTGTGTTATGGATGGCAGTGTTAGGACTTGTGAGGGTAAAAGCTCTAGCTTTTTATGTACAGCTAATCAAAAATATAATACTGATCAGGATTAACTATTAAAATCGATCTATATTAATGTAGTTGAATTCTGAACCTTTCTATTCTTTCCTGCCATTCTCCTGCTGACGCTGATGAAAATCTGAAATTTCTTTGTGGAAGCAACAGTTTTCCTTAGAATCTGTGCTGGCAGAACAAATATGAAATTAAAAAAATTTTCATTTATTCTGCAAAGAAACAAATTGAAATATAGTCACTGTTTCCATGAAGACAAGACTGACAAGGAAAATTTAGAATAAAGAAAAATGCAGTCGAAAATTGAAAACAAATATTGTCTGCACCTAGTTGTTGAAGGTGCAGTTAAACTTTAAATTATTGCGTTTTTAAAATTTTTTTTTTTTTTTTTTTTTTTTTTTTAGAAAAAATTGTTTTTTACTCATAATTTTCTTACTGGTGTTCTCATCTATTTATAATTTCTTCCAATATTGTATTCAATTCTATAAGAATTCAAGAGGCGATTGTCACCCAAAAATGATCCGATTCTTTGAGATGTTTTGCTTTCCACCACTTTTTGTTGTCTGTAATTTTTACTTTGTTCCACATTAACAAAATGATTCTTGTTTTCTCTTTGCATGTGAGCAAAAAAAAATACACCACAAAAAAATTTGACACTACATTTGACAAAACGTCATAAACTACCAAGATGAAAATACTAGTCTTAATAATTGAAATAATATAAATTGTCCTCATCTCAATGTTTTGTACAAAAATGTGGTGCAAATCATAGCCTCCTCCTCATTATCATCCTCATCATTATGGTTTTTGATCACTCTTAGAGGAGGGAACTTCCTCTGGTTTCCTTCCACCTTTTGTCCCTGGCTGGACATGGCACAAGGGCCCAGTCAGCTGTTAAGGTCGTTTATACACCAATTTTCTTGGTATTTTTCATTGCCTCAGTGTCCATTTTGTCTGTAGAAATTTACTTGTCTGTAGATATCAAAAGATGACCTGCCTATCTATATTTAGTCATTCTTATGGGGTTGATGCCATTTACTCCAGTTTACTGACCCAGTAATCAAATCAATTTCTTTGCAAAAAAAAAAAAAAAGCAGCAACAAGCCATAGAAAAGGATCGGCTATATTCGTGTATATTGTCTGAATGTTTGTCGAAGGTGACTGTCAATACGCTTGATAGATTGTTTCACAGAGCAGACATGATCAGAATATGGCCTTTCTTCCAATGAGACGGAAGCACCTATTTTAAACCTTTTGTTGGATCCCGTGGATACCTTGACCTGCCCTTCGGGTGCAAAACTTATCGAAAAGTATATTTAAAATCTAGTTGCTGTTTTATGCCAGAATCATGTCTCCTCATTATAAAATGATTCAAAGTTGGTTCTGTTGGCAGTTCTCTCTTGATTCCTAATCGTCATTTATTATTACACGTATCTGTAGAGCAGTGTAGATTTAGAAAAGGTGATGGACCCCCTCCCCCCACCTCCAGATAAAAACAAACAAGCATCACACCCATGAAAGCGTTAATAATATTCACAATCTTTGAAATCTGAGCATATTTGATAAAAATCAACTTAAAACATCGTTCAATAATAAGCCCACACGTGCATAAGCCGTTCAAAATCGTCGATAACCCTGACACGCTTCTATCGTGGCATTGACTTGATTTCGATTGTGATGTTTCCTTTTCAGTTTCTGGATAATCTTGATGGACATAACCTTTGAAATAGTCTCACAGATAAAAAGGTGTGTTAAGATCTGAGGAGTGAAATTCATTCAGGATTATATCTCCTACTGATCATGACCAAAGTGTCTCAGCATAATATTAAACGGTGATGAAACAAAGATTGTGAGACATTCGTGGATGAAACTTGAGGGAGAAATTTGGTTGGATTGTGAAAAAAAAAAATTGTGAATTTTATTAACCATTTCGAAAATCTTTTTGTATGTGTGTAGAGAAAGCTCACCTGTATTTTTATAAAGAGCATGAGCACAGGAAACTGATCTGACAGGGCTTTATGCTTGTGTGTGGATGCTCAGTAAGCAGTTAATCTCCTACTCTCTCTCCCTTCCAATAGTCTCTCTCTCCTTCCCCCCCACCGTGTCTCTCTCTCTCTCTCCTTCAACCCCCACCGTGTCTCTCTCTCTCTCTCTCTCCTTCCCCCCCACCGTGTCTCTCTCTCTCTCTCTCTCCTTCCCCCCCACCGTGTCTCTCTCTCTCTCTCTCCTTCCCCCCCACCGTGTCTCTCTCTCTCTCTCTCCTTCCCCCCCACCGTGTCTCTCTCTCTCTCTCCTTCCCCCCCACCGTGTCTCTCTCTCTCTCTCCTTCCCCCCCACCGTGTCTCTCTCTCTCTCTCCTTCCCCCCCACCGTGTCTCTCTCTCTCTCTCCTTCCCCCCCCACCGTGTCTCTCTCTCTCTCTCCTTCCCCCCCACCGTGTCTCTCTCTCTCTCTCTCTCCTTCCCCCCCACCGTGTCTCTCTCTCTCTCTCTCTCTCTCCTTCCCCCCCACCGTGTCTCTCTCTCTCTCTCTCTCTCTCCTTCCCCCCCACCGTGTCTCTCTCTCTCTCCTTCCCCCCCACCGTGTCTCTCTCTCTCTCTCCTTCCCCCCCACCGTGTCTCTCTCTCTCTCTCCTTCCCCCCCACCGTGTCTCTCTCTCTCTCCTTCCCCCCCACCGTGTCTCTCTCTCTCTCTCCTTCCCCCCCACCGTGTCTCTCTCTCTCTCTCCTTCCCCCCCACCGTGTCTCTCTCTCTCTCTCCTTCCCCCCCACCGTGTCTCTCTCTCTCTCTCTCTCCTTCCCCCCCACCGTGTCTCTCTCTCTCTCTCTCTCCTTCCCCCCCACCGTGTCTCTCTCTCTCTCTCTCTCCTTCCCCCCCACCGTGTCTCTCTCTCTCTCTCTCTCTCTCTCCTTCCCCCCCACCGTGTCTCTCTCTCTCTCCTTCCCCCCCACCGTGTCTCTCTCTCTCTCTCCTTCCCCCCCACCGTGTCTCTCTCTCTCTCTCCTTCCCCCCCACCGTGTCTCTCTCTCTCTCCTTCCCCCCCACCGTGTCTCTCTCTCTCTCTCCTTCCCCCCCACCGTGTCTCTCTCTCTCTCTCCTTCCCCCCACCGTGTCTCTCTCTCTCTCTCCTTCCCCCCACCGTGTCTCTCTCTCTCTCTCCTTCCCCCCACCGTGTCTCTCTCTCTCTCTCCTTCCCCCCACCGTGTCTCTCTCTCTCTCTCCTTCCCCCCACCGTGTCTCTCTCTCTCTCTCCTTCCCCCCACCGTGTCTCTCTCTCTCTCTCCTTCCCCCCCACCGTGTCTCTCTCTCTCTCTCCTTCCCCCCACCGTGTCTCTCTCTCTCTCTCCTTCCCCCCACCGTGTCTCTCTCTCTCTCTCCTTCCCCCCCACCGTGTCTCTCTCTCTCTCTCCTTCCCCCCCACCGTGTCTCTCTCTCTCTCTCCTTCCCCCCCCCACCGTGTCTCTCTCTCTCTCTCTCTCCTTCCCCCCCCCACCGTGTCTCTCTCTCTCTCTCTCTCCTTCCCCCCCCCACCGTGTCTCTCTCTCTCTCTCCTTCCCCCCCCACCGTGTCTCTCTCTCTCTCTCTCTCTCTCTCTCTCCTTCCCCCCCCACCGTGTCTCTCTCTCTCTCTCTCTCTCTCTCTCTCCTTCCCCCCCCACCGTGTCTCTCTCTCTCTCTCTCTCTCTCTCTCCTTCCCCCCCCACCGTGTCTCTCTCTCTCTCTCTCTCTCTCTCTCCTTCCCCCCCCACCGTGTCTCTCTCTCTCTCTCTCTCTCTCTCTCCTTCCCCCCCCACCGTGTCTCTCTCTCTCTCCTTCCCCCCCCACCGTGTCTCTCTCTCTCTCTCTCTCTCTCCTTCCCCCCCCACCGTGTCTCTCTCTCTCTCTCTCTCTCTCCTTCCCCCCCCCACCGTGTCTCTCTCTCTCTCTCTCTCTCTCCTTCCCCCCACCGTGTCTCTCTCTCTCTCTCTCCTTCCCCCCCCACCGTGTCTCTCTCTCTCTGTCCTTCCCCCCCACCGTGTCTCTCTCTCCCTCTCTCTCCTTTCACCCCCCCACCGTGTCTCTCTCTCCCTCTCTCTCCTTTCACCCCCCATCGTGTCTCTCTCTCCCTCTCTCTCCTTTCACCCCCCATCGTGTCTCTCTCCCTCTCTCTCCTTTCACCCCCCACCGTGTCTCTCTCTCCCTCTCTCTCCTTTCACCCCCCACCGTGTCTCTCTCTCCCTCTCTCATATATCCTTTGTCTTTCTAATATACCCTTTTTCTCTCTTATTTAGCCTTTCTGTCTCTCTCACTCTCATCTCTTTTTTTTTATCCACCATTTTTCTCTAAGTGCTGTTCTTTAAGAATGTAAATAATTGACTTGTGGCTTAAACCTGACCATTTTCTTGCATCTTGTTCGCCAATGTACCGAGCGGAATGACCTTTTAAGAATTGTAAAGAATTTCCGTGGTTGCAAAAGAGGCAATTCATCTTCTGCTTGGATCAATTCGGTCTCACCTGATAAGAATTTTTTTTCTCTTTTGCGAAGAATATTTTATTCCTGCTTTTTAAAGACATAAAAAAAATGGCAGGTTACGTGCAATGTTGGATATAATGGTATAATCTATATTATATTTTTGGTCTCTTCTTCCAAAGATGCGTTTGAAAACAAAGTTCTATATCAAGATAAAAGCCCTTTTCTTCAATGGTGATATTAATTTTGTTAGTGAGTTTTACAATAATATTGTAAACATCTGAGTTTGCCTATTTATTTGCGGACTCATCTTCATACTTGCTTTGTTTTATCACGTTTCAGCCAACTCTTCCTCAGCAGTCTGAGTTTGTGTCCGACATCTGTAAAAACTTTTCTTTTTTTTTTACATGGGGGTCACCACTTATCAAGGCCCGGAGACCACTCAGGGATAAGGGTTATTGCATGTACAGTAATCAATGAAATAGTATTGTAGTAATCATTAGTATTGGAGTGAAGACATCCAAGTTGTAGTCAGGTGGGAAACGGGCGAACGGAAGAGTTCCACAATCGTGCACTTCAGAGAAAGAAGCTCTGCTCATGCAATCTACGTTTGGATTTAGGCACAGATAAAGAGTGGGGAAAATTATTGACAGTAGTTTCAGCCAGACTGGTGTTTCTCATGGAAGATTGGCGAGGGGGGGGGACGAGAGATTGGAGCTCAGACGAGCACTTGCCATGGAAATAACGATGAAACAAAGACAGGCTCGCAACGTCTCTTCTGTGGGAGAGAGGCTGCAGAGAAGTGAAAAGGGCATCCCCCACCAAACCACAAAGTCTATTTTTGTACTCTGTCAAAACAGGATAGGCTGTTTTTAGCAGCTCTTGCCCAGATGTGGCAGCAGTACTCCATCTTTGGACGTACTTGGCTTTTATACAGATAGAGAATTGCATCAGTAGTGAGATATCTTCTGGAACGGTAGAAGGATCCCACCATTTTCCCAGCGTCCCTGGCAACAGATTTGATGTACGTGTCCCATTTCAGATCAGGAGTAAAGGTCAAACCCAGAAGCTTGTCAAAACATGGAGCCTCCCCAAGACGAGAGCCATCCATTTCAATTGATGCCAGATGGGGATCAGAGCGTTGATGTAAAGATAGAAGCTTGGTTTTGGATGCATTAAAAGTGACCAGCGACCTCTTCCCCCCCATTGTACCATGCGCTCAAGATCAGAGAGAGAATTAGAGGACTTTGTCATTTACGGCCTTTGATGTGTTACCATAGATGGTCATCAGCATAGGTGTCAACGAATGATTTAAGTATGTGTTTTGGGAGATCATTGCTGTAGATCAGGAAGAGAGTTGGGCCCAGGATGAACCCCTGGGGGACTCCAGCATTAATACTGTGGGCCTCTGATTTCTGCCTATCAATCACTACTCTTATGAACCTATCAGAGAAATGATTTAATGATTGAGAAAGCATTTCCAGTAATACCGTAGCTGGAAATCTTGTGAAGTAGGCTCTTATGCCATACCTTATCGAAGGCCTTCGATATGTCAAGAGCAATTGCCCTAGAAAGGAAACCTTTGTCAAGAGATTCACTAATCCTATGTGATATAACCGTTAGCACATCTGCAGTAGATCTTGCAGAGCGGAAACCATATTGCATGTCACTAAGAAGGTTGTTTCTGTTGAGGTGGTTGACTACTTTATTTAATATGGATCCCAACAACTTACTCATGACACATAGGAGACTTATTGGTCTGTATTGAGAGGGAGATGACTTTTCACCTGAATTCTTAAATACAGAGCATACTGATGAGGTTTTCTAGGGTGTTAGAAAGCACTTCTCCTTAAGCCAACACTTAAACAGTTTTGTAAGTATTGGGGGCAAGTTCTGGTTGGAGCTTTTTCAGCACTATAATTGGAATGCTGTCAGAGCCAGTTGCTTTACTGGAATCAAGGTTCCTGATTAGCTTGGCGACCTCCCATACAGATATTTGTATGTTGCATAGCGTGTTGTCTGTTATAGGAGGAAATACAGGGAGTTGATGGCCATTGTCGCATAGGGTAGAATTAGCTGCAAAGTTCTAAGCAAATAGTCTGGCCTTGTCTGATGCTGACGAGATGACCTCTGGTCCATTGATGATGGTTGGGATAGAACGCACGCTTCTGTTCAAGATCCTGTTTGCTATTTGCCAGAACTGGTGGGAACCAAGCCGCTGCTCAGCTACTTTGGATTTAACAGACTGAGCATATAGCTCTCTTGCATGTCTTATTACTCTTTTACAGTGGTTGCTGGCAGTCATGAAAGCAACTTTAGTCTCAGTACATCTATTACGTTGGTAGCTATGGAAAGTGATTTCTGTGTGCGATGGCAGCAGCACATTCAGGGGAGAACCATGGCTGGCTGTTAGGTTTTTGTTGGAATTTTTTGAATGGTATGAATCGGTCTATGCCTACAATTAACCATTCGGTCAGGTCTGATACTATAGAGGACACATCCGTTTTAAACATGGAATGCAGAGGTAGGTCAGATATGAATGTACGGAAGCTATCCCAGTTAGCCATAGAGTATCAATATTTCTCATTTTATTTATAACTGAAAAATTTCTCATTTTATTTATAACTGAAAAATTATAGAAATTAAAAGGAATAAAAATTGATTCATTTCCTGGTGACGTTTATAGATTTTTAAAAAAATTTTTTTATTTCGAATTCTTGGAAATGATATAACTGAAGAAATAAAATTAGCAATTAGCACATATGATTGGATCGCTGTAGTTTCTTAGATATAAATCCGCTGAATATCTGGTGTTTATCAAAATGTGTTCAATGACAAGCAGTTACGTTTTCATTTCTATAAACATCGTTGACTACATATACGCATACTTGTTTCTGCTGCGATTTCGTTAGAAATGAAGTATCATTGGGCTTGATCTTTATAAGATTGTAAGGATCAGTCTCGATGACACTGGATTTCTAAAGAAGTTGCAGTAGAAACATGTATGCATATGTATAGCCAATGATGTTTTGTACTTCTATTCACTTCGAAACTAATCGACCGATCATTATGGAATATTCAAGGCCACATGGTAACATGCTTTTATCATTTAAGGTTATGCCCCTCAAAACAAATCAAACTTTTAAATAATTTGAAAAAAAATTAATAGATTAAAAAAAATCATTTGCATCAATTTTTTGTTATATAATAAAATTTTAACCGAATCTATGCAATATGTAGTGCGTCAGATAAACTTCTAAATTAATGTGTTTATTATGAAGTTATTATTGGAGTTTCATTGGATTAGCATCTAGGAAAATACTATATATATATATATATATGTGTGTGTGTGTGTGTTGGGATGATTAATCTCGGAATCGGGAATTAATAAAAAATCAGAACTTTTGGAGGAATCAAAAACTTTATGCCTATTTTCCGATGCCCAAAATGATTCCTTTAATTATCTTTTTCTTTTTTTTTTTTTTTTTGTTTCAAACCAAATCTTTCACTTCTGGTAATAAAATATTTATTTTAAACTACCCATAAAACTAAAATCTTTGATCCCCCTTACACAAGTGTATTTTTACGTTTGAGAAAGTATGTGCATGTTTATTATGTGCTTTTATGTTAATCGGGGGAAAAATAACAATTTCATAGTTAAATATTTAGAGATTTGTAAAGAATCAGAATCAGATTTATTGCAGAATTGGTAATTGTATTGGAATTAGGAAAATATTGGAATCATCCCATCACTGTGTGCGTGTTTGTGCATAATTATATATGTGTGTGTGTGTGTGTGTAAAGAAGTGCAAAAGTAGACATGTATCATTGTTATATTTACTTAATTAAAATTGTTAACATAAATCAGCTGGCCTTATTTCAACTGATCTAATTCCCATGGGCATCTTTTGGTGGGGGTGGAGGGCGTAGTTTTTTCACACACAAGCCATGCTTAATACTTGTGGCATTCTAATCATGAAATTGATCTTGATAAAAACCCTTGCATCCAGAGTCAGCTGCCAAATGGCAACCAGTTGCAGTTCCCAACGGATTAAGCTGATACATATTTGCAACATTTGTTTGTTTAGTAAATGCATTGAATATTGTGTTTTCATAATTTATACCTACTTTGCCATCTGAGTGTGTGCGTGCACATATATATATATATATATATATATATATAAAATGAGAAAAGAAATTAAAAAGTTGAAAATTACAATCAAATTTATTGTTCGACAAAATACTCCAAAAAAAAAAAAAAAAAAACAATTTACAAAGTCTTTATTCCGCGAAGTTTCAAAGAATGTTATTCTTGCTATTCTTCTCATCAGAGGACAAAAATCGGCAAATTATATTTGTAGCAATGCTAGAATTTGCTAGTTATGGCATTAAGTGAAACTGCAATTTATTATAGTCATAAATTGTAAAAATGTACATGTCCTATAAAAACGAGTGGAAAAAAGTAAAATTCATGTTTGTTTATAAAACTTCATCTGGGAGTTTTCATTCACACCCAAAAGAAAGTCTAAGCTGAAAAGTGCATTAGTTTATCTTGTTCTTGCTAAAACCTCCAGAACTTTTTCTGGAACCCCACTCCACTGTCACAATATATTCAGAGTATGTGAAAGTCTCTGACTCTAATCAATTTAAAAACGTAATTAATGGATATCAAAATTTAAATGTAAAAATGGTTCACTGGTTTCATAATATAATAACATAATATTATCGAAATGTTTATTTAACCGTTAGTTTTGTTGAATGTTTGCATTTCTTTAGAGTGAAATCTAGCTTATTACAAGAATTAATTATCCCCCCCCCATAACTATCCCTTTTTCTCATGCAAATCATCACCACATGAGATGCTGAAACCATCAGTTTTACATGCTTCATCTCAATTATGATGCTGATTTCACCGTTTATCTATTTTTAATTGCATTCACTTGTGGGGTAATATGAGAACTGCATCTTGCGGGAAAAGCCCAAAATGACAACCTGGTGATAGCAAAATCTAACTCGTGTCTCATTCTTAGCTGGAGTGAGTGAGAGAGTGTAAACTTAGTTATGAATATCTTTGCAATACTTTTTCTGTTAAACATATTTCTTAAAATATGACATACAATTAATGTTTGCATACTTTTGTTATGCCCTTAGTACTTTCGAGGTGTCCAAAAAGTCAGAAGAGTTGAAAATCTTAGTCATTTTACCATTAAATATTATTTATTTCTATATTTAAGATATTTTACAGATAATATTTTCGAAATTAATTTTCGGGTCCAGATCAAAGTGTAGTATCTGTTCTTCAGATCTACACTTCAATTTCTTGTTCTGTCAGTGGAGGAGAAATCCTTCATGACTGAGACAATTTTTATTTTTGTTCCTTTTCTCCACATTAAAAAACGACCCTGGTGTCTAACTCTGTCCCGTGGGGAGGCATTGTAAAATTGTAAATAGGAACGTGTACAAATTGTGATTTTGTTTTAGCAAAATCAGGGGTCAGTTGTTTTGACTAAAAGAGCTCATCGGTCTTTTCATGGAAAGGATAGCCTAATGATTCGCAAAGGATTTTCATGGAAATGATAGCCTAAAGGATTCGCAAAGGATTTTCATGGAAATGATAGCCTAAAGGATTCGCAACATTGTGAAAGAGTCTGTTAATAAACCTTGAAAGAATTGAAGGAAAACATCAGGAACGAAATAAGGTGGTTAAATCGTAATCCAGAGATTCTGCAATCTGCCATGAATAATGTTTTGGAAAGAGCATAAATATGCGAAGCTGAAAATGGGCAACATTTAAAAGACATTATTTTTCATAAATAAAAATTGTTTGAATTTTGCATTTTTTGAATTTTCCAATCTCTTTGTCAGATTGTGTTAAAATTGCAGAAAGATATCATCAAAACTATAAAAATCTATTTTAGTTCAAAACCCTTTAGTGACTTTTTGAACACGCTAAGCAAATACGGCAGACACATTGGCTCAAACTAAAAAACAAAATACAAAAAGAAAAAATACATGTAGATATAAATTATCATATTAAATGAAAAATGTTTCTGGATTTTTTAGATAAGAAATTGATAATTATTTTCATTGTTTGGACATCTGTTCTCATCTTGAGTGTTAGGTAGTTGGAGTAATCCAATTTTGAGTAAATCCTCAGAAGGCTTCTTTTTCAGTTCGGGTTGCTAGGCCATGGACAATCTGCCGGAATTGGATTTGGGAGTCATCCCTTAGTTAGCCAGTACTCGCAGGTTCACTCTTCACTGGAAGAGTGAGGGCCTCGTATATGGCTTAAATAGAAATTGTCATTTAAAGATACAAAAATATACATATGCGTCTACAAATGAATCTACAGCAATCGTATTACAAAATATGCGTGTGAATTTGGAATAAAATGACCCAATAACGGTTGATATGCTGTACAAACTCAGCTATCATCCCCCCTCTCTGTCTCTCTTTATGCGCCCCTTCTGCCCCTCCCCCACTATTTTCTTTTTCTCTCTTGTGTATGAAATTAAACTGCAACCATTGGTAAGCCCCCAATTTGGGAGTGTTAGAGAGTGTGGAATCTCACTTTATTTGCCACTACTCCCAGGTCCATTCTGATCTCGACGTGTGGCAGTACGTTTCAGGATCTCGTCTATGTGTTAAAAAGAAATGCTCATTTGATTATTTCTTTGCACAATGTACGCTGCAAAAGAAATTAATCTATAAACGAATAACATACAAAATGTGTATGGATGCAGCATAAAATGAGCCAATAACAGTTGATATGATACCAAGAACATCCCTCCTCTTTCGGCTCCCCCTTGTCTCTCTTTCTCCCCCCTCTCTCTCTCTCTCTCTCTCTGCAACCACCAATCAGTCTTTCAGCCTCTGTCTCTCTATCTGTTTCTCTTTCTCCCTCTTTCTCTCTTTCTCTTCCCTTCTCTCTCTGTTTCTCTTTCTCCCTCTTTCTCTCTTTCTCTTCCCTTTCTCTCTTTCTCTTCCCTTTCTCTCTCTCTCTCTCATGAACTTAAAATGCTTCCAGTTGTAAGGCCTCAGTAAGAGTTTTGGGGAGCCTTAGTAACCAATACTCCTAGGTCCATTCTTAATCGGAGTAATAATACCTAGAAACTATTCTTTACAAATTATTTGCTTACAAAAAAAAAAAAAAAAAATGCGTCTACATAGCAAACGTATACAACATGCGTTTATGATTTCGGCATAAAATAACCCAATAGCATTTAGGATGCCATAAAACGCAACACCCAATTCTGTTTCTTTTTCTTTGGATGTTTATATGAAACGTTTTATTTTTTCGTTTCATCTTACATTAATAAAATACTTAGCATTTTGATGTATACATCAAATAAGCTTTGAGATTTATGGAAAGGAAACATCGTTTGATCAACCCCAAATGTTTTTTCTTTTTCTGATTAGAAAATCCTGTTTAGTTTGTTATTTCATATTTTGCTTGCTTCCCGCACATTTACCATAAACCTTTAAGCTGCAAGTTCTTTTTTCTTTTGTGACTCTTATTTTTCTTATCCTAATTCTTGTCTTGCATTTTCATGATTTACCTATTTTGTGCCAAGAACATAAACGTCTTATTTCGAAAAGAATGTTGTAATACACATTATGTTATATTACACAGCTCATGTATTAAACATATATTCCAAACATATCCATTACTGAACCGAAAGACCAAGAGACGGCTACATTTTAATGACTTCACGCTGGCTCATGCAATGGATGGTGCACCTTCTCAAAGTGATGTGAAACTAAGTAACAGCATTAACCTGGATACTTCACCAGCTTTGTTTTAGCGTTACTTCCATGACAAGTGCTCGTCTGAGCTCCAATCTCTGGTATCCCCTCGCCAATCTTTCACGATAAACACCCATCTAGCTGAACAACTGTCAAAAATTTTCCCCACTCTTTATCTGTGCCAAAAACCAAAACGTAGATTCCATGAACAAAGTTTCTTTCTTAGAAGTGCACGCCTGTGGAACTCTGTTCCGTTTGCCTACAACTTGGATGTCTTCAAGTCCAACATAAACAAATTCCTGATGAACCGCCCCCCTTAAGACACTTTATCAAATCTCCGATACTATTGATTACTATGGTATTATCCCATTGATTACTGTACATGCAATAACCCTTATCCCCGACTGACTTGCGGGCCTTGATAAGTGGTGACCTCCATGTAAAAAAAAAAAAAAAAAAAAAAAAAAAGAAAAAATTTTTTCTTGAATTTGGCAAAACTATAACAGTTGATCGACTGTTGAAAAGGAAAGTAATATTCTCCACTGGTTTATTAGCTCAAATTATCAAATGTTATAAGCAAATATTATAGTTATGTATTTTCAGCATTTACTGAAAGAGTTGCTCTTGCATGAAATAATTAGCTAATTAAGCCAGCTGAATATGTTGAATTATATTTCTTTCCCATTAATTTTAGAATCCGGGTTGTGAAGTCGGAAGTTATAATTAGTGATGGGATAATTCTAATATTTTTCCCGATTCTGATACAACTACCGATTCCAATTCTTTATAAATATCTAAATATTTAACTATAAGATTTTTTTCCCAGATTTTCGTAAAAACACATGTTAAATATGCAGATATTTTCCTAAACGCCAAAATACACTTGTGGAGGATGATCTATCGATTTTAGCTTTACTGGTATTTTAAAATCAATAAATATTTATTTTATCATTATCAGCAATGGAAGATTTTACTTTAAACAGAATAAAAAAAAAAAGACACTTAAAAGAATCGTTTTGGCGTCGGAAAGTAGGCATCAATTTTTCTGATACCGATTCCGAAACACCCAAATCTTCTGATTTTTCCGATTTCGATTAATTGTCCGAACACTAGTTATGTTTTACTTGTACGATTCCAAAAATTCCCACTCTGGTGCTTATTTTAACGTCTTCCAATATTCAGATAATCTGTTGATTGTTTGGAGGGTTTTACCAAAAATGTACGACCAAAATTTTGCCCGATTGGTGTACGACTGACTGTTCCTGCTGTTTGTCATATAGAAACATGTAAAGTTGCTTGAATCAGCAGGAGCCAACTTCGACATGGACTAACTACTGGGTTTATCAGCGCAAAATATTGTAAAAATCTATTGTGAGTAAATTCATTTTATTTATTTTAATACCATAAGTTTCAGTGGAAAGGTTATTTTTTTTTTGGCAAATATATTTGTAGATTCATATAAAAAGTATTTACAAAAAATGAATTTTAAAAATATTCTTTCAAGGCAGTATTTATTTGCATAATGAACTTTTTAAAGACTTCAACGATCATTTTTTTCCAATTCTGTGTGCCATTTTTTCGATTTTTGTTTGTTAAAACTCCGTTAAAAAAAAAAAAGTAGACAAGTTTATTATTTAGATTAATCGTGCCTTGATTTTACTAATTATGCATCACTAACAATTGAACACGATCTCATTTACTTCTAATTAAATCCTAAAAGATTGAGACAATTGCTCAGCACACTATATTTTGAAAAAAAAAAATTCTCAGTCGTTAAGGGTTTAATTACTTCGACAATTTCAAGTTTAATTTAAAAAACAAAAAACAAGCAATAGTCGATAATAACGATTTCTACTTTTTACAAAGAAGTGTTACATTGTTATTGTTGCAAAATTCAAATTTTAAAGAAAAAGGTCACTTGTAAAATTTCATTTGCAAAAAAAAAAAAAAAAAAACGAAAACTCAGCTGAAAATTGTGATTGTGACCAAATTAGTTTTGTTTTTTATTTCAATAATAAAGAAATAAACATTTTTACAAATATTAAAAAAATAAAGTGGCACACTGGGTTGAAAAAAAAAAGTTATGTTATTAAGGATTTGCCTAAAATAATTGCAATGAAGTCTTTTTATTGTTTATTTTAATAACATTTTGTGCTGATGGACTTTGTAGATCGTCCGTGTAAGAAGGAAAATATTTTAAAAAAATTGGGAGTTTTCTTTAGTAAATATCTTTTTAAGTATCGACTTAAAGATAGGTTTTATTTATTACAAGATATTTTACGCTGATCACCTGTGCTGAAGTTGCTTTCGTTAATAATTTTTAGTGGTACATTTTTAGTAAAACCGATTGTGTGAAGATTAAAAAGATCTGGTTCTGATTTCTAGCATTCTCATTGGTCGAATTTTGACTCCTTTGCAAACCTCTGGCTCCAAGTCTGCGATTTTTGTGAAAAGTTTGCTAAAATTTGTTGCAATATTTTTGGTACTATAATATTTGGGCGATTTTATCTATAGCCATGGATAAGGACAAAACAACTAGATGTTAAAATCACTTTATTAAATGTACTGAATCGTTTTGGATTCTTTACTAACACGAGAAGACCACTATGCTCTGCTGATCCTGACTGGATTAATTTTTTATCTAGAAAACTCTGGCAGGGTTGATGCTGCCATTTTTTTTTGGGGGGGGGGGCAACTACATTTTTCTATTACAAGAATCGCTCTATGCTGAAGAAGTTTTAGCTCGGTACTGTGTGTGTGAAGGGGGAGGTTATCCGCTATTTAAAACTATAATGAAGGGGGGGGGGGAAATCTAGTCCCTTTAAAAAATATTAGACAAATCTGTTATTTATTTGATAATGACAGAATAAATGTAATTATTTTAAAACTAGCGGGTGTGGGGGCGCCCGACTTTGCCAGGTCAAAAAATATGCTTAAATACATTTTAATTTATGCAGATAGAATCAATTCTCTATTGAATATTATATTGTACTTAATTGTGATTTCAAAAGTTTAAAAAAAAAAGACTTGGGTGCTATCAGCTAGAATCAAAATTTAGCACTCCAACCATGTCTCCTGCTAATGTAGCTATCGAGAGATCAGTAAAAAAGATTTAATATCAGACAACTTGAAAAAATGAATTGAATTTGGTTATACACAGAAAGAAATAAAAATGTTGCCAAGTTGAAATGAACATTTTGCATTTCAACTTGCTGATATGTCTGCTATTCATCCAAACAAAGATTTTACTCGTTATAAACTATCTTTGGTGTATGATTACTATTTCCTGTTAATTTCAGTTATGTGACAAGTAGTTTAAGAGTTTATCGGTTAAATAGTTACACACACATACCTATTTTATTTATATAAATGGGACTGGATTGATGCTGCGATTTAAAAAAAAAAAAAAAAAAAAAAAAAAAAAAAAATTGCATGAAATAACGTTTTTCTATTACAAAATGGTTTTATACTCAAGAAAACTAGTTTTTTTTTTTTTTTTTTTTTTTAGTCGAAATGTGAATAAAACATGAAACCTCATAACACGTTAAACATTGAATTTATGACATCTCGAAAAAAAGTTGTCGATTTTCGTTTAAAAGCTTGTACTCGATTGCGTGAGTATTGCCTAAAGCTGATTTCTTGTCATATTATTTTCATATAAAAAAAAAAAAAAAAATTACGAGCAAAAATTAATTTAACACCTGCTATATTAAAGTTTTGTTTGGATTTTCTTTTTAATAATTTCAGAAATTGTTTCTTAGATTTGGAAATCCAAGCATCTTTTACTGACCTCCAAGGTTAATACGTTTCAAATTTTGCAATAACTTTACATGAAAAATAGTTTTTAATATTTTCACACACTCAAAGTTCAATATCACTAGACTCGCTATGATTGAAGTGTTATGGGGTCGGAAAGTATAAAGTCTTAATTTGCCTCCTAAAATTTAAAAATCTTTGACTCCGACTCCTTATTTTAAAGTCTTCCAATATTTAGACTGTAAGTTCTCGATTATTAAAACCCCTTGATTCATAGTATTCTTATTAGCCTGACTCCGAGTCCTTCGAAAATCTTTGACTCCAACTCCGCAATCCTGTCTATAAATTTGTTTCAATTAGAACCTCTTATTTCAGTTGAAGTATGGACAGCCAGAAGTGCATTTGCAAAATTGCATTTGCAAAAGTGCATTTGCAAGCATTAAAACCTCATATGATAGGCAGCACGTTAGGTGTTCGATTTATTACGTTGAAAAAAGTGTCGATTTTCGTTTAAAAGCTTGTATGAAAATTGCCTCAAGATGATTTCTCGTTATATTATTTCCATATCATCAGAAAAATTACACGCAAAATTAATTTGCTAATAGCAATTGCTATACTTAAGTTTCGTTTTGGATTTTCTGTTTAATAATTTCAGAAATTGTTTCTCACAACTTCCAGCCTGAAAATCGGCCATTGATCTGAATAAATATTTCTGAACATAAAATATTTTTCTTGCCAATCCATCACAATTCATTAATGTGGCGATCACTTTTTTTTTTTTTTTAGATAAACACAAAGTGGATGTTTGTTTTATCTGCTCAATGTTATTCAAAACTTAAGCATGGCTAATCGAACGATAGTTTACGTTATGGTATAATCATGGTGTGACACCGGTTCTTGTTAGATCACCAAAGTTAAACAATGTTTAGCCGAGTCTACACCAGATGGGTGACCATTTGAGAATACCAGGTGTTGTAGGTAGGAGGATGTTAACACCTTCCTGCAAGAACTATAAAAACCCAGTGTCGCTATCTCTCCTAATGGGGATATTCAAGCGACTGGGGACCACTTGTGAATTTGATCTTCACATGAAACTTCCTCTTTCGGTTGAACATGCCTAAGATGAATGCCACTTTGAAGAGCCTCTTATAGGGAAACCTTGTATATTTATCATTCAGGTTATGGGTCGTCTACATACAAGGTGGAATGATAAAATTGTCGCCCTAGAAAAGACATGATTCCATTTCCGTTTGATAAAAACCATTTTCTTTTTTTGTTGCAGACTATTTACTAGTTGGCTAGTTGTGTACAAATCCCAAGAGCGATAGGAGCCTTCTATCATGTCTGAAAGTGACACAATGTTCAACAAGCGAGATTGAAGATGTGCCGCTGTACAACTCATGCTCTCTACCGATTCAATTTATGACAAGACCATTTCCAGCACCCTCAAAATGAAAATCTGGACGGTTACACGCTTGTAGGCATAGCTCAACAAAGTTTTCAGCCACAGTTATGGTCCTTGATGTGGTTTCAAGTGAGGGCCACATCATGCTACCTCATCTTCAAAGTCGGCTTTAAAGTCAACATAAAAGTGTACCTGGATGTGCTGAAGAGTGTGGTGATCCCCTGGTGGAACTAAGTGGCCACTGGCAGATCATGAGTCTGGCAGAAAAACTTGGTACCGTTCTAAAAGTCCAAAGAAACCCAGGCTTGGCTTCAGGAGTGCTACGACTTTGTACCTTTCTTTCTCTCACTGGCCCTCCTCCTTAACTTGAACTCACTGAATTACTTCATTTGATCATATGTCAAACATCACCAGCATGACCTCCCACAACATCAAAGCCAGCCTGATCGCCGCCATCTGCTGAATATTGGAGTTCTCACCAGCACTTCTGGAAATGGCATGCTCCTAGTTCTAGACACTTATCGAGGCGATGACTGAGGCTGAAGGTGGCTACATTGAATAGATGCCAGTTCTACTACATTATCAAGTTACCTAAATTTATTTTTTTCAGTAAAAGTTTTAAAATAAAGCTGTAGTTTATATTACTTGTATTGATCAGACTATTCTCATTTTGAGTTTTATTTGCGCAACGTTCTGATATTAGCCTTCGAACGTCCTCATGCATGTTGTTTGGAAAAGAAAAGAGAAAAGTTACTGGCTCTGTAAGAATTTTTGTATTCTTTGAGTTAGTCTGTATTTTATAGTTGTTTCGTATTTTTGAAAAATTGGTTGACAAAGAGGGATGGGGGCAACTCTAATAAAGATCAACAGGGGATTATCTCCCTTCCATTCACAAAATTTTAAGGGTGTACAATGTGTTTTTTCTACAATTAAAGGCTCCCAAATGCTAATTTCTAGATTTGGTCTGTTTCGTAATTTTTTTTTTTTTTTTTTTTTTTTTTGCCACCTTGCATCCCTGTCAGTTATTTTGACCTCATTCCACAAAGGGAGGTGTGTTTCTTTTTATTTCCATATGTGATCAGCTAGTCCCAACTTTTCGACCGCTCTCCATGTTACAGCTTTACGGTATTCTTCTAGTCTTACCTTTAGAGGCGGGGGGTGGCGACTGGTTTCACGTTTGTATAGTTTTCCACATTTCCATGAAATCTCATAGTTTTTTATCATGAAACTTTCGGCTAGGTGGCTTGACTTGAACTAGGTGTTTTTTGAGTTGAATCGCTTTTGAATATTATTCTGATGTCATATGGACTGCATATTTAAAAAAAATTTTTAGTACTGGGGACAGTGATGAACCCATTATTAAACCTTCCTGTTGATATGTCTGTTCCCAAGATGAAATGTGTAGTCTCTACACAGAAAGATAACCTCTCCATTAGGTTGTCAATTGGGATGCAGGTTCATTCTCTCAAGTGAGGATTTGATGTATCTGAGGACAGTTAGGGTTTCATCAGTGGGTATTTGGTGAACACTCATCACATGGTTTGAATGAATGAGAGCATCCTTAATTATTTCAACAAAGTGAGTTGAGTTTTGGATGTATTATGGGGTCTTGCCTGCTATTGGACTGATTAAGTCTCATAGGAAATGGCTCAAAGCATGGCATGTGTGCCTCAGCGCTGACGGGTATTAATGGGGTGCCGTCTTTGTGAAGTTTTGGAAGACCATTTCAGTGTGATAACTTACTGTGATGTTGAGCTAGTTCCTTGTATTTTGCCGACGGTATTAGGTCTCTGATTTTATTAAGGACTTGTGACAGCTTCCTTTCTGTTTTCAAGGTTGGATTCTTCTGTAATTTGCAATAGCTCCCAGAATCCATTATGTCTGTCAGTTTTTGGAATATTCTGCTCTGTTCATTAGCACAGTAGCATTGCTTTTGTCTGCTGGTAATATATCATCTTTGTGTAGCGACCTTATGACCTATAATTCCTTTGAGAGGTTGGGATTTGGGGTTTTTGTTTTTTCTAGTACTTGTTTCACTTTCTATCTTAGTTCATCCCCTTGTGCCATTGGGTAGATTCAGAGCTGCTGCTTCTATTGGGGCTATTATGTCTAAGTATGGAACACGCTGGATGGTTGTGGCGAAATTGAGACCTTTTAGTACTGATTTCCTTTCTTTAGCATGCCAAATTTATCATTCCACCCTGTATATAAATAAAACTAGTTAAATCCGCTTGAACTCAGATTAAAGTCCAAAACAGATAATCAACAATAAATTATATTTGTAATACAATAACAGCAAAGGATTAAATTAAACAAAAAATCAAGATGTAACAATTTAGAAACGTTAAAGCAAATACTTATCTGATGCACTCTTATTACTGTCATTTAAATCAAATTTGTGTTGGTAAAAAGTCAAAAGAAAAGCAATGTATTTTATTTGACTTCTTGCCATGGGGAGATTAGACAAGGTCAGGCCTGGTTTTGAAAAGGCACCACACTTGGATAAGCGCACTCTGACTTACCAAAATACCTGAGCAGCCCGTGGTAGGGACATCTAAGACAATTAGCAATAAACTAACCCTTTATCAGACAAATAGTGGCTCTCCTAGAACTTAATAGAACCAAACCTCAGGCAAACAGCAACAAGATAAATATTGAACTGATTGTCAAGGAAGTACCCACAACTGGTAGGAACAGCTAAGCTGTGACACGTTTGATTAGAAATTTTGACAAATGCCGTGTCTTCTTTTTAAATTAGATAAAACCAGACAATATCACGTGTGGCTTTCTCGCTTATGCAACTATGAAAAATGCATTGAATTATTTTGTCATTCAGTTATTTATGAAAACATAGAAAACTGAAACAATTTTTACAAAATCCCATTAAAAACGGATAAATTTTAACGCACACTTTTTATGACTGTAATATTATGACTTACCAGATAAAAGATTCATGATTTGTAAAAGTGACTTTAAGTTTTCGTTTACTGCTGATTTCATGTTTTAATAACATTCTATCATTTTTATTTTTATTTAATTCTGTTTCAGACATTAAAAAATTACTGAAGATTTTTAGTAAGCCAGCTAGTTATTAATCAAAGTATAAAATTAAATCACCGGTGTCTGCATTTTTCTCGCTTAAACATAACTTTGACAAATACACAATGAATTAATATATTTTTATTTCGGACTATTATTCTCATCTTTATTAGTTGTTTTTTTCACGACGCTTCGGCCAACTATTCCTCTGACCTTCGTCAGGTGGTAACCGCGACGGATAGGAACTTCGAATCTCCTAACTGCATTCTCAGCAATCACTGCCATCCATAGTTGTTGTCTCACTACTTTTTTTTTTTTTTTTTGCCAAGTAAGCCTCTGGTGAGACAACTACGGATGGCAATAATTGCTGAGAATGCAGTTAGGAGATTCGAAGTTTCTATCCGTTGCGGTTACCACCTGATAAAGGCTAAGGGAATAGTTGGCTTAAACGTCGTGAAAACTAATAAAGATGAAAACAACAAATAAAAATGAGAATAGTCCGAAATAAATTGATATATATAATGCTCATCTCAAAAATGAATTCCAATTAAGGAATAATATATATACAATGAATTAAGTTTTGCATTTTTTTAGAATATTTAATGAAATTGCATATATTAGGAGAAAAAACTAAAATGAAGTTTTTAAAGTTCTAAAAGAAATAATAAACATAACAAATAAAAAGCACACATTTATTTTTTTCGTAATAAGTCAGTAATGTTGAACGAGACTTACAAGAAAAACGATTCATGATTTATAAAAATGACTTTACTATTTACAAAGGTCGTTTTTAATGTGGGGGGGAAAACCAGCTCCCCCCCCCAAAAAAAAATGGGCACTCTGGCAGTATCTAAATAAATAATTGCCTCAGTATGATGAGGTTCCTCTACGTTGACCAAGGACCAATTACAGAACAGATGGCCGAAAGGCCAGGCATCACGCGTTTGCATCCGATTAGTTTCACTTTATTTATATGAAAAAGACAAACAAACACTTGAAACGACGGCATGGAGGGAATTTTTTAAAACTCTATCTAAAAAGAGATAGAAACCATGTCTGTTTGCGAATCTGAGATATTATGTGGGAAGTGTAAGAAAACTACTCCCGGAATCTGACGCGAGAACCCCCAGCCAAAAAGCCTTTAGTAGATATACAAAAATGCGCCCATTTTGCCTTTTATATAGAGAGACTAGCAGGGTTGCCTGTGTGTTTGTCGGTGTAAAAGAAAGTTTTCGTAGGCTTGAACCCAAAGCCTTGAGGCGAAGGTGGAAAAAAAACAAACAAAAAAAATAAAACTGGAATCTTACCCGATCAGCCATGACGGGAGAGGAAAGTAAAGCGTTTTAATTTAACGATTAAAATCTTAAATGGCAGACGCGTGAATTTAATGAGGTCAAACATAACTGCGGCGTTAAGTTTGGCTGCGAGCCAGTTGTTTTAGTTTTGTTTCCCCAACATGTTGGGAGAAAACCAGCTCTCCATAAAAAGGAGTGTCTAAATGAATAGCAATTGTTTGATATGACGGTTTTAACTGCATTGATCAAAGCTGATTTGCTTTCTGGATATCCCCAGCGCGAAACACAAATCGTTTCAATTTAGTTTTACTTTATTTATACTAAAAAGCTGAACACGCGACACAACGAAATAGCATGAATTTTATAAAAGTTAATCAAAATAAATCTAAACATGACATCCTTTTGCAAATCGTAGATATTATGATCCAGGGGGTATATAAACAGTTAACCGCTCGGAGAAGCCCATAGAAAAAAGTCTTTGCTAGACATACAAAAATGCACACTGAAATATTAACGTTATTATTTAGAAATTATTATTTAATATGGGAAGGGTGAGGATGTTTTGCAACTATTCTGTATTACAAGTATACTGTCGCAATTTTCTTACAAATAAATCAACTTTGACCCGTTGACAACGTATTGTTTTACTTTGTACGTTTTCAGCGTCCCAATTGTGTTTTTTTTTTTTTTTTTTTTTTTTTTTTTTTTTTTTTTTTTTAGCGTTTAAATTATCTAAATAATTGTTAATACGTTCTGCATTTTTTTACATCGTTCATTTCCGTATTACGTTTAAATTATTTTAACGCAATTTTCTTACAAATAAATCTACTTTAACCTTTGACAACCATAAGAGCATTTTACAACGTATTGTTTTACTGTGTACGTTTTCAGCGTCCCAATTGTTTTTTTTTTTTTTTTTTCATGTTTAAACTAAACGATATAGGTAAATCTGCACTATTCAAATTTTGATATATGTATGGCAAACCACTTATAATTCAATGGCTGTAAGTTGGGTTTTTTTTTTATTTATTTATTTTTTTTCAAAAATAAACAATTATAAACAGAACACTCATAGAAATCTATTTATATTTTTTTCATTTTTAATATACTTTCATAGAAATGTTTCTTTTATATCACAAAAACTATTTTCTTTACGTCACAAGTGTCACACTCGTACATTAATTCCATAGCTAATATAACATACTGACCCAACGGGTCACGGGTAGTCTAGTTAAAGATACACGTGAGCTCATTTGGTAAATTTTAGATATTATAATCTAGGGAGCATATAAAGTTTTAAGAATGAGTTACCCCCACCGAGCGCCACCCTCCCCCCTCCAAAAGTCTTTGCCGGACATCCACAAAAAAATGCTCACACACATACAATTTCTTTTATATTATAGATTATTAATGTTTCTAAACCTACACTCGGCAATATTTCTCTACCAACGCAAGTTTCTATTAATTTTTGCCAGATGATCATTTGTAATTATTTGACTGAAGTAATTACATTTTAAACAAGAGTTTTTTTTTTTTTTTTTTCTTGATTTGGGATTTGTCCTCTAAATCTCCATTAGAAAACAAATTAAAAAGATGTTTTTTTCTATATAACACTACTTAAGTCGATAATATCAATAGCTTAAGGATGTTTCGAGTGTCTATAATCTATTGATGGTTTGTGCGTTTCACCTCTAGTCAAGATGTTTATGGAGATTATTATAATAAATGATGTGCTGCAAAAGCGATGTGTATTAATAGTATTTATGAAATACTAGCAAGGATACGTAGTGTTGCTCGAAGCGATAAAAAACGCTATAGAGGGAGTTGAAAAAGTGTGTGGCATTCTTATATTAAAACTCCTATCTCTCTCAATCCATCTCTTTATCTTTCTCCCTATTTATCCACATCCAATATGTCTACTGTCTGGAATGTACCAGAAGAATTAACCTCCAAATATCTTTAAGGCGATAACCAATGGAAAAATTACTTCTCTTTTAATGTTTTACTAGAGTAAAAATCTGTTTAATTTAAAAAAATAAACGTATTTACACTGAAGTTGTTTTGATCCAATCAGAAATGAAAATGTTAGATTAAAACGTATTATTCTCATCCAAATTATTGGTAATTTTGTATAATTTATCGCACTATAGTCAAGCAACTTGAAGCTATCTTTTAGTAAACGACAACAAAAGCTGTCTTTTAGTAAACGACAACAAAAGCTGTCTTTTAGTCAACAACAACAAAAGCTGTCTTTTAGTCAACAACAACAAAAGCTGTCTTTTAGTCAACAACAACAAAAGCTGTCTTTTAGTCAACAACAACAAAAGCTGTCTTTTAGTCAACAACAACAAAAGCTGTCTTTTAGTCAACAACAACAAAAGCTGTCTTTTAGTCAACAACAACAAAAGCTGTCTTTTAGTCAACAACAACAAAAGCTGTCTTTTAGTCAACAACAACAAAAGCTGTCTTTTAGTCAACAACAACAAAAGCTGTCTTTTAGTCAACAACAACAAAAGCTGTCTTTTAGTCAACAACAACAAAAGCTGTCTTTTAGTCAACAACAACAAAAGCTGTCTTTTAGTCAACAACAACAAAAGCTGTCTTTTAGTCAACAACAACAAAAGCTGTCTTTTAGTCAACAACAACAAAAGCTGTCTTTTAGTCAACAACAACAAAAGCTGTCTTTTAGTCAACAACAACAAAAGCTGTCTTTTAGTCAACAACAACAAAAGCTGTCTTTTAGTCAACAACAACAAAAGCTGTCTTTTAGTCAACAACAACAAAAGCTGTCTTTTAGTCAACAACAACAAAAGCTGTCTTTTAGTCAACAACAACAAAAGCTGTCTTTTAGTCAACAACAACAAAAGCTGTCTTTTAGTCAACAACAACAAAAGCTGTCTTTTAGTCAACAACAACAAAAGCCGTCTTTTAGTCAACAACAACAAAAGCCGTCTTTTAGTCAACAACAACAAAAGCCGTCTTTTAGTCAACAACAACAAAAGCCGTCTTTTAGTCAACAACAACAAAAGCCGTCTTTTAGTCAACAACAACAAAAGCCGTCTTTTAGTCAACAACAACAAAAGCCGTCTTTTAGTCAACAACAACAAAAGCCGTCTTTTAGTCAACAACAACAAAAGCCGTCTTTTAGTCAACAACAACAAAAGCCGTCTTTTAGTCAACAACAACAAAAGCCGTCTTTTAGTCAACAACAACAAAAGCTGTCTTTTAGTCAACAACAACAAAAGCTGTCTTTTAGTCATCTAAATTGCTGTGAATTGGTTGACCTGATTTTGATTTTGTTGTTGGTCATGTAAAGATTCGTCCAAAATCCTTTAGCGAAAGTGATGCTATGAAAACGACTGGATTCGAACTTGGTGGCCACTACTTTTCGTTATGAACTTGACCGTCATCTCCCTATATTGGTCAGATGTGGAATACCATTGCCAAACAATGTTATTTAAAATTTTGTTTCTGTTAAAAAAAAAAATCCCCAGAAAACACAAATTATTACAAACAGTAATTTAATGTGCCAGTGTCTGTTAAATTTTCTAACAACCAAAATAAAAGGAAAATGTTCACTATTAACTCAATGAACAATATGTATTTGTAAGAAGAAAAGTCTTGTAATTGTTCAAAGAATTTTATAGCAAATGTGATGGTGATAGATGAATTCTTGCAGAGAATGTTTTATAGGGAGTAACCAGAGATCAGAACTTAGTCAAGCACTTTGCTTTATGGAACATCATGGCAAGGCCCTTAGTATAGGGGATAGAACGCCACGGGTCGGCCCTTGGGATAGAACGCCACGGGTCGGCCCTTGGGACAGCGTGCGATGAATAGGTCCTTAGTATATACACAAGAACACTGAACCCAGAGAATGGCTTTTCCCATCTAAGTTTAAGCATAATGGAAAACCTCAACCTCATGAATCAACTTCCTAGAATTCTGCCTTATTGAATTTAGTAGTCAGTGCTTAGCTACCTGACCTGTTGAGCTCAACTAAATAATCTAAGTTCCATTAGCCATTTCTACTTATTAAATTTCAGAGAATTAAAATCCAGACAAAACTTTTGGGATGAGCAAATCATTGTCTTTATGTACACACACACACACACACACACACACACACACACACACACACACACACACACACACACACACACTTATGAATCTCAACACGCAAGAAGTTAACAGTACACTCATCATTGCTGGAGTAGCTATGAACCATTGGGCTGTCAATATATGATTTGATTATAACCATGATGAATGGCATGGAAAGCAGCCAGACATTTTGAAAGATTTGAGAGCACATATTGCCAACAACAAATGAACAGGCTTTATTATTTGGATTATTTGAACGACTCTTCTTGGTTATTCACAACTTTTCCGCTGATCTATCTGCCAACTTTCTTCAGATGCTACTTGGGAATTTAATAATCAAACTTGAGAATATTTATGTTGCACTCGGGAGGAACCTGTCTGGAATTTCCACCTGAACCATTTATTTAATGCACGGGGGTAGATTGGTCTCATTCTGTCAACCATGACCTGGTTGTGAATAATTTCAAATCGTTAGCAATATTATTTGATCTTAACTTCTCTTTTCTATTTACAAAGTTAGATATGCATAGAGCAATAATGTAGTTGTATTTTTTCAATTGATGGCCATCTTTTGTCTAATCTATGCGTGTGTCATAGCTGTAATTTCAGCTCTGATTTGCAATCATTACTCTAGATAATCTTGTAAAGAATTTGAAGTTGTTCTTTCTGTCAACATGCCAAAGATTAAATGCATGATCACTAGGGTCATAACAAGAGAATATTCTTATTGTTTTGACTCTCAAGTATATATCCGACACAGTTAATCAATCGAGAACCACATAACTCTACCTAAAAATATAAGATATTAACTGATATATACTCGAGTCAAAATAATGAAAAGAATATTCTCTGTCGTCACCCTAATGATCACTAAAAAGAAATAAACTCTTTACATCAACTTGAAGGAAGTGACTGTGGTCAACAACATAAACTCACAACCTGGATGTGCCAAGTTCGAATCTAGTTTATTCCACAGAAATGCTTTCATTTAGAAGTTGGCAACCTTCATGTACTTTTAGAAAAAGACTAACTAGAAAGATATCGAGGAAACAAATGTCAGCAATAATCATCTGATTAATTCGAAATGATGTTCAACAACGGCAAATTGAACAAGTTAAAGAGTTTAACTCGATCACAAAATTGTTTCATCCAACAATGAGCAAATCACTGTAGGTCATAAGGTTTGCTTAGGTTGGATCGCCTTCGCAAGAAACAAAACCACCTTAACTTCTAAAGATACAAAATCCATAACATTTCTTGTATTATACAGACTTGAATGTGTGTCAACTTGACTTTAAAATTACTTTAGAAAGTTTAAACTTTCCAAACACTACATCATGCGCTTCATTACTGATTATAAACTATCTGATCACATCAGCTTATTGACATCGCCTCAATATTCTGGCATCAAATGTAAAGTCTTGAAATCGTTTAGTCACGTTAAGCATTCCAGCATAGGGCACTCAAAATATGCGTTGAAGGCATCATGCAAAGAGGCCGGTCGAAAGGTAGACTAAAGAAAAGATAATGGTCAAACATGGACATAAACACCTTGGTCCAAGATCGTAAGGCTTAGACGATATGCGGCCATGTTCGTGCGTGCTCTGCATATAGCAAAGAAAATGTTTAATAATAAATATGTATATATGTTTATATATGTACAGAACTCTCTTCTGAACTAATTAACCCATCTTATTTGGATTGTTTAGATCAACGACCATCTAAAGTTGAAAATCTACCAGACTGATATGAGGTTCGTCATTTTATATAGCTTTGAGTGCTTACCGACAGTGAGAAAGGTGGAGCGAAGATTCTCCATTATGGAAAATAAAATGCCCCACTAGATGTCCGGAATTACACTGCTCGACAATATCTACGAGAATATCTGGACGCTTTATGGCATTTCACCGATTGAGAAAATCACAGTTCAGATAATTTGGACATCTGCCAACAACACCATCGTAAAACTTGCCTTTGCACTTAAAGTCACTGAAAAATGACTGAGAGGGTCAGCAGATGTTGAGATGGGTAGACACCTTGCACTAAGATCTCTGGCCTTCACCTGGACCAAACCTGTGATCTTGTCAAATGGAAATAGCAGTCCATCATTGTAGACCATATACAGCAATATCACATTGCCACACTGGTTCTCATTAGATCACTGAAGTTAAGCAATTTTGAGTCTGGTCAGATGAGTGATCATTTGGGAATACTAGATGCTGTATGTAGGATGACCGAGACACTTCCTTACAAGAACTGCAAAAACTTAACATTGTCATTTCCTTTAACAGGGAGAAACATGGAACTGGGAACCGCTTATGTATTTAATATTCCCTTAAAATCTCCTTGCTAGACTAGGTTGCATCATTGCAGATCTTGTAGCTCGGGATTAATATGAAAATGATTATTTAAATTTAGATTTTTCGGACACCTATTCTCATATTCACAACGTTGTGGTTGACGTTTTTTTTTTTTTTTTTTTTTTTTTTAAACGTTTTTAAACTTGCTTGATTGTGTTGTTGAAATTGATTTTTCCTAGTTCCTTTATAGAATCGGATACTCGCAGGAGAGCCCACATGAAGGTTGCCAACATTTATAGTAAAAGTGGTGCAATAGATCTGACAAGATTCAAACACAACATGCTGAATAGTCAGCCATACCGGTGTTCATTTTACTATAGCCACCTCTTTCATTTCACCAAAGAACCTTTTTCCCTCCCTCGCCCACTATTCAATTAGCCTTGTCTTCGAATTTATTCCAATTAAACATTGCACTTAGTTTAAGAAATTTTTTTTTTTTTTTTTTTTTAAAAAAAAAAAAAAAAAAAAAAAAAAAAGGAAAAACAACTTTGAAGCCGAGAACTTATTTCCATTGGGGGGAAATAAAAAAAATAAATTTCAAATGTGACCGACACGGTCATGATTAAATAAAGATTATAAAATAGAATTTATTGAAATGAATAAAAAATTTTTTAATGTCAAATGAAGAAATGTGACATTTTATTTTGATTGTATTTTTTTTTATTTATTTATTTTTTTTTACTTTATCTCCCTTAGTAAATATGTTACGTTTTGAAAAAGGCTAAATACAATTTTTGAAGGACAAATTGCTTTAATAAAAAGCCAAATTAATGAAAATTAGCTTTAAAAAGGCCAATCTGGAAACTCTGAACAAGAATGAGTGACCTCCCTTTGTAGTTCTGTTTTATATCATGATTTTTTTAATGGTGTGAAAAAAGAACTCGTAGTAATTTCAACGTGCAGCAGTTCTTTACTGAAGAAAGTTAGTGAAACTTTACATAAAAAGGGAACATTTGAAAGAAAAATGGCAAATGAAGAACCTTGTCTGCCAAGAGATGCTGATATGAAAGAGTAAATTAAAGATTCTCTTAAAATGTGATTTTATTATTTGTATTGAACTATGTAACACAATATTACTTTCTGAGTATTTATTAATTTCTCATTTGGGTCTGTTCTGTTTCAAATAAAATGGACACTATTTTCATAGAAATGTTAAACTCATATTTACTGTGTGTTATTGGTTTTTCTGTCTCAAAACTAATTTTTTGTGCAATCCAGAAAATTAGCTTTATCAAAACATTGGTTGATTTAATATATTTCTTATTCTGTGGAATTTCAATGGGTCTGCTAGTTCAGAAAGATTAGCTTTATTTTTTAGATTCTGTAATGGTTTTCTCGCGGCCCACATTGCCAATCTGTCACGGTATCGAATTCATTTTTTTCTTTTATAACAATTTGTTACACTCTGCCTCCACTTGTTGTATTGTTATCATAAAAGTGGCTGTGTGTGTGTGTGATCGTCTAAATGTTCTATTTGTGATGTTTATGTCTAATTGTTCATATGCTTGTGTGTGGTACATGTATTTTGGACATACCTTCTTCATGCGTCGTTGATCTTGTCCACCTGGAATTCATCTTGTTCTTGGAGGGGAGACGGGACCTGTTTTGGACGAATATTCATCTACTCCAAGACGATGAATTGGTTTTATAGTTTTTATTCACCTTTCAGATTGATCGCAGAAGAATGGAAATTGAATTCCTTGCTTACGTGGTCAAGGTCTTAGTTTCACACACGTCAGCTTCACTGGGGGGGGGGATCTGTTAAGCAGTCTACTCTTGTTTATGTCCTAAATCCAACTCACTGATTCCAGCTAACTGATCAAGTGACTCACACGCAAATCCGATCAGCTGACCCTCACTTCCGGTAAAACGTGTCTACAATATAATTTATACACCTCCCTCTATTTCTCGATCCATTTCCTAACACACTTGCAAACGTCCACTGTTGAACTAAGCTAGCAATGTAACCCTTTCCCCCTCAGTGTTTAATTTGGTGACAGTATTTCCGTCCGACCAACCCAACAAATCAACCAAACCCACAGATACAAAGAGCTTTCTATTCTTTTTGATTCTTTTCTCAAACTAACTTTTGGAATTCAAAGTAATTTCAACCAATCATTTTATTTCTGTCATATTTGTTCCCCTTTCCCACGCCACCATGGTTTGATTTCAGCTAACAATCATCTTATTTTTGGCAATCATGTTTTTTTTTTTTTTTTTTTTTCTGGCCAGGTGCGTGACCTTATGATCTTTTTGGTACACCCAGTTTGAATATTTAACACGCTCCTGCCCATCTCCTGTATTGTAAAATGATTAGCATAAAATGCAAAAATGAACAAAAAAGGGAATAATAATCCTGTCATTTGTATGAGTCAAAGTATTTATATAATATGGTAACCCGTGTGTACGTTATCACCTTTCACACATAAAAAACAATGAGATCGCCTGCTCAACAAAGATGGTAATTGCTGATTAATAGATGTCGCTAAAATAAACAAATATTTTGACTTAACCTATTTTAAAATTAATTGTTCCAAAATCGAATTCTCTTGCCAAGTCGATTAAATAAATAAATTTCAAAAAGTGGCATTCGTTTTATTAATTTAAAGAATATTTATTTGAAAATTATTTCTTATAGTAAACTAGTGGGGATGCCCGGCGTTGCCCAGGTGTGTTGGTGGTGTAGTAAGGAACCCCAGGGAAGAGGTGTGAAAACGTGGTAGTAGCAGGGGAGAGGGAATCAAAACAACAGTCGGCATGATGTTAAAAAAAAAAAAAGTGGTAGTAGGTAGGCAGGCTCGAATCTGTAACGCGAAGGAGAAAAAAGGGTTAAAAAAAACCCTGAGTTCTTAGCCGATGTCTCCATCCCCTGACTGGAAGTTCAAAACACTGAAATTAAGTGTAGTCAATCCAGCCGCTACGATGACTTGCGAAAATGGCGACGCAAAAACCAACTCCCTCTTTGTAGAAAACTGCCTAGTTGAGGGTGAAGGAATTAATGTTTTTGGCCAATTTTAGATACTTGTTGTCTGAGACGTCGAGCTTCAAAACGATACCGATCTCGTCAGGATCCGTTGCGTCTGTCAAGATTTTGGTAGACATACATACATACACTCACACAAACCGACGATTGAGATTTGTTATAGATTATGCTGATTGATGTAGAATGCACCATGGAATTTCCATGTCTTGCTAGTTTCTATATCCCTTAGTATTTTTTTGAAATATTTTATTTTTTCTGTTTATAATCAAATGTAACTGAAGAATTTCGGTATATTTAGTACATATCACTTCACTACTTTGTCTCTATCTATTTAATGAGCAGCACTTGTTTGTCTGTATATATTTTAAGATCCTTTCAAAAAAGATAATTACATGTAAACCTGTGTCAAATGACACTGATGTTACAGAGAACAAATACTACACTTTGAACTTTGTCAAGAATGCATAAAAAATGTCTTTTTGTATTATATAGTGCATCAACGTATGCATTTGTAAAGAAATTATTACATTTTTAATATATTCTTATCAATAATATTGTCAGGTCTTTATTCAAACTAGATATTTATGAAAAGAAAATAAGTTTTACTTTTAAATTATTTATATCCATCATATTGTGGGGTCTACGTTCCCGTTTGGATTTATAAAATGGAAATACGTTTTATTTTTAATTTATTCATACCAATAATATTTTGATAATAAACTGCCTTGGCCCGAGGAGTCTACATCACACACAGTAGAAGAGAAACTGTGTCTGTCGATCCCAATAAAGCAGATGCCACGATGGAAAATTTCAATTGAACTTTAAGCTCTTCCGGCTGATGTTCAACATTTTCACTTGAAGAATATTTTACTGTATTTACAGAATTAACCCTGACAGGCATTTATTATTTCAAAAATATTTTTTTTAACAATACAGATGTAGAAATCACCACTAGTTTTAATGTTTCTTAGTATTTTATGGTGGAACTCTCCTGTATTTAACGTACGCATAGATGACACAAATTATCCATTTGGTTATCTTTGAAAACAGTGAAATGCTGTTGTGTCGGACATTCTCAGCCATTTTACTTTGTGGAATTGGTTAAACCACCTCGAAATTCGATCAGCATTCAAACGATCGATTCTCGGCAATGATCGATACACTGATTGATGCTATTAAAACGGTTTGGTTTTGTGACGAATCTTTTCAAGTTTAAACGTGGTATTTGAGACTAACAAAACTGAGTGTCCGGTTTTGATTTTGCATTCTGAGTGCCCCCCCTTTTTTTTTTTTTTTAAATAATAAAATTAAATGAAATCAAAGAATACTAAACTTTAGTCCATTAAAAACGGGAAAAAGTTACAGACTGTTGACTTAGAATGAGTGTTATATTAAATTGATGGTTGAATATGATTAAATTTGTACTCATTTTTGCATTAAATACTAATTTCTATTAATCCCTAACTGTGCATCGAACAGACATTACCATAATACTTACTTCGCTGCACCTATCATCATAAAAAAATACTGATCAACCCAGAAATCTAATAGATTTTTCTTTTTTTTTTCTTTTTTTTTTTTTTTTTTTTCATAATATAAGTAAAGAATTTTGGTATATTTAGGATATATTGTTTCTGAATTTAGAAATGATAATGATTTATATAAAAGTATTAAATTACTTGTATACGAACGAGTAAGTTTATAGTTTTATGTAAATATTTGAGTAATATATCTAGATAAATAGCGTGTTTGAACACTGGCAAAGCATAATTCTTTTTCCTCGTCATTTTTAAAGGTTGGTGTGCATTAATATATGAATAAATAGCGCCGCTAATGATACCAGTGTACCCATCAGGTCGGGACGATTCCAAATTTTCTAGTTATACCATGCCAAACTTGTATCTATAGATGCAAAATCGTTATTTTCATTGAATTTTAAAATTTTGTGT
Organism: Euprymna scolopes; assembly: GCF_053919585.1. NCBI lineage: Eukaryota > Metazoa > Mollusca > Cephalopoda > Sepiida > Sepiolidae > Euprymna > Euprymna scolopes. The sequence continues at coordinate 25,503,542 of NC_136525.1, read as the reverse complement.
ATTCTACTAGTGTCCAGTGTTAATCATGTTTACACACCGGTTCTCATTAAATCACCAAAGTGAAGGAACGTTGAGCCTAGTCGGTGCCAGATAGGTCACCATTTGGGAATACCAGTCTGAAAGAACTATAAAAACCCAACGGCATCTCTCCTGAGCACTATATGCATGCAACTAGGGGTCATTTTTAAATTTAATATTCCCTTAACACTTTCTCCTTTGGAGGGAGCCGGTTAAACCTGCCTAGGGTGAATGAACTCTCAAAACCAGACATTACTTATATTTATAGCAACCACGATAGAGCTTGCTGATGCAGAATAGGCCTGCACAGTTAAAGCAGATGCTGCAATTTGACAATAGATTAATGTGAAGTGCAGAAGAACTATTGTCTCTTAAGATAGACGAATAGCAACAAAAAAAATCAACAAAATCTTGAAGCATAACACGTATTATCTTTTTTTTTTTCTCGCACAATTTGTTTTAAGATTCTAAAAAAAAAAAAAACGTAATTTGATTAAAGGAAACAGATCTTCCAAACATCGAAATGTGAAAGTTCAAAACCAGATTCTTAAAAGTCGATCTTTATTTTTTTGAAATATATGAAAATCGTTTTAGCCATAAATTTCTATTTTTTTATTAGGTTTTATTATGACTTGCACTTCATGAAAACAATTCAGACGGTATGCACTCTATTACACACATGCATTGTACAATTAAAACTCTTTAAAATATTATGTTAAATATACATGTCTTATAAATTTTGCAACCATAAAATAAAGAGTTCACATCTATTTTTCAAATTACTTGGATTTTTTTATCTTGAATTTTTTTTTTTTATAATGTTTAGGTCGATGTAATCTCCGATCTCCTTCAGGTGTATCTTGTCAAACTTTGGAATCTTTCTGTTGAATTCTAGAATCTGCAAGGATTGGCGTAGTGGATAAAGTACTTGGGACATTTAGTTGTAAAATTTACTCTTCTGGAGGTTGAAGGTTCAATCCTCAGTGCGGATGACACTAAAAATATAATTGCAAAATTACTTAGAACTTCCACTTCATCATAGCTGATGGAACCAAAGCATGCTACCCCTGTCAATTAAATAAAAGGTTTTGTTGGAAATTTTGTGCAGATTCCCGAGCTCATCAGAAAGATTCCCAAGTTCGGTAAGATAGATTACATTAAATAAAATGCTGTGAAAATAACACTCAAGATGAGAACAGTAGTCCAAACAATTCAAATAATATGAATAATCAATCTTCATCTAAAAAATTGAGAACCGTAATATCTATTTACCAAGTGTAGGAACCATTTTTTTTTTTTTTTTTTTTTTACAAAGGAGTCACTGCTTATCAAGGCCTGAAACCACTTGAGGATAAGGGTTAATAAGTGACAGGAAGTCGATCAGACAACATAATGATAAATTATGGTGGAAATTGGATATAATTTGATTATTTAAGAGGACGATTGAACAAGAACTTTTTTATATTGGACTTGCAAACGACCATGTTGCAGTTAGTTGGAAAGCAGCCTCACAGTATAGTTCCACAGGGAGGCAGTTCTGGGAAATAAACTTTGTTCATGGAATTTGCGCTTAGTTTTAGTCAGATAGTGGATGTAACTAGATGTCTATGTTTTGTATCATAGATTGAAGCTCAGTCAAGCATTTTCAGAGTTGCTGCTGGTAAGCAGTTTTTAATTATTTGGTGCTTCTTTGCACCCCCCCCCCCCCGCCGGTGAATATTTAGTTTTAGGAAAAACTTGCTTGTTATGGTGAAAATTAAAAAAAAAAAAAAAAAAAAATGGTAACCAAATTTTATGGAAAACAATTTTTAACTTTTTAAATAAATTTAATCTTTTTTTCAATTAAGTATTTGAGTTGAAGAACACCATTTTCTTAATTTATATATGAGACACATCTCGGAGGCCATCATCAACAGTGCGCAACTATACATCAAATATAATTGAATATAGGCTTTTTTCCTATATATTTTAATGATGCAAAATACATACTGACATATACTTGTCTCAGGACAGGTAAAATAAATTCCAAGAACAGAATAGTTTTGTATCTTGGTCTCCTTGCAAAGATTAAAATCATGATATGCAAAGCTCGTTCCAAAAACAAAGCCTCCGATATTTGTTAACTCAAAATGTTGAAAAGTTATGAAGATGAAAGTTGTACCATCAAACAAGCGACCTTTTGTACTCCAGAATTATTTTTCTACATAGTCACCATCATTCTCAATGAACTTTTGCCAGCCTCTTTTGATGCCTCAGTCATAACAACTGCGTCAGCTTGGTAAATGTTCAACAGGCGCCAATGGATGTTAATCAGTTCAATTTTTTTATGGATGGAGGAATTCTATGACGCATTTTTGCTTCTGATGCATATTCATGACAGGATTGCTTTTTTGAGTCGCACATCGTCAATATCTGCAACACAGATGAAACTTTCAGGTAATGAATGCATAAGTTCAGTCATGATATCAATTTGCAATCGCTTCCGAGCTATTCAGGCGGAATGAAAAAATAGGCGGATTTTTTGGAACTTCCCTTGTAATATTAAATCTTATGTCTAGAATCCTTATTACAATTTTGATCAAAATATATGACATGATTTCGATTCTAAAAATGTCTAAAATTTAATACTTAATGATCCATTTATTAGTTTAGAATATATATATATATATATATATTAGGATTATCCATTTATCTAGTGTTTCCTTTTCAAATTAAATGTTTTTAACTCATTTCAAAGTGTTTTTTAACATATTTCATTAACTGTTTGCTCATATTATATATACACACATATACTTTATACAGGTGTGTTCGTGCGTGCATTTCAAATGTTAACATATTATTAACATAACATTTCTTTATATTTTTTTTTTTTTGCAGGGAAGTAGCAGGATCCCTCAACTGGTGTGTATCTGCGGGTCTTACTGTACCAGGATTATTAATAGAAATGGTAAGTAACATCCAATTATATATGACAACAATTTACATTTATTCATATAATTGGCTTTAAAAGAAGTTCTCACTGAGCTGCTGTTTTCATTGCTTGTTTTGAGTTTTTTTGACATGAAACGCATCCCATCAAAACCTGGATGATCATTAAGACAAATGCTGTATTCTCATTTCATCAAATAATGATTTCCTGTCTCCTCACATGATATGGTGTGAGAGGAAGTGAGAAAAGAGAACTTCCCCTTCCACATGTGACACAGAGAGTGAGTCTGGAGATTGCCGGGCAGTGTCAGATTGTTTTGCAACGCAATATAATCTGCGTTTTTGTAGGCAAGAGACTCCTTTTTGCTTGCCATCCAACTTAAAACAGTGTCTTTCTCTTAATTTTGACTTTCTTAGTTGAAGCTGATTAGAATTGTTTAGAAAAAAATGTTTTCAAACTACCCTATCTTCACACACATGGCCACCAGGTTGGGAAACTCTTCATTTCAGTTTTTTTTTACCACTGGTTATTCACGTTTTTAAAAACAAACAAAAAAAAAACACTCTGAAACAAATTATGATCTCAACTTTTTTTTTTTTTTTTTTAAATTTTTTTTTTACAAACAATGCAACCATGAATGATCTTTAATTTTTAAGGGTCATAGTTTATATGTAAGGGGTCAGATTTGCAATTTTCTGTGATTGCGTTTTTTTAGTTTTTGTTCTTGTATTTGGGTAATTCCCCTTTTCATATTTTTGTCGTTTTTCATGAGAAATATGCAAAAAGATCTATAATTTTTAAAGCAAAATCCACTGTTTTATTACAAAAAAATTTATAATATTGATGGTGGATGCTCGACTGAGCTCCAATCTTTTGTCTGCTCTTTTAAAACATTCACATCAAGAACCCGCCTAGCTACAACCTGAAAAAGAACTTTTTCCCTCTCTGTACCAAAAACTTACAACTTCCACGAACAAAGATTCTTTCCTAGAATATCCCATCTATGGAAAATACCACGAATCTGCTTTTTCATAGTTGTCTTCAAGTATAATATAAACAAATACTTATTGAGCAGAGCACTTGTTTAAACAATTCCTTTCAAGAAATCTTATTTCCAATCCTCTGGTTGTTTCAAATCCTTGTGTGGTGTTCACCATCCAGTTGATAATCTCTTTAGTCTTTATCCTTGAGTAGCGCCCAGGCCTTAATAAGTGATCAATTAGTAATTTTTAAAAATATTTTGTTTATCTGTTAGTTTTTAATGAACAAAATCTAAAGAATTGCATTCACAAAAAGTGATGCCGGATGAAAACCAAGATGTGGAGTTAGTAACCGCAATCTTTGATTCCTGAATTTTTAAAGGATCTCACTCCTTGACTCTGACTCTCATTAGAAGCAAGTGTAGTATCTGTTTTTATACTACACATGTTTTCTCTCTGGTTAGTAAGAGAAATCGTGAAACAATTTTTATTTTCGATCCCAATCCAGAGTATCGCTTTTTGAAAAGTTGGATTTGTCTCACATCTTTGTCTGTTTTTGTCACTTTGATTCCATAGCTTTAAAACTGCGCTGCCGAAGATGATGAGCATCATTCATGATAATTTGTTGGCATTGGTTTCCCCGATATCTTTCTATTAAGAATTTTTCTTTTTCTATAAAGATATCGGGTATTTACGACATGCCCCAAGTGAAAGTGTTCCTATGGAATTGTAACAGAGCGCAGACGCACTATGGCGGTTGTATGCAAATTCCGAGCCGTGTGCAAAGTGACGTCACGACGAGGAAGAAAAGAAAAATATAAAAAGAATGTGTGCGTAGACCAAGGATCACATTTTATTTGTGAAATTACCCGGAAATAAATGTTCCAACGGAAAGAAAATAAGTCGAGTTATTCTTTGTCTTGGTCTCTCTTGCGACGGAGTCTACAACGTGATGGGTCCATACATGTTAAAACGTGTGTAAACGTGGGTGCAACGTTACAGAATAAACGGGATTCGAACTTGGAACACGCAGGTTGTATCGTTAACCACTTAGCCACCGTCACCTCCCTGCCGGAGATGATGAAATAATTGGATTGAGGCAGAGAGAATTCTAGAATAATGCTGGAGGGAGGGAATTGCTGTCTGTGACCTATGCGCGCATCGAAAGAGTAAAGCAAATAAAGTGCTTACATAAGTAAACGCAGGTTTCACTGTATTGTGTTTATTGAATTGAAACTATCGAGATTAACGACTGCAGAAGGGAAAGTTTTACTTATTTATTATTATCCCGGTACTTAATTACTTTAATAAGCATGTAATTTACGTCACTCAAAAACACAAAATAACTGTTGACCCGAGTAAATTAGCTTTTGGTATTTCAACTCCATGTTTATATAGATGTGTGTATGTGATAATTAGTGTGTCTATATATCTAGACGTGTGTGTGTGTGTGTGTGTGTGTGTGTGTGTGTGTGTGTGTGTGTGTGTGTGTGTGTGTGATGATTAGTGTGACCTGCTGTGGTAGACAGAAATGTTGAATGACGCCTGTTCTTCTCCATTTCTTTTCTGACTCTCTCCCTCTCATCAATAATCCAAGTCAGATAATCTGTATTAATAAAACGATCAGACAAAATCCTGTGTGTCTGCATTTCTTGCCTTACGTAACTTTGATAAATACGCATTGAATTATTGTTTAATTATAGAAATGCCGAATGACGCCTTTTTTTTTTTACTTCATTTTTTTTTTTTTTTTCGTTTCTCTTGAATATTTTGTCCTGCTCTTTTGTCTTTTTTCTTTGCTTTCTTTTTTTTTCTTTTTTCTTTTTCTTAATTATCCCAGTCTGATAATGTCTTCATAAACAAAATCCTGCGTTTATCTAAAGTTTATCTAACGTAGCGTGATAAATACACATTGAATTAAATTAGTAAATTAGACAAAGAATCGAAAAATTATTAAAATAAATTAAGGAAAAGCTGATTTTAAAGAATTTTATATATTCATTCTTCTTGGCTGGTTCTGAGGATCAATAGGAAGGTTGTCCTTGGCGGCATGTCCTCTTGTGACTGTGCAGACCAATCCTCGACTTGCGTACTCTGTAATACCCAGGGCATGGGAGGCCCTGGGCAGATGACACTTTCCTCCTACGTTTGTCTTCTGCGGCCTTTTTTCCTGTTGATCTCGAGATATATACACACACACTTATTTATATGTTTAGACAATAACTGCTGCTTGCACAGCAACATTGCATTCAACAGCTTTCCTCAGTGATGACTCTGGGTTCAACAACGGTTTCAGAGTCGAAGCATCATTCCCAGAGCGCTGCAGTAGTATCTTACGATATTTCCAGAATGTGCTGGATAGTCGTCACTCTATCATATCCACTTTTACAGAGCTTTGTTTATTTTTTTATGCAATTTTCGTGCCTGATATTGAAAAACCAAGATTATTCAACAATGTGGAGGTTGAGTTGGCAAAACTTTACTCGCTTTTTATTACATAAATTGAACCCACATTTTTAATTCGGTAATGCTGTAATATTGAACGCTATACAAGAAACTGTTCATCTGACTTACAACTATGAGACAAGATCACGTGTGTATTTCTCGCCTATTTGTAACTTTCATATTTTAATTTACTATTAACCCAATTCAAAATAGCTGAACTGAAACGAATATGTAAAAATCGTGTTTAAAAATGTACATTTGACTTATGTAGAATTAAATGCGCGTTTTTTTTTTCATTTCGAATGTATTTTTGAACATGATTTTCAAGAAACGTTTCATCATCTGTGTGGATAAAAATATTCAACAAGATCCTGTGTATCTGTTTCTCACCTATATGTAACTTTGATAAATACAGATTTTACATTTTTTTTTTTGTATTTACTATTAATCGAATATTATAATTCAAATGAAAATAGAATGAATTTTAAATCCTATCTTAAAAAAAGTTTGGTAAATATGACTATTTTAAATTATTTCGATGCCAGTTCAGAGTTCAACCTAAAAACAAAAATACAGAAACATCTTTATGTACGTACGTATCACGGAACAAAATGTCATATTCCAAAAATTATATATTTTTTTATATCGAAAAATCTTTTTTTCGATTTTTAGCGATTGTAAATCATAGCCATTACAAGACAAATTTTGATGTCTTTAATTCAAGTTGAGTTGTATCCCCTTATTAAATATGGTGGATCAAGACTGTTCTTGTTTTTTCATAATCTTTCTTTTTCTTTATTTAAAATTAGTTTGAACTCAGAACTTGCACAATTATTTGTTTATAGCCTCCATCTGGACAACATCGGATAAATCCCGCTAGTCTGTAATAATTTTATGAGCTTAATTTTTTATTTACATTTTTTAGCATAAACCAAGGATTGTAATAAACTCATTGGTGACCTGATGATGAATCGTATGTTATCGATACATTTTTATTGATTGTCTATTAGATTGTGATAGATTAAGGATATGTGGATTAAATCCTACTTAGGTAGATTTGTATCTAGAATTCAGGCTTGTTTGTAAATATTGGTTTTGACAAATCTAAGTTGCGGAGCTGATGACCTGAATCAGTTATAATTTTTTGAAAGTCTGACTTTTAAAATGTCCGACTTAAAATAAAAAAAACCCTCTTCTCTTTTCTCCCACTAATAATGACCTGTGTGTGTGTGTGTGTATATATATATATATATATATATATATATAGGTCATTATTAGTGAGAGAAGAGGGTTTTTAATTATATATATCAAACTATCAAAGACTGCCATGCGATGGTTCTAGGTTTAATTCTCAACTTAGGAGAGGTGCTAGTGTAGTGGCACTTGTGATACAACAAAACAGTACTGTGTGTTCATGACTATATATATATATATATATATATATATATATATATATATATATATATGTGTGTGTGTGAAGATGCAAGTTTATGGGAGGGGTGTATGAAGCATATAAACAATGTTTTTGATATTTCACGTGATCCTCCGCTTTCAGTCATAAGATGTAGCAAAATAACAAAAAAAGACGTTGGATGAAGTGGAAAATTTTTTTTTGGGGGGGGGGGGGGCTACGTTCATTCATTGCAAAAATCTTTTGAAATAGTTTAATTTTCCTGTGTTTTTTTTTTTTTTTTTTTTTTTTTTTTTTTTTTTTTTTTTTTTTAACACATTTGCGTTTGTTTCAATCAACACAACGCAACTGACTTTATCAAATACTTTCTAAATGCTATGAGATAAATCGACAATTTTTTATAAGTAGGTATTTTAGTCAATTTGGACATATCAGGTCTGTGCACTAAACACCTGCATAAGGGTGTGTGGGTCTGTAAAACATTAATTTCCCTTCGGACAAAATGCAAGATATTTGCGACTTTACTCTTACAACAACTTTCAATTTAGCAACCAAAACTATCTCCAGACAAAAGGCACTGACGTGAACACGAAAATGGCCCCAACTTTACCAACATATTTCTGCATATGCTAAGAATCAAAACCTTTTCAAAATTTCCCCCTCAAGCCCTCCCATACCAATATATTGATGACATTTTCTTTATTTATTTGGTCGCCAATTTAAAGTACTTTAACGAATACATCAACAATTTTCATAACCTTATAAAATCTGCCATGGAACATTCATATAATTCTATTCCATTTTTAGATGTCAGTCATATCCCATAACAATAACATATCTACATTCCTCGGCACGAAACCGACTGATAATGGAACATTCCTCAATTTCTACAACCATCCTTTAAACCTGAAAAACTCTATTTACAGTTCATGCATATAAAGCACTGATACTTGAACCTTTAGACTACATGCACCATGCCACGAGGTTTACAAAACAATTCATTAATAACCAATACCCCATTAAATACATTAGACAAGTCATGAAAACTAATAAACTTGACAGAATGCCTCTACTTCAATACAAACAAAAAACACTAACAACCGTATGGTTTTCCATCATCGCCAACACGTGCACAAAATCACAACTAACCTTAAAAACACTTTCAATAACCTAAAACTATTCCTATGAAGTTCATCTTTAACATTCCACCTATTAATGCAATCAAGCAACCAACCAACCTTGTGGCCATTCTCACCTGCTCATGTAAACGCGCACAAAACAATAAAACACACAGCAAAAGTAATAAACCACGATGGCTAATATGCATAACACCACACCCTGTTCAACATACCAGAAACCAACATTCAACTCAAACCGCCGCATTGGACATATAACAGTTCCAATATAATTTATTATATATATTGCTCTATTTGTAACAGAATATATCTTTGAGGAATTGTTTGAATCATCAATTCAACAAAAATCCCCCTTCACTCCACTAGCAGACTACTTTAATCCACCTGGATATACACTAGACGACATTAAATGCCTCCTGATAAGACTTTGATTTCCCCTCAATAAAAATTTACAAACAGAAATCTAATGAAACCTATGTGTATGTTAAACCGTAAAATCTATTAGACTAAAGTAAAGACACCATACAAATATTTCCACAAAAATAGTGTTACATGTTTACCTACATATATGCATATGCTTATTCTTAGCACTCGTATATCATTTTCTTTTTATTTAATTATTCGTACCCTGACTGTAACTTCACCCTTGTCCGTTTGTCCGTCCGCGCTTTTCTCAATAACTACACCCTGGAATTTTTTGAAATTTTGCACAAACATTAAACATGATATGAGTAAAAAAAAAAAAGTAACAGAACGGGTTTTCTGGGAAAACTTCAATTGCTCCTCTTAAGGGTCCCTTTCGGGTTAAAATGGCTAAAATTGACACTTTTGTGCTTATACAAAAAAAATTTAATGCCTTGGATTTTTATAAAACTTTCTGAAAAGTTGTAATTTTTGGGACTATTTTACCACATTTGTCCAAAATTTTCTGTGTATGTCTATTTAGCAGTTTTGCATGGTGCTGAACTCAAATTTAAATATGTTAAGGCCTTTGGGGACTTTTGGGGTTAAATGGTGGCGGGGGGTGCAAATCATTTGTTTTTTTGCATAGTGCAGAACTCAAATTTACATAGGTTAAGGCCTAAAACTGCATCGTTCATTTTCACCAGGATTTGACGTCCCCTGGGGGACTTTTGAAGCTAAATGGGAGGGGGGGGGCAAGTGCTGAATTTAGTAATTTTTTTATGCCTCGTTCATTGTACATTCACGGGGGACCATGCATGCTTCACTTGTTATTTATTTTTCCGTCCAATACATTCTTTTTAAATCATTTATTATACATCTTGAAATCAGTTGATCCCGATTGAAACGAATGCAAATACGTCAAAAAAAAAAGTCACCATTCCTCTTTCACAGTTGCGAAAATTCATGGGAACGATTTCTATAAATTTTGGCAGCCAAAAACAAATTTCTAGTTTTTCAAAGGTCTTTTATTGTTATTTTGCTACATTTTGTGATCAAAAGTGGTAGGCAGTTTGAAATATCAAAATAAAATATTAAAAATCAAAAAACGAACTTTTTATGCTTCACATACCCCCCCCCCCATATAACGTTTAATTCATATACTATCGAGTTTCATTCCAATAAAAAAAAGTATATTTTCACGATTTTTATATTTATTTTTGAATATAGGCGAATGCCTATATTTTTATTTGTTCATAATTGTCTCACATTTTGTCGTGCATATAGCCGATGCTGCCATCACACAACCGTACAAACAAATATTAATGAGTCATGCAGGGTTGAATAAGAGTAAAGAAGAAAACGGATGCTTAAAAAAAGAACAAAAATTTCCAAAATTTGATCACACTGGCTAAAGAATAATATCTGAAGAAAGACCCTCCTCCCACCCTTTATAAATATATTCAATCACATAAGGGAAACATCCAATAGAAGTTGAGTTTTATTCAAATATATATATATATATATATATATGTGTGTGTGTGTGTTCTACAGAAGATCAGAACATCTATACCATCGGTTTCAAATCAAAACAAAAGGGACCTATAAGTTATTTCCTTGACCAGATTGTCTTCACATCTCTGTTTGTGTCTGCCTCCTCGGTTTTCCTCCTGCGTATGGCTTTCTTGAACTCATCTGCTCATAAATCCATTTCGTCAAAAGAGAGGAAAGATTGCACTATAATTAATGGTGCCAAGTTTTGACTTTTGAAAAGTTTCTGCATGTGACACTTAAGCAAGTAATTCCTTCACAAGTGAAATCATTCTATTGAATATTCAACTATTATCAGATGTGAATGACACCTACGCGAAGGCGAGGTTTGCAATAGTGTCAAAGATGAAGACCTTCATCCGAACGGTTTTGTATTCTAATTAACTTACTCAATCGAAACTTAAAACTAGATTTTAGCGTCTTTCTGATTATTCATTTTCAATCTAATAAGATATTCAACTTAAAAGACCTCTTCGTTCAGACATGATTAATCCCATCTAATAGATCTCTCTCTCTTTTCTGTCTTATATATATATATATATATATATATATAAATCAGTGCCAGCAAAAAGAAAGTCCGCACTTGTAATTTTTTCAAAAACTACAAATTTAAGCTAAATTTAATGTAACTGTTTAAACAACCTATACCTCATTTGATTCGCCTTTTATTCCTCTATAATTTTACCTGTTCATATTTGACTTTTGGTTGAAATATTCTAGTGTTCACGTCAATTTAAAAAAATAACTTCAAATTGAGGAGACAAAAAGAAAGTCCGCAGTAACAAATTCGCTGAAAACCAGCTTAAATTATGGCCCCTAAATCAGTTTAAATTATCCACCAACAGGCAACAAAGCATCTCTAATCGTAATTGTTGTTGTTCCAAGTTATACAATGTAACAAATGCCACGACTTTCTCTTAGTGATCGTTAGCTCATTAATATCCACCTTTATGGTTTATCCAATCAAGAAATCGGCCGCAGATTGAAATGTGACGAGAAAATGGTACGAAAGATTGTGCAAAAGCACCAAAACACCAGTAGTGTTCATGATGCCCTAAATCTGGTCGTATTAGAGACTTCTAACAGGAAAGACAATGCTATTAAGATTCGCAGCCTAAGAAACAGATTTGAAATGGCTCCCCAAATCCAACAACAGTACAATCTTGTTAAAAAGTACTCTTTCTACTGTCAAGAACAGATTAAAGGAATTTAATTTGTAAGGATATGTTGCAAGACGCAAACGAATGATTTCTGTAAAGAACAGAAAGTACCGTCTGAACTTCGTCAGATGCAATGAAGATCATGACTCTTCATATTGGTCAAAAGTGCTTTTTAGCGACGAAAGCAAGTTCAGTAAGCTAGGCAGTGATGATAGGCAGTACATCCATCAGAGGAAAGACAAAGAATTTAATCCTAGGTGCTCAGTTTCAACGCTGCAAGGCGGTGGAGCTTCAGTTTTGGTGTGGGGCATTAGTACCAATGGTCCAGGGCCTATAGTTCGCTTTCAAGGTCGAATTAATATGACCAAGTACATTAATATGTTGACTGAGCATTTTCTACCCTACTTTGTTCAGAATTCGGCTGATAATCCCATCTTCAAGCAGGATAATGCTCCCATTCACACAGCTGGCAATGTCAAGAGGTTCCTGGAAGAGCATGATATTCCATGTTTGTATTTGCCCGTACAATCTCCAGACCTCAATCATATCAAAAATGTATGGCATTACATCAAGCAACAGCTACGCAATGATAAAATTTCAAATTTGGAAGAACTTTGGACAAAAATTAAAGAAAAGTAAGATGCCCTTTCCCCGGAGTATTGCTGCAATCTAATTCAAGGAATTTCCAAAAGATTGCAGGATGTTAAATTGCAGAAGGGCTATGCTACTAAATATTAGCTGGTTCATTGTGTTTGTGTGAATATTAGTATTTCAATTAAAAGCCAAATATGAACAGGTAAAATTATAGAAGAAAAGGCCGATCAAATTAGGTATAGTTTGTTTAAACAGTTACATTAAATTTAGCTTAAATTTGCAGTTTTTGAAAAAATTACAAGTGCAGACTTTCTTTTTGTGTGTGTGTGTGTGTGTGTGGTGAAATCAAAGGAGATGCAATGTTTACCTGATATAAATAATGCTAAACTTCGATCTAATATAAATACTAAGTATTTATATATCGATATTTTAATCCCAACCAAATAAAAAAGCTCAATATACAGAGTAGAGCTTATTATAAGAAAAGAAATTAAAACTAAGTTGAAATTTGAAAAAAGAAAAAATACCCCTGATGATCATGCGATCGAAAGCGCCAGAGAAAGAAATGGCGGACACAAGATCACTCATTCCCTAATATATAATGTACCAGAAGATACTAAAAGAATTGCTCATCAAATCGAGAAAATTTCCAGAAAAGTTAAGAAAAATGAAAACTCATTTATTCAGACCTGCTTGGATATAAAAGAAATTGAAACTTGAAGTTGAAATTTAATCAAATTTATTGTTCGACTGAATTACTCAAAAAAACAAAAACAAAAAAAAAAAAAACAATTTACAAAGTCCTTATTCCGCGGAGTTTCAAAGGATGCTATTCTTGCTATTCTTCTCATCAAAGGACAGAAAGAAATCAGCAAATTATATTTGTAGCAATGCTAGAATTAGCTGGTTACAGCATTAAATGAAACTGCAATATATTAGTCATAAATTAAAAAAAAAAATGTACATGTCCTTAAAAAAAAAAAAAAAAAAAAACCAGTGAAAGAATGTAGATGTAAAAAAGAAAGAATTAATTAATGACATGAATAAAAAATAATCGAAAAATAGTCATAATAAATATTTAATAAAAATATATGTATATATGTTTAAATAAATTTTCTTGTTTTTATCTTGTGAAGTATTGTGTAGTAAAATTATAGTAGCCCAAACCAGACTATTTAAATTTTATTTGATTTGATCGTTTGTACAGCTGACACCAATCACACTTGAAAGCTTGATCGGATTCAATGGTGTTTCATGCCATAAATATTGCAACCTTCACCAAACACAAATTGGGTTACATTATCTGAAATTACTGTTTTTTGTGGGTGCAGTTGAGCAAATATATAAATTGGAAAAAAAAAAAAAAGGAGTGGGTTGTTATTGTAAGTTGTGGTTTGACTACTTTGAAACTGCTATGAGAAAACAATTTTCGCTTAGTCGGTGTTGCATAGAATGTATGCATTCTTGGCCATAGAGAACCTCATTCTGGTGAAAGGGCGTAGGCAATTACTGTGTCAATACCATCTAAAGAATGATTGTACTCTTTTTTATACCTTCCCTTTTACGGGAGGTCTAATGTGTCAAAAGCAATTAGAATACATGTTTGTGAACAAACAATCTCAGACATTTTGTAGGGAGTTACGTCGCTTGCATTCATTGGAGAGTAGATTTCAATAGACGTGCATCGCACTGCTGCTTCAATTCATTGATTATAAAAATAAATTCTTTTTTTGTTGGAAATATATGTTCATCTATACGCAAGATTTTTCATCCAAATTCATTTTCATATATTTGTTCTTTGTTTAACGTCGCTTCAATAACTGACATGGTCACATTAATATTTTACATCATCTTTCTTTTTAGGGAAGGTCACAATCAGTTGACCCCTGACTGAACCCTATTTCTTGTTATTCTCCATTAACAAAATTATATTTGTACGATCTCTCTCCGCTCTTCTCTCAATTCTTTCTCTCTCCACCTTTTTCTCCTCCTTTCCTAGGGGAGGTCTTATATCAAGCCATAATCAATTAACTTTCGTAACATACCTTTAGGGCTGTTCACTCTGACAGGTGATCTGGCTCGATAAAGGAAACACCACCTGCAAACAAATTTGTTCATAGCTAAAAAAAAAAAAAAAAAAAAAAATTAACGATAAAAAATTATTAAAAAAAAAAAAGTTAATGATAAAAAGCAATTGAAGACAATAGGTTTCACCTGGTTGTTCCAAACCACTCATCAGTACTGAGGGAGATGGATGATTATTGCTTAATTATATCTTATTCAAACATCTCTGAAGCCACAAGTTTTTATACGTGTGTGCTTCTAAGTGAACTGACGATTTCTTTCTTTGGGCCATGTTATATTCATTTCTAGCACACAGGAGGTCAAGCTGACATTCAAAAAACAATAAGTTAATCCCAACTGAACCGTATTTCTTATTTTCCACTTGCAAAATTATACTTGCACTCTCTCTCTCCACTGTTCTTTCTCTCTTCTTTTCTGTTATATATATATATATATATATATATATATATTTTTAATAAAAATTTTCATTCATATTCATGTATTTGTCCTAAAACTCACAAAATTACTTCAATAACCGGCACAGTAGCATCACTAATCCTGGGATAAACATAACTCAATCCTAGAACTGAGGAATATTTTAGTGTGTATTTTGTATGATCACAATATCTAGCAGAAAAAAGTTATAGAAAAAGATTTATGAACTTGGCTTTAGTAAAATAGACACCACTGAGTTACACCCCTTTCATTGGTTTTTGAGATAGCAGCTTTCAATAGACAGCAGCTTTCATTATAAAAGTAAATTCTGTATTAATAAATATTGTTGATCTAAACCTAAGATTTTCATCAAAATTCATTTCCATATATTCGCACTTTGACTCACAAAAAAAACTAATTGACATGATCACGTGTTACGTTACCTTCTCACTGAGAGGGAGGGTGGTCTAATGTCTCACAAGTTACAATCAATAAAAATTACATGAACTTTCATAACATACTTTTAGCGTTATTCACTCCGGCAGGTGTCACTTATTACGATCTTACTCGATCGAGGAAACACCACATGCAAATAAGTTTGTTCATACTCTGAAAATAAAGACTAAAATGATTAAAAAAAAAAAAAAAAAACGATTGAAGACAAGAAGCATAAAGAAACATCGACAAATGCAATTGAATTAAAAAGAATCGCGTTTCATTTTTATTCTTTCATTTGAGAAATTTATGTATACGCATCTAACTCCAAATCCCCATGAAGAGGAAGCAGAATGGACGGAATTTTGAACGAACACTTTATTTCACAAAGGTAGTATGCTCTTGTTCTGTCAGCCATGACTGGATACAGGTTCTAAATAATTCACAATTGTATCTTCAACCTTCAGAGGAATATCACTTTTACAATTGATTTTTCCAAGTACGAGTCCTTGTGCAAAAAAAAAAAAAAAAAATTTTTTTTTATTATTTCCAATTATAATTTTGACACATTCACCACCTTTCCCTCCATACATTCCACTTCATCATTTCTTTCTGACAAGCAACTAAGTTCTACATTTTTATTGGTCATACATGTCACTGTAATTCATTGCTTTTCTATTAAGACATCAAAATAACTTTCGAATTTCCACATAAAAAACCGGTTTCTATTAAATTTTGGTTCAATTAAGAATTACATGACCGAATATACGGTAATATTAAACTCTCAAATTCCTATGAAAATATTTAATACCTTCATAAAAAAAATCACAAACAATCAAAGTAAATTAATTACAGGGTTTCTTTTGAATCAAAAAAATTATTAAAATACAAGAAAAAAAAAATGAATTCCTGAAACAGAACAGTTTTACACTTTTCTACTATGGACGTCCCTCTTGCCAAAACCCCTGAACAATGGGAGGAAATAATCTATATATATAAAAGCGAAAATGTATGTATGTGTGTTTGCTTTTTCTGTATGTCTACAAAAGGCTTCTTTCAGAGAAACGATCGCTCGCTTCACAACTTTTAAAAACTTTTTATATCACATAAATCGTAATCTCAGTTAACAACGAAACTCGCCTGTCTATTTAATTTGCTCGATTTCGGGAAGATAAATATTCAACATTTGTCGCTCGCCGCATCTTTTTCCTATAACATCTTGGGGGGGGGGCGAAGCGTTCAGCAGTAAACGAAGGTACTATCCCGCAGTCAAACTTGAACACATTAAAACGGGCACCTGCCAAATCCAAGTAACTAAATAAATTCAAACGTGTTTCCGTTAGCATCTCGCGGTGGGGCAATGGTTAACGTCGCACTTTTTTTTTCTTTTTTTTTTCCACACTTTAATTTACAACTTTGCCTCAACGGTTTGGGTTCGATCCTCATACTTTTTTTTACCCCCCCCCCCACACACACACCTCCAAACATCCGGGCAACGCCGGGTACCCCTCGCTAGTTTATAATATAAATCTCACCTGTCTGCAACAGAGGCTGCAGCTTTTCACGCGATTGGTAGCGTTTGGAAGCTTAACCGTTTGGACGACAAGTATAAAAAAGATTGTCTAAAAACAGTAATTCCTTCACCCTCAACTGGACACTTTTCTGCAAACAGTTACCAACAGATAACGTTTGGGAGTCCTTTATCGCACACACTCGGAGGACAATTGAGTTAAACACGAGTTGTTCAAGTCCGTATTTTATTTTGTGAGTTTGTGTCGTTGTACTTTATACTTGTAAGCCAGAGCTTGTGTCCTTGGCAGTTGCCAAGACAACATGGCTAGAATAAAAGATGGAAGAACAGAAAACCATGTCAAACGACATTTGGATTGATAATTGTCGCGAGGGCCATATATTTTCACAACACTATATTTATATCCCAGCACAAAAATTAACATCAAGCTATAAACATTAATAAACCTTTTGTCAATAATCCTTATTCCAATTTTAATCAAAATTCATTACGTGATTTTGATTCTAGAAATGTCTAAAAGGGTTAAACTCGAGGGGTCTTAGCGAGAAATTGAAATTCAAGTAATCTTGCTTTGTTGATGTCTAATGATAGTGGACCAAACTTAATGCAAATCTGAAATATTTGAATTTTCAAATGGAAAATTGTCCTTGCATGTAAGGACAATTGTCACTGAATAAATAGTGTTAATAGTAAATAAAAATAATGTGCATGCACCTATTTACTTGCCTCCCCACGAGGGTAGTTAGATTATTTTGTGTTTAGAAAATCCAGCCCCTCAAAATAAGGAGTACTGTAGATTTTGATAAAAATAAAAATTGTTTCTGAATTTTTTAGATAAGGATTAATAATTTGTATTTAAATTATTCATACTACTCCTCCCAAGGACTTGTGGCATGATGGATAAAATACTAAGTAAGATTCAGCTCTAAGATACATTCTTCAGGAGGTTGAATTTTTACTCCTCAATACGGGCAATAAGATTTCTATCTGGTCGGGGTACTCCTGTGGATTAAATGATTCCATTTGAAATTCCGTACAGATCCCGGAGTTCGACAAGATACACCTGAAGAAGGTTGAAGGTTACATTGGCCGAAACATTGTTAGAATAACACTCGAAATGAGAATAGTAGTCCAAATAATACAAAAATAGGAATTGCCTCAGCTTAAGGTTTCTCCTTTATTGACCGAGGGCAGAAAATAGATACTACACTCTGCTCTTAGTTAAATGGCCAAGAGAGTCGGCTAATGCACAAGTCATGTAGTTGCCAGAAAAAAAAAATATGCATACTTATGAAATGCTCTTGTAATTTATTAATGATAGCAAAAAATAAAATCTATTAAGTTTTCTATTTTCTCTGAAACGTGATTTTTTTTATATATATATATATATATAAAACTCAAATGACCTTGTAACTGGTGTTGTAACCCCCACATCCGGTTTACGACTTCCGGTTGCGCATGTGTACATAAACATAAACCCATAACAGCATAAACAAATAAATACAAATCGCTATTTTTGCAGAATTTGACCTGCGCACTGAAATATTAACGTTATTATTTCGAAATTATTATTAAATATGGGAAGGGTGAGGATGTTTTGCAACTATTCTGTATTGCAAGTATACTGTCGCAATTTTCTTACAAATAAATCAACTTTAACCCGTTGACAACTATAAGAGCATTTTACAACAGTGATTTACCCACGTTCTTCCTAGTTTTTTTTTTTTTTTAATTTATTCTGCATTTTTTAATACACCTTTCTTAAAAACATTCATTCATTTTCTTCTACACTACCAGCATAAATGAATAACTTCAAAAATATTTATGTGCGTTACAAATAATCAACACGACAATAAAACGTATTGTTTAACTTTGTACGTTTTCAGCATCCAATTTTTTTTATATTTTTTTCGCGTTTAAATTATCCAAATAAACAATCGTTAATACTTTGTTTTTTTTGTTTTTTTTTACATTCATTTCTGCATTATCTTAATTAGTTTTATTGACCTTAAGATATAAATTAAATATTAGACCAAATGGGTCACGAATGCTTGTTTAAAATAAATGAAAAAAAAGTTAGATCTTTTCATTTTCTATTTATAAAGCCATTCTTAACATGGGGAGAGCGTTTTTTTTAACCATTCTGTACGTTCAACTAACAATTTCATTTAAAAAAGAT
>NC_136525.1:25471772-25479272 GCF_053919585.1 Euprymna scolopes | reverse complement strand
GTGAGGAGAAATGCACAGACCTCTCTTTGCTGCATGGAAGCAATTTGCAGCATATTGCCTTCAGCCAGGTGCAACAATTGATGTCTTCTTGACAGAACTATGCAGACTTAGTTTCATTTGGTAGTAAGATTGGTGCTTTCAGTGTGCATTTATTGCTGGGTTGCCTGTACATGCAGAAGAGCTTTTACGAGCGTCCTCTCAAATGGAAGACCTAAATTTGCCTTGTGTGTTGACATGAGCTCATGCAATCTTGAAGAACCAAGTTACAGAACATACTGCAATAACTGCACGAACATCACAAAGAGATGGACATGCCCCCAATATGTTACAACTGTGATAGCAAACGTTTCCTCAAATGTAAGCCATTTACAGATGCTGATGAAAAGCCCTGAAAAACACTCGTGTGTCATCAATGCAAACTGACAGGGCAATATTACTCAATATTGTCAAATGGACAAAGGAGCGAGAACTCGGCATCAAGTGGTGACTGTCTGCATCAATGGAATACTACATAAACCTCTGGACACAGGTTGCACGCATACTCTGGTACACAAATAATGCTGCCAGTCATGGACAAGGAAAGCAACTAGCGTACTCACAGCAGACAAAGGTCCACTTAAGTGCTGTGGAACTGTGGTGGTGAAAGTTAGCATTGATGCAAAACTTGCCATGATTATGGAAGTTCTAGTTGCAGATGGAAACATACTAGGATTTGACTTGTTGCTTGGGTTGGATGCAATCAAGCAGTTGAGGGGATGTTTTCACAATGTAATCAACCAAATTGTGATGCCATCACCATTAACAAGCCTGATTTCAATGCAGAGTTTGTGAAACTACTTGGAGATGAACTACCTCCTGGAAATGGGTTTGCAACCAACCGTCAATTACATTGCAGAACAGACTTGCAGAGTATCCAACCCCTGAACAAATTTGGGAGGAGTGTGTTTGGAAATTATAGATGTGGATAAAAAATGGCTGGCTATTTCCATATTCAGAAGAGTGCAGATTCCACTTGGATCTGCTTATTCTGCAGGAAAATAAGCAAATGGTTGGCCCTGTTATGGATTATTGGGAGCTAAACAAGTATATTGATGTACATGGCACCAACGCAAACGTTTGCTCACGTTAAAAGGAATTACAGGAATAGTGACAACAAGGCACCAATGTTGCAGTGCTAGACCTATGTGGAGCTTATCTGCAAGTACTTGTCTTCCAAGTTCTTTAGCTGTTCTAAACAGTGGAGATAAAGGGACAAAAATATTGTTTCACCTGCCTAGGATTTCGGCTCAATGTTGCTTCTTTGATAACGCAAGCCATTGTGACTGCCGTTCTGAGCTAGGATGCAGCTACTTCCTTTTGTGAATAAGAGCGTGCATTCTGCAGTCCATGTCAAAGAACATCTGGAACGGTTTGATCTAGACAGTAAGGCCCGAGAACAGCTGGGAACAGGCACATGCATGTTGGGATTACGTGTCTGGGAAGAACAGGGAAAACTTTGCTGGTGTTGTAGAAGTGAACAGTACCTGATATTGAGTCAGTTTGCCATTTGGAAGGCCTTATCTTTCCAGGACACTGCTAGCATTATCAAACAATTGGAAATAGTGTTTTGTGAATGGGGGCTGCCAATTGAGCTGCTTACGGACAATGATACAGCATTTTGCAGAGAAATTTGCCATGTTTGCACAGATATGGGGTGTACATTGTATGATTTCAGTGTGTCCATATATTATCAGGAAATGATTGAGTGATCCCATGACATGATTAAGTAGATTTCTACAAGACCACGGTGCTCAGTTGTTGATCTAATTTACTGACATTATGTCATGCCAAAAGACAACAAAACAGCCTCGACCACTCCAGCTTATGTAACCTACACGTATAAGATTCGCGTTAAGAGTATAGATGCAGTATTTGTGCCTGATACGACAGTTTCCAATCCATACATGGCAGGAAATGTCTGGCTCAAGAATCCACACTGAAGATTTACAGCACAGTTCAGCAAGGGTACTGTCGAAGATGAATAGCTCACTCTATTTATGGAACACCACATAAAGGATGCGTGTCCAATGTGCAGGAAGGATTGTTCCATTAATAACCATGTAGCTTCTCCAGATGATGCATAAAAGATTAAGGAGTATAACGGACATCCGCAGAAGCACTCTAGAACGTTGTGTGCGTGCTCTTGCTCAACACCTCATGTGATACATGCATTCATCCCAGTTGACTCATTTCGCAGATCGCTCGGGAGATCGCTCCTCACACGTGCAATGAATTGTTTTAAAAAATTGTGATGCCGCAAATTGAGTCATGAGGAGTTGGTGCTATGAATTACATTAAAAGGCGTGGAAATTCTTGACAATTTGATTTCATCTCATTACAATTTAATCTGTTTTTCTCTTCTGATTGGATAAGCACTTTAGCACTTTATGGCTGTTTACAAAAAGTCGATTTGTTTGGTACCCCACCCCCAATAAAGTAAAACGCATTTCCTTTTTATGGATGCCAATGAATGCAATATTTTCAGCAGTAAAACTTAAAGAACAAATTAAACTTTAAAACATATCAAAATTATCTGATCTATATCTTGCTTCCTTTGTTCATTTGACTCGTTAGTCTGGCGCCATCAATTCACTATTTTGATCACGCATTCTAATACAGCTTTCTATTCCAGTATCTTCTTTCCAAGAATTGGCATCTTCTTTCCAAATTAGTACATAATGACACTGTAAAACCGACCCTCTTTGACTAAACCTGATCCAGTTCATCCACAGAAAATGAATAAATTTTTCTATATTTTAGATATACATCTGAGCCAACGCCAGTTAAGGCAATACCAACTTAATGGGTTTTTGTTTAGTTGTTTTTACTTTTAGCTGGACATACATACACACAAACAACTGCTCTTTAAGTAATAGATATATGTGTATAGATGTGCAGAATTCACTCCTAAATTAATTAATCGATTATTATAAACTAACACAACGTTTCAAGCAACGAATAGAAAGATTCACCAAATTTAATAGTTAGAAATGTAAAAGTTACAGTCGATTAATGTTTCTACATGGCAACATTGCCAGATTGATGAAAAATTGATTCTATTTCATGTGGCTTGCTCAGTAGGCTCATGATAGTCGAACTGTTCATCAGTTGTTTGTTACTGACGTTTGTATCAAACACTTAGCCAAAGTAAAGAAAGAACGGGAGAGTAGAGACGAGGAACGAGAAATGGACATCTGAAATAACTGGTTCAAAATCCGGTCAGGAGATGAAGGGAAGATCAAAAGGATTGAGTAATCAGAAGACAAGTACAAAGGCACCCACCAAAAAGATAAGAAATAATAACAATGATAATAAAAGAAAGATGATTTTTTATTTTAAAACTTTTTAGTGGGTAGTTTGTATTTAGATCATTCAGGCTACTCTTCTGATCTTAGATGTTATTTAAACAACGTTTCAGCTGAGGGAACCTTCAACCTTCTTTGGGGTGTATCTTGTTGCATTTATATACCTAACTCTGGAATCTTTACAGAATTTTGAACATGTGTAGCTTGCTCTCCTTCCATCTGCCATAACCGGTTAGAAGTCTTAATTTATTTGCAATAGTATCCTTAGTATTGCCCATATCGAGGATTAAACCTTCAACCTCTAGAAGACTTATTTAAAATTAATTATACTTAACACTTAACCTGTTGCACCACGGTTCCAAGATTAGAATACTAGTTTGAATAATCCAAATAATATTGTATGTTTTCTGTTGATATGAACAAGATGCTTGCTACTGGAACTTAATTATGGGGTATACTTTTCTCCAACAACACCGTTCTCAATACTGATCTTCATAATTTAATGATCTTAACCGTTTGAATGCTAAAACACTTTGTGATGACTTCTATTACATGTTTTATGGATAGTAAAGCATGTCAGTTATGTAATCGATACGCATTAATACTCTTGTTCCAATGTGTACGCGTTCTTTCTCAGATCCTAGTTCTACACACTCGGCAGAAAATTCATCTTTTGTGATGAAGTCGAACATTTCCACCATTCTATCCAGATTCTGCTTCCATGAGCCCCCAAAAAATATATCTGCAAAATCAATGTCATAATTAAAAATAAAAATACGGCTTCAGTATTGAACATAAATAAAACCCATTTTAGGAGAGGTACTCTCAAAAAATATCAAAGTATCAGTACTTTTGACAACCCTAATAACAAGTCTCTATTTTTCTATCTCTGCAACCGCTTTCTCACAGAAGAGATATTGCGAGTTTGTCTCTGCGTTATCGTTATTTTCATGGCAAGTGCTCAGCTGAGTTCCAATCTATGGTTTCCCTCGCCAAGCTTTCACAAACACCCGTTTAGCAGAAAACACTATCACTAATTTCCCCCACTCTTTATCTGTGCCTAAACCTAAACGTAGATTCCATGAGCAAAGCTTCTTTCTTAGAACTGCACGCCTGTGGAATTGTCTTCTGTTGTCCTGCTTTCCAGCTGACTACAATATGGTTGTCTTCAAGTGTAACATAATCAAGTTTTTGATGAGCCGTTCCATATAAGTTAACAACTTTACCGAGTTTCCATTACTAACGATTACTATATTGTCCAATTTCTACTGTACACTCTTTAACCCTTATCCTCGATTGGCCTCTTGGCCTTGATAAGTAGTGATGCCTTTGTAAAAAAAACAAAAAAAAACCCTATCTTTATCCATCTCTATATTTCTATTTCTTTCCATTTCATCCATCAGTTCTCATTCCTCTCCTAGTACTATGTTTTATTGCTCATCCAACCCTTATTTTTGCGATGATAAATGGCGATTCATTTGTGACTTTTCTTTTTATATTATAAAGCAAAACTAGTCAGCTTGTTAATTTTCATCATCAATAGCTTTAATTCTGACAGGAATATTTCATTCTGAATAACCATTTTATTATGTTGAACGTTGGTCCATGTTGTTAACAATAAAATGCAATTCAAATAATTCCTTGCAGAAAATAATTTAACTCTTTATTCTTCAATTAATACTTTTGTTTGGAACGTAAAAAATATTTTGACATAGACAGAAGTAAATCTGTTTTCACCTTTTTAGAATTACTTCTCTTTGGCAAGAAAAAAATAGGAAAAGACATAATTAAAAAAATAAGTAAAACAAATTGCAAGATAATACACTTTTGAGTAATGACATTCTGACAAAATCGATATTTAATTTTGATTAGCCATTTTGGTGAATGTTGGTCCATATTGTTAAGAACAAGAAATGTAATTTGGGTTAATTTCTTCCAGAAAATATTTGGATGAGCATGTATGAATATAAAAAGATGCAAAAAACGACTAAATTCACGATTCTGATTAGCATTTTGTTTTGTTGAACGTTGGTTCATGAGAACAATAAAATGTAATTTCAGCATTTAAGTCTGATTTTTTTGTTTATTTTTTTAAATAATTGAGCACTTATGCACAATGTGATATGAATCTTTAAATATTTAGAAAAGTGTCAAAACGTTTGAACTTTGAAGTTGCAAACTTAAGTTAGTAAAAAATAAAAGCAGCAATCCTTATTTACCGCTGCTTAGAAAAAGGGTCAGTCAATCTCATGGGAGTCTTGGGTATAACCTTAAGAGCCATTGGTAAGGCCCTATTTAGGGGCTTGAGGGATGTGGAGATTCCCCTTAGTTACCAATTCTCTCAGGTCTACTTTGGCCCAGAATAGTAATACCTCTTATAGCATGTTTCTATCAGTTCATGCGTTCTATAGATACTGGCTTCCTGACCAAAAGTACACCAAAGAATGATTTTACCTTTATTTTTCCTTTGCAAAACTCAATCATGTTTTGCAAAGTCAAAAATATTTTTTCTATAAAACAATTAAACTAAACACGATGAATAAATATTTGAAGATCTAAAGAACTTGAATGATACATTTTTTTCAAAATTACTAGATTCAGCATTAAATAACCTAAAAAGGGTTGATATACCATAAAACAACCGAACCAAACACCATGAATAAATATTTGAAGATATAAACACTTGAAGTATAAAGATTCTTTTTCCAAAACTTCTGGATTCGGCATTAAATAACCAGAAAAGGTTTTGTATACTGTAAAACAGAACAATTTCATGGCTTATTAGTATTCAGTAATTATCACTGATAAATGATGTGCTCTCAATGAGGATCATCATCATCAGTTTAATATCCGTTTTAAATGATGCCATGTGTCGGATATCGTTTAGAAATTGCCTTCCAAACTGGCCAAGTCTTTATCCTTTCTCTCAAGTCCATTTTTATCTGTTCCATGTTTTGTTTGGCTTTCCACTGTTCTATATGAACTCACCCAAAGACTATCATCCATTCTTTCAATGCACCTGTACTATAAATCTCCTTATTCCGTTATTTCTCCCCACGCAATAAAACAAGACAAACCAAATACTTGAATAAATATTTGAAGATATTAAGAATTTCTGTTGCCAACATGCAAAACACAAATGCTATTACAAAAGCATATGAAAGCTTATAAAATTATATTTCTACCTTAGTCTCTGCATGTTTACATGTGTCTATTTTGTGAGTTTTACGTCTAGAAGAAATAGCAATTGCAAGTAAGTTCTTTCATACCTCAAAAAGAACTAAGTCAAGATAAAACTGTTGGAAGAGAAAGTCGATTCATTCAACTCGATCTTCATTCCAAATCACTGATGAGTGGAGGAGAGCGATAATCATTGTTTAATCACATCTTATCAGCACATTTTTAATTAGCATGTTCATATGTGTAGTGCTTTTAAAAACCTGTCTAACTTTTTCTCGAGTCAAGTAGATACCTTATCTGTTTTTATCAATTTCCCTAGTCTAGTAATTCTAATCTCGAGTTCTGTAAGATAATCCCGACTGAACTTTCATTTTCTGCCATTTTTAACTAATCAGTTTATATGCTAGTGGATTTATTTGCACAATATTTAGCACTATGATCAAAAGGAAATGCTTATCTAAGTATTCTGGCTGATATAGTTTCAATTGATATCTTCGTTTATATAATGAATGAAAATTGGGCTATTTCTTAATTTTTGTCCTCGATAGCTTTAAATCTTAAAAATCGATATTTGATTCTTACTAGCCACTTTTTCTTTCCACTGTGTTCTTTATAAGATAAAATGTATTTTGATTCAATTGTAAGGAGTGGACTGTCGGAGTTATTGAGAATTTTACACAGCGTATCCACATGTGCTTATAATTGAATGTCAATAAAATAAAAACTGTTGGGTATTCTTTACTGAAACAATGTGAACAAGTCGGACATAAATCGAAGTCTATTCATACCAAATATGGTTTGATTGCAGAAAGGATTGTGAATTTTATCAACAATTTCATTGGTGGCATTTTTCTCTACATAAGAGGGTCACACTATATTATATACATGGTTTTCTGTTCAAAGGAATTCTCTCTTTGAGCTATGTGAAGTCACATCCATTTATATCAATTCCCATAATCTAGTAATTCTAACCTTA
>NC_136525.1:25374272-25466772 GCF_053919585.1 Euprymna scolopes | reverse complement strand
TAAGCAAAGAAACAAGTTACAGAACATCAACCATATCAATGATAATATGTACAAATTTAGCTCTGATGTTATTTTTGTCAGAAGCTGTCCAATCTACTTCTAGTATTGCTGACTTTAGTGGAATCCTTAACATTGTTGAACAATTCCGGTTATCAATGGAAACAAAATTTTCATCCCATCTAAAAACTTGTGCATGTCTACTTTTCTAGACCCATGATTCAAATATTAATTTTCCACTGATGATGATGAAGCAGAATCAGCAGGATACACTACCCTGCCGAGGGTGAAGAAGCACAAACAAGATTGAATTACAACTTGAAACCAACTGACAAAAAAAAGTCACAAAAGATGTTTTCATCACTCCGAGTATAAGAAGACAATAAGTAAAAGTACAATTATTTCTAATTCAATTTCGCCCTTCATTTTTGAGGTGTGAAAAGTGAGCATCATTTATAATAGCAAAATTGAACTGATGGACAATTTTTAAAGTATTATCCAGGTTTACTGGGTTTTAGTTAGTTGGGGTCGGATTTCTAAGAATACTAGGAGTCGAAGTTGGAGTAGGAATTTTTTATGTAACTCCGACTCCTTAACTCCAATAAATTTATTTTTTTTTTTATATGATTTTCTGTTTGGTTTTACTAGTTGTAAAATTTAGCAGTTTTCGTATGGTTTTGCTTTTATTTCTGGAAATATATCATTTTGTACTGTACTGCAATACTTTTACTTCAAGATATTTTGATCCATCGGATCACTGCACATCCTGTCTGGACAGCTGTTTTGGCTGTGACACCCCACAGGATCATTGTAAATTCTGTCTTTGAGTGAGATCACTGTGTATTACATCGGATAACAATCGGATTGTAATCCTAAAGCTATCAAGCTCCTGAATCAAATGGAATTTGGAAATTGAATTCGTCCAGGATTGATCCGGAATTACTATCTTATCTCCTCCCCTCCAAAAAACGGGCCTAAATCAATAAGAAGCAACCCATATATTTATAAAATGCTTGCTGAATAGGTTTGTGTGTGAGGGGGGGGGGGCTGATATATGGATCTTCAGAATAGATTTCCACATAGAAGTCAAACAGTTTGGAGCAAGAGTCGAAGATATCAATGCGGTTGGATTCGGTATCCTAGGAATTCTAGGAGTCCGAGTCGGACTTTTGGCACCCGACTCCGCAACGCTTGTATCATTAAATAGAACAGAATTACAAGAATCACAATCTAAACTCAAAAGGAGTAAATCCCTTATGGTTAAGTGTACAAAAGAACTTGACCATTAGTTAGTTTTACAACTACTCGCAAGAGGTGATGATCCATTTCAGTGGTGGAAGAAGACATAGAATTCCTTACCACTGCGGAGTAAACTGGTTTCAAAATGTTTAAGCGCATCACATTCATCTGTGGATAGTGAGAGGTTCTTAAGTACAGGTGGTAATGTGTATGAACCTACAAGGAACTTGCTGTGTCCTGAGAATGAAGAAACTCTAATGTTTCTACATTAAAATTTAAAAGTATTCAACTTTAAATATTAAGGAGACTGAGAGCAGAGGACGCAAGCAGCAAGAATAGGGAAGTAGAGCAGCAGCAGGTGCAGAACTTCAGCTTAAAGTTATTCACTTAAAGAATTACAATTTGTACTTTATAGTTGGTTAGTAATTTTTTTCTTATCTAATTGTTTAATTATATTCATTTAAGAATTGGAAACTACTTTGCATTTTGTAATTTTAATTAATAAAGGCAAAAAGCCATAAGTGACCAGATACTTAATTAAATGTTAAGTTGAATTATCAGTTACTATGTTAATGTGTCAATGCTATCTGATGAGTCACTTGGCAGTGATGAAATGATTTAAATTTAATGGGAAAGAGAAAAGTAAATAATCGGCCGATCAATCGGTAAATTTGTCGATTACCGATTACCTGCCGATTAATCAGTACACCCCTACTCCCAACTAACCTGACAGTACTAATGCGCAGAAATTTAAATATATTGAGAACAGATACCATGCTGCTCAACTCTCAACATAGTGCCCTTGTAGACATGGCCCCACTTAGTAGACACGTACATCCCAGGGGCAAAATATGCCTTGTTTGTGGTGTATAAAAAAAATCTTCCGCATGATAGACTGACACAAATGCTGTATCACGTGAAACATGTCAGATTGATGCAAATCATTTTCTGAACTAAAGAGTGACAAATCATTGCAGATGCTATTTCAAGTCTGAGAAGGGCAAAGTAAAAGACACGATCCCCCCCCATACCTAAATCTAACATAAATATGTGAAAATATTTTTGCAGTTTTTTGATTTGTTGCACAATTTTTCAATTTTTTTTTCTCACCATTTATTTTCCGTGCAATGAAGATTATTTAAACATGAAAAGAAATTTCTGTTTACTGAAATTCCTTTCAAACTGTTTTCCATTTTCTTTGATTCTTTCTGATTCCTGATTCTTTGAGCCCATTTTTTACCATACAATAATTTTAAGATGACTTCCAACTTTCATAGCTAACATCAATTTAACCTTTTTTCGATAAACTTGACTGATTAAGTGCTTTCTAAAACATTTTATTTGAAATTTTATTATTTTTTGTCTATTGTTTTTCTTTTTTTTTGTATTTTTTGTAATCTATTTTATCTTTCATCATTTCTCCACAAAACATAAATGTGTTGCATTGTAAAGAATCATAAACTATATTTATATAAATTGGTGTGTATGTGCGCGCACACACACACACACACACACACACACACATATATATATATATATATATATATATATATATATATATATATATATATATTATACAAACATTATTGGTTACATTGGTGCATACATGTTTCAGCACTGTCTTCCATTGAGCACTCTTTAATAATCACCTCTAGAAAACCAATCTATGCAACCATTATACACATATCCTATATATAATAATTTGATTGCAGAAATTCCCCTTTGAACTAAAATCCCAAAGGTTTTCAACAACATATGCCACATACAAATTTATTACGTCTACCCTATTTGCCACTATCTTATGTAATTTTATACTTTTCTAACACATCCAGGTGTTTTAAATAAAATCCTAGATTGCATCCGAGGAGCTACAGCATCACTATCGCATTAACCTAAAGAGGAAGTCCCGATTTTTTTTTTTCTATTCTTAAAGTCCTACCATCAAACAACACAGGTTATTATACACAGGTACAGATGCTGTGGTTTCACCCTTCATAACAGATTCGTAAACTCATAGCACAACTGTCGAAGTCCCGTTTGCTGATTCAAAAAATAATAAATTTTCCCTAAATACATTCCAGCTATTCTCCTTGGCTTAGATCAGACCGATTCCTTATTCCAGATTACAATTCTGTAATTTAAAATGAATGGATAGGTGACTATTCAATATGGCGTCTACGGATACATGATGCCAGCTTTCTACATTAAATAAATCGCTTACTTAGCCGCTCGGAATTAGTTGCTTCTTTCTTTGTCTCTCTCTCTCTCTCTCCTTATCTCTTTCTTTCTCTCTAAATGTGTTTACTGAAAAAGTGAAAATTTAAAAAAAAAATGAAAGGTGAAGCCAGGTGAAGATCAAACGATGGTAAAATAAATATGCATGCATAACGTAATAGCTATTGGTCCCTGTCTTATTTTTGCAGCAAATGTCTTTATAGCTCAATCATTAACAGCAGAGGACAAAAATCATTAGGTAAACGTTTTGGCTTTGATTCTCTGTAATGGTGCATGAGTCTTTTTTTCTTTTTTTTTTTTCTTTTCTTTTTTTTTTTTTTTTAAATCCTATGTGGTCCAATATAATAAACACGAAATCTGCAGTAATCAAAATATTTAAGCATATTTTACGACCGGGCAATCCTGTGCATCCTGCTAGTGTGTGTATATATATATATATATATATATATATATAATGTGTGTGTGTGTGTATGTGTCTATTCTCATGGCTATTATTCAAATAGGAATAAGCTCTCATCAATTGTCTAAATATCACCAAGGATAAACATATCAAAGAGCCCTTGACAACCAAATTCAGCTCTTGGCTTTCTTCTGGAAATGTCTAGAACAAACAAGAGAAACATTGTGTATGTGTGTGTGTGTGTATTAAAGATCAGAACGACATCGGTACTATCGGTTTCAAATCCAAACAATGGCACCAATATTTGGTTACTTATGTCACTCACTTTAGTCTCTATCTTCCCGAAAAATGACGCCTTGTGTGCTGTGACACAATTTTGCAGGGAAAAAGATATTAGGACTTGAAACCAAAGATACCATCAAAACAATTCTGATCATATGTAACATATAAATAATATTTTAATTTTGATTTTTTCTTAATCGAACACTCTGCTGAGGTTCTTTCCCAATAACCTATGAATAAATACGAAAGTTAGACCTATTTCTCAGATTAACGATGAAATCAAAACGCCCTGTTTCAAATTAATTCAACATTTACACAATACTCACCATTTTTTTATATACTGTTTACGTATGTGATATCAGTCACAAGTATTAATGGGACGATTCAATAGCTTTCGCGATTCAGATACACTTACCGATTCCAATGCTTCATAAATGTCTAAACATTTAACTATAAAATTATTTTTACTGATTACCTTAAAAATGCATGTTTGATGTGAATACATTTTCTCAAACGTAAAAACTGCACTTGCTTTTAGTTTAACTGGTAGTTTAAGATAAATATTTATTTTGTTATTACTATTTAATGTAGATAAAAAAGATCAATGAATCTTTTTTGGCATCGGAAAATAGGCAAAAAATTTTCAGATCCCAATGCACCCAAAAGTTCCAATTTTTTTTATTCCTGATTCTGATTAATCGTCTCAACACAACACAAGCTTAACTAATTTGCATATTGGTTTTAAAAAATGAGATTTTATTAGATATTCGTTTTTAAATTTAGGGATTGTTTTGATTGGATATAACAAATAATTCTGTTTCACATTGTTTTATTTTCTAGAAAAAAATATTTAGCCTTTATATTGAAATATTCCTTTATTTAAAGGGACCAATAACGTTTTCAACAAGTTGATCAATTTTCAAATCGCAAGTGTAAAGGTAAATTTCTTTTCTTGATGGTTTCACTTAAAAGATAAATTTATATATATATATATATACTAGCAAAAGTACCTGTCGTTGACTGGGTTCAAAAACAGCCTACAGAAAATGGACTCTGATTTATGAAAGTATGATAGGTTATGAAAAGGAAGGGTTGTAAAGAGAGTTTCGAATTTGGGGGTATCAAAACCAAAGCAAAATATGATGAAAGTAAAAATAAAATAGATAAAACCCATAATTTATTATACCATACCTGTTCACACTGAAACACTTATCACAATATTCTGTGGATCTATATTAAAAAACCTTGTTAAACTTTGACATATTTCCATTCTATGGAGGTCAGGTGCGAACGAACACCCCCATAATTTTATTATACCATATTTCTTCAAACTGAAACATAATTATCAAAGTATACTTATGCAGATAGATTTGAAAATTGTTAAAGTTTGTGCCTATTTCCATTCTATGGAGTCCAGGCGCGAATGTAGACCCCACAATTTTATTATACCATCCCTATTTAAGATAAAACATACTTATCAAAGTATTCTTATGTACATCTATATCAAAAACACTTGTACACGTTTTTTTTAATTTTTAGATTTATTTCCATACTTTGTGGACCAGGCGTGAACGCAGACCCCACAATTTTAATGAACCACCATTCTGGCAGATCAAACATACCCATTCCTGTGTCTCGATACATCTATCATATGTAATCAGTTTTTTAAAATAGTCAACCATATAGGAACCTATTCTTGACCACACACACATTCAGCTTGATATATATGTAGAGATAGGTAGGTAGATATAGATATATAAATTTACCAAACTTATAATGAAGTGTTTTATTAATTGGTTAAGTATTTCAAGCCGCGAACTTTGCAAAAGTTACAGTGAGTTCGTAAAGCCAGCCAGTTTGTTTATCACTATGCACAATGCTCTAATAACATAGCAAGATTCGTATCTCAGCGTTCCTAGAAAATCCGAGGAAAATTGCGAATCACAACATTCACAAATCAATAAACTAGGATTATCTTTTTACCTGAAATGACTTTTATGCACGATCAAAAAATACTTGTAAAATAGTTTTTAGGAGACGTACTCACCAATTATTGGCTGCAGTATTTGTCTGTTTTTAAGAGATCGGGTTGATCGGTTGTTTTGCTTTAGGGCATATGAATCCTTTTCAAGTGATTTAATGCTGAATTCAGTAATTAGGAGTAGTCACACAAGCCATCCTCAAAGATTACTCTTTGAGAACAATTTGTAGTGTTCTCTGGAGTCTAAGTGACACCAAGTCTCTCCAGACTTCCACTACTCTTCACCTCTTTTGATAACCTTTGCAAAAGAATTTGTATTATCCCAACAGCTGCTTATCATTTATTTCTTGTTGGCGGCAACCATTGGTCTTCACTGGAATTTGGGTGGCAATAAGCCTCTTTAAAGTTCAAGTCTATTTTGCACTCACCTAGGTCTGGCTAGTGCTTTCTCTCCTCGGTCTTTCCATCCTTCTTGGCCCTCATTATTTGCTGTGATGCCTATTCATGGTTACTCACACAAAAAAAAGGAGGGGTGTATTTTGTAATTCTACAGTTTAAGTTTTCATGATTCCATATGATGTTTCTTTGTGTTTTGCATCTGTAGCCGTTTCTGTGTCCATAGTTTGTGTGGTCTTGTGTATTTACTTATGTGGCTTATTGTTTCGTCTTTTTGTCCGTATAGTTTGCAGTTGCTGTTTTTTTGTTTTTGTTAATCATTGCTTTGATGTGGTTGGTTCTAATTGCATTATCTTGTGCAGCTGTTATTAGTGATTCCCTGTTTAGATTTCCTTTTTGTAGCCATTTCTAAGTTTTTTTCGTTAGTCTCATCTTTTGTCATCCTAATGGATTGTCCATGTATCTGTTTCTCCAATTTTTCTTTCCTCATTGTATTTTCTGTCTCTTTTTTTTTTTTTTTATTTTGTTCGTTTCTTTGTCTCTTGCTGCAGTAATTATTCTTCCGGTGTTCTGCATTACGTATTTTTTTTTTTTTTTTTTTTTTAAATTTTGTTCGTTTCTTCTGTGTCTCTTGCTGCAGTAATTATTCTTCCGGTGTTCTGCATTACGTATTTTTCTAATTCTTTTTTTTTTTTTTTTTTTTTTTTTACACATTCTTCTATATAGACCAGTCCTCTTCCTCCGCCTTTGCTTTTCACAAATAGTCGGTCAGTATTATCTTTTGAGTGTAGTGCATTATAAGTTTCCTAGTTTTCTGGTCGAGATTTCTTAGTTCTTCTTTGGTCCAGCTTATAAACGGCCCAGAGTATCTTATTAGTGACACTGCCTACGTATTTATTCTTTTAATTAGGTTTTGACTATATAGTTTAGTTTTGAGGTGTTTTCTTTTTCTGAGGTATTTCTTTCCTATTTTCTTTCATTTCTGTTGCTTTGATAGCATTTGCTTCCAGCACTCCTAAGTATTTGTAGCTGTAGCTATCATATTCACCTAGTGCCCTCATTTCTGTTTGATTGAATACTAGCATACCTTCTGTTGCTTCTAGTTTTCCTCTCCTCAGGGTCAGCCGTGCGCACTTTTCCATACCGAATTCCATTCTGATATCCTGACTAAAGGTTCTGGTCGTGTTTATTAGTGTTTCTAGTTCTTTGTTTTTGCAAACAGTTTGAGGTCATCCATGTGCATTAGATAGTTCATTCTTTCCTCTGTGTTAGTGAACTTGTATCTGGCTTGGCATTTTCTTAATATGTTGTTCAGGAGCGTCATGGCTATAATAAACAGTAGTGATGAATCACCTTGGAAGATACCTTTTTGTATTTTGATTTCAGTCATGTATTGTCCATCAGCTGCCAGTTCAACATGGAGATGTTTTCATTGCGTTTTTTTATCAGATTTGTTATATTACTTGTTATATTACGTTTTTTTATCAGATTTGTTACATTACTTGATATATTACGTTTTTTATCAGATTTGTTACATTACTTGGTACTTTGTACAATTTTCAGTTCTATTATCAATGCGGGATTTTATCATACGCTTTCTTATAATCAATCATGGCAAGTTCTTTTTTATTTTTTATTTTTGACCTTTATCATCATCATCTTTATTATTGTTCAAGTTTCCATGTTCTCATTGTATTTTCTATCGGGTTGATTATAATACCTAGTATTTTGTACATTCTCAAGCATTCTATTATCCATGCTTGCGGTATTCTATGATATCCTTTCTTATAGTCTATCCATGCCATGGCTAAATTCTTTTTGCTACTTTTGACCTCCTTCATAATCCTTTGATCTATGTATAATAGGTCACGTGTTCCACTTTTTCCTTTTTGGCATCCTTTCTGTTCCTCTGGGAGTAGTCTGCGGTTATGAAGGAACTGATAAATCTATTATAATTATTGTCATTATTGTTATTTATTCCATTAACTTCAGTGTTGTGATGTTTTACAGAGTTTTTTTCCCCTCAAGAGCAGGCTTTTACACCAAAGCTAGTGAGGATAGTCAAAGAGTGAATTAAATGGAAAGCACCTGGCGTACAATGTTTTCTGAGCTAAGCAGAACTGACTTCTGGAGTATGGTGATGTTTTATCTGATTCCCAAGGGGTTTGGCTGTTCTATAAGATCATCAAGAATGAAGCCAAGTGCACCTATGATTAATGGCACGATGGAAGTTTTTTTTATTCCACAATTTAGCAATCTTCACCCTCAGTTTCTGATAGTTCCGTATTTTCTCATTTTTCTTGCCTGTTTATTTGTCATTTGGGCAAGCCACATCAATAATTTGTCGTTTATTCGTCTTTTTATTTACAATTACAATATCTGATTGCCTATGAATTATCTCTCGTTCGCACTGAATCATGAAATCCCAGAGAATCTTAACCTCCTCATTTTTCACTACCCCTTTTGGGTGATGTTGGTACCATTTGTCTGTCACTTGGATTGCAAATTTTGGCACAAACTCCTGTGCAGATTGGTACAAATTTTGTCATGGCAACTTTTGTACTCTTTCTGAGCAAGTATACAACACACACTAACAATATGTGACTGTTTCAAGAGATATACCACACAACCTGCACTTATCAAAACAATCCTTCCTGTAGATGTTTTTATTGTATTTATATTTAGTGCTTGTTCCTGAGCAGCAAATATAAGATTTTCTGTTTCTCTTTTAAAGTCACATTTTGACAGAAAATTCCACGTGTCCTGACATTTTTGTGTCTTACTATTTTGCTCAAGCTAACTATAAGGTTTCATTCTTACCAACTCTGTCAACCTTTCTGCTTCGATTCTTTGTATTTCTGCTTATCTTCCAATGAATCTTTATCTAACTCTTCCCCTTTCGCCACTGCTGTAACATTTCATAACTGTTAGACAAGTAGTGGTGAAACACTAAGTTCTCCTTCAACACATGCTTCAATCGCAACCAGCCCTCTTCCTCCTTTCTTCCTTGTGATATACAGCCTGAGCACATTACAATTTGGGTGTAGTTTGTCGCTATTCAGATTTTTCATTATTTCATGTGTCAATTCTACAAAATCTGTACTGTATCGAATTACAGCAACCGGTTTTGATGAATTGATGCCTGTGAACAGGTTCTACTGTTCAGTCTAGATCTTAATAGCAGTTTGAGTCTCCACCTTATATACACTTCATTCGTCTTTTCTTTCATGGCAAAGCATTGTATATCGTTCAAGTACCCCCAGGTACTTGTAGCCTTCAGGATCACCTAATATTTTACTATTTAGCAAAGTAATGCAATTCATGACTCCTCTTTTCCCTCATTTAAGACTAACTACTGCTCATTTGGAAACTCCATATTTGTCTTCACTCCCAATTTGAACCAGGGGGTCAATTTCCTTTTCTGTTTTGTCAAACAATTTCAGATCACCCATAAATAACATGTGACTGATCTTCAATCCATTCTTCTCCAATTGGTATCTTTGTCTCTCTTAGTACATCTGTCAAATGGTATAAGTATGAATAGACGTAGTGAAAAGGAATCTCTTTGGAAGATACCGCGTCTGATGTTGATTGTTCCTAAGAGTTCCCCATCTGAAAAAAAGGTTAGTTTTCCAATTGCTCATACTTCTCTCTATGAACTGTTATATTTTCAGCCACCCTTACCATTTTCAACGTCCTGAGTACCCACAAATGCGGCACCATATAAGCTTTCTTGTAATTTATCCAAGCTACATTCAAGTTTGTTTTTTCCTTTTGCAGTTCTTTAAAATACATTTATCCATCGATAGTTGATCTTTTGTTCCTAAATATCGTTTCCTCCCGCCTTTTTGTTCCACTGGTAGTAAACCATTTACTTTAAGATGAATATATACTTATCAACTGATTATCCCTACAAGCCATTCTGGTATCTGGCACAATCTGAGACAATCATCCAGAGAAACAGCAAGCCTCTCATGGATTCCTGTGAAAGATCACAAGCAGTACCCATGAATTGCATCAGGTCCAGGGGCTTTCCACTTAGGCATGAACTTCATTTGTTTTCTCAAATGTTAATATCCTTTTGTTTATGCCCTTTCAGTCTTTAACTTTCTCTGGTAACCCAGTCAGCATCAACCCTGTGGGAAGTCTCTCTTGACCATGTACTTGACCAAAACTGTTAGGAACCACTGTCTTGGTTTCACCTCCTTCCATATTTCTAAAAAAACCTTGATTGGTTTGTCTTGAATAACTCCTTAAACTGCTGAATTCTGTTATCCTACCTTTTAATCTTGGAAGCTTTTGCCATAATCTGCTGCTTGATCTCTTCCATAGTGGCATTAAAACCTTTGGCTTTCAGTTTGTATCATCTTCTTTTTTTCTCCTTGTTATTATCTATATATTAATAGGATAGTGTGTTATTTATTTTCTGTGTCACGTGTTATTAGTGTCACGCTTACATCCGAGTGACTGTCGTTTGTCATGGACTTCAATTTTTTTTTTATAAATAATTTTACCAAGAATTCTTCATAAGTTTTGGTTTCGATTATAGCTAAAAGAACTGAAGTTATATATTTTTTTTTTTCATGAGTTTTAGTTTCGCGTTAGATTCAAGCTGATGCACCCAAGTCATGGATATATATTTTTTATTTTTGAAATCACAACTTTATAATATGTAAAAACGGATAGGACATTATAATATACACGAAATCTACATAAATTAAAATATATTTAAGCATACTTTACGATCGGGCTATGCCAGGCGTCCCTGCTAGCTTAGATAAATACTTTTTGTAGTTTTAACAAGAGCTACAATGTCAGAGCGTCTTCATTTATGCTGAATATCCACAGAATGCAAACATATATTCTATATGAATTAGTCCCCTGTGGAATTTCCACAGGGCCCACTAGTTGTTGTTATTATTATTATTATTATTGAAAAAAATTTTCTGGAGTTATTGGGTGTGCTGCTGATTAAATAAAAAATTAAAAAAAAAAAAAACCTTGTGAAATACTGATTCAGAATGTTTTCCAATTAGGTGGGTAAAAATAAAATTAAAAAAAAAAATAGCAATTAAATCTTGGGATGGACAACACGATGCTTTTGGAGGTAGACCCTCATCCATTATGAAAAACAGCTTTTATCTAAATGTTTTAATGAATTCAATTTTATTCAAAGGTTTTGCTTAGTCAGAAAATTAATTTAATTAATTTGCTGCGTTTACTTTTCTTTTACTTTTATTTTTAAAATCATTCTTGGGAATTTTGTTTCATCAAATACACTTGTTTATTTAATTTTCTTTTTCTTTCATCTGTTCCTAAAATAATTATGCTTAACTGTCAGGGCTACTCAGCGTCGTCTGGGGTCA
Organism: Euprymna scolopes; assembly: GCF_053919585.1. Lineage (NCBI taxonomy): Eukaryota > Metazoa > Mollusca > Cephalopoda > Sepiida > Sepiolidae > Euprymna > Euprymna scolopes. The sequence continues at coordinate 25,454,876 of NC_136525.1, read as the reverse complement.
TAATCAAAATCAGTTTTTTTTTTGTTTTTTTTAACTCTTCACCTGAAACAAGGAATAATGCCACTTGGTGGTAATAAACTGCTATTTGGAGTCGTGTTTTGCAGGAGATTGTGGGGAGTTGAGTAGCGATATGTTTGTTTACATTTACACTTTTGCAAGTCAGTACAGTCACGGAAACAGGGAAAGAATACCAAAGTCTAGCAGTCCGAGGTAAGAATGTATTAGAGTAGAAGGCTTTCCAGCATCTAGAGACTTCAACAATGAAAGGGTGGGATTTTGCTGCTTGTCAGGTTGGTTGGGAGTATGTATCAAGGAGGAATAAATGTTATGAGTTCATTAGAGCGCATTCCATAAAACATTGTGATGAGACAGGGGTTGGAGCTTGGTTGATAGTGCAGGGTCTGTTAGATTTGAGACTCTTTTTTGGGCTCCGTCTATGAAGGAGAGCCTACTGATACACCTTCCCAGATGTGGCAACACTCTATACATGGGCAAATCGTGACTTCATAGCGATATAGGATACTGTAGGTGTAATTTTCTAGCACTGGAGAAAGTTCATCTTTACAGCAGCTTTGGCAATGTCTTCAATGTATTTGCATCATGTTGCCTGAGAATGTTAAGCCAAGGAGTTTGAAGGGCGAGCTTGCAGACACATGGCAATCGATTGTTAATGTTTTTTAGTTGTTAAAGGAAAGAAGCTTAATCTTAGTAGCATTAAATGTTACCCCCCCACCATTTCAATACGGAATGAGTACAATCCTTTCATGAATGTTAGTATAGACGACGAGCCATTTATACAAAAACAAAATATGCAGCTTTTTGTTCAGTGTATGCATGGATTCGAAAACAAAAAAATAAAGTTCTTTTTTATTGTTGTCCAAAGTAGTTTCGTTTTTTTTCTTTTCCATTTAATCTGACGAATCATTTGGTGATAAAAACTCGAGCTTTGTTTTATTAATCTAATATTAAAAATAATGAAACGATTCCAAGTTTTTAAGATAAAACAATTGGTTTTTATAGGGGTTTTTTTTTTTTTTTTTTTTTTTTTGTTCTTGGAAAATCTCAATTCCAAACTTTTAGCCCGTTAAAAACAAGTTTTGTAGTCCATTGTCTTAGAATAAATACTTTATACCAAATTGGTTAAATATGGTTAAATTTGTGCTCATTTTTGCATTAAATACTAATCTCTATTAATCTCCAGCTCTACATCAAACAGCATTATAAAAATACAAAATACAAAATTTTATCCAGATCGACTCAGTAATTTTATAGAAAAAGTAAAACAGACAGAATAAGATATATATAAGCCATCGTTATTGAACAACACAAAATGCTTTGGCTTAATAAGTTATATATATATATATATATATATATATATATATATATATATATATATTCGATTTTTCAGTTTGTTAGAGTATTTTTTTAAAATTTTTATGGACAATCCATAGGTTTATTATATTCTTTATGTCCATATTTGCGAAGTTTGTCAGTGTGGTTACACACAAACGCACATATATAATGTATGCATGGGTAATAAGATGACAAATGCGGAATGTAAAACGTTAAAAATTCGAGATTTTTTTTTTTTTTTTTTTTTTTTTTTAAGGATGTGTGTGCATGCGTACGTGTTGAGACGATTAATCTGAAAAATCAGTATTTTTGGGAGGTATTGAAACTAAAAAATTGTGCCTAATTTTGGATTCCAAAAATTATTTTGCACATTTTTAAACTTTGATATTGTTTCTAAACTACAAGTAAACTTAAAATCTACAGACCATAATAACGTCGTTAGATGAAGATGGCGCAAGTAAAAATGGCACTGGTAAAATCACACACAAAAAATGAAATAGAAAAAATGGCACTGGTAAAATCACACATAAAAATTAAAACGAAATAAATAAAAAAAAATGGCACATGAAAAATACAAAGAAAATTTCACAATGAGTTTATCAAATCAGTATTTTCGATTAATTATGAGAAAATATTAAAGAAGAAAACAAGGAAACATTGAAGAAAAATACTTAAAAGATCTGTTTGTGTAATGTACACTCCTACTGCATTTTTTTTTTTTTAAGAAAATGTAATCCAAAAATGAACGTGCGACAACTATAACTAGGCATTTAGAAATTTAAAAATAATTGGAATCAGAAATTTAGAACAGAATCAGTAATTGCATTGAAATTAAGGAAAATATTGGAATTGTCCCATCATTTATATTATAGTTCTAAAACCAATAGATGTATTAACTTACGCCCATAAGTTTTCATATACTTACATTTTTTTTATGAAGTACATATTACTCGTGTTTCGTTGAATAGCGGAAGACCACTAAACAACTTCTCGGAGACAAATATATGTTCCTGAAACATGTTGGAAAGATTTTATATGGAATGAAAAAGAATTTAGAGAAGCAAAATGTAGACAAAAGGAAATGAAGATATTTAAAGTCAGCAAAAACATAAATTAAAAAACATTTTTTATAGTGTTTATAGGTACCTATTTCTCCCCCCCCTCGTTTATAGGTACCTATTTCTCCCCCCCCCATATCAAATTCAAAACACACCTGAAAAAAAAACAGGCTTACGTTGTCAGATTTCCAAAAGATCCAGTATATGATATATATATTAGTAATGTGACGACTCCAATATATTTACAATTACCGATTTTGTTCTCATTTCCCGATTCAAATACAATTACCGATTCTGCTTTTTTTTTTTTTTTTTTTTTTTTTTTTTTTTTTTTTTTTTTAATTTAAAGATATAAAGTTGTTTGGGGTGGGGGGATCTCTGTGAAATCCTATGTAATATGTGCATATAATTTCACATAAGCAAAACATGCACTTATGGGTGTGACCTACGGATTTTAGTTTTACTGGTTGTTTAAAATCGATAAATATAATTTGCTCATTGATACAAGCCGTGGAAAATTAAGTTTTAAACAAAAACGAAGCAATAAAAAAAAAATCACAATTATCGGAAAATATGCATAAGTTTTTCTGATTCCAATACTCCAAAAAGTTTTTTTTCAATTTCTAGTTCCAAGTTCCAGTTCCAATTAAGCGTCCTATCACTAATTGTGTGTGTGTGTGTGTGTGTGTGTGTGTGTGTGTGTAAATCATCTTTATTTGCAAAAACTGTTAGTAAGTATTGATTAATCTCCGTTTGTATCCACCTTTTCTTTTTCTGTTTAATAAGATTAATTCTCGTCCAAACGAATCCTCCACACATGTTGCAATGAATCAAAGACAGAGTAAAGGAAGTAGCCATTGCTGTCCATCTTTTCTTGATTTAGTTGTTTTTCTTTATGTAATCTATCATGCTCAATCCCAAAACCAAGCGACTCCCACGGACACCACGTGTGGCCATCCAGTTCTATTGATTGCTCCTCTCTCTCTCCACGTTTTACACCCATGTTGGTTCGTTTAAAAGTATTTTGCATTTAGTCTTATACATTCTCTTTATAGCCTATAGCTATACAACAATGACAACAAGTGCAGATTCTGTCACCCACACAAGTAGAGTGAGCTACTTGACATTCAGTGGTAAGGTCCTGCTGGAGAACGACTACTATACAATGTGACACAATCGAGTGTGTAAATATCTCCACTCGACCATCTGTAAAAGTTGAATCGAGTTTAGTAGCAAGTCTTGAGAACTTGTTTACCAGAAAGAACAGTTGGAAATAAGTCATACACCATCCACTATGACTATGCATGTCTAGAAAAAAAGGACTGTTAAACCTGACATAGTGATATGGGATAATAGAGAAAGTAGCAACCCTAGCTGAAGTCAGTCTTCCTGGTGCTGGGTTAAATAGCTGAAGTAAAAGATAACAAATAAGGTCTTACGTACGTCATGAAAAGAAACTGGAATCTTAGGAAGATTTGTTATTTTAGGAGCAAACAGACTCATGAAAAAGAATTTCAGAAACTACTTGGCGAATATAACTGGTGAGCCAAGTGCAAGAGAGATACAAACAATTGTGCTTGTAGGGGCAGTTAGTATCTTAGTATGATCTCTTGGTTGGTGTCTATGAAATAGTCGGATGTCAATTGGTTGGATGCCTCATCCCCATCAAAAACAAAAGCAAAATTATTTTTTATATTTTTTTCATATAGTTGTCAGGTTTCAATTCGATATATAAAATTTAATTAGGGAGATGATCATTTCCCTGCTTAACAACGTGCATTTGGTCCACAATCTATCTCATTAACCCTTTTGCTTGAATGGTTCTTAACTTTGATAACTAGTGACTCCATGATAAAATGAAAACAAACTAATGCACAATCTATAGATTGAAAAACAATTGAGTAAGTCATAAGACTTCCCATAACTTCAGTCATGTAATCAATATCACCATCATCATTCCCAAAACCTCTGTTTTACATGTTGGCATGTGTTGGACAGCTTTTAGAAATTGACTTCCAAACTGGCCAAGTTTTTATTTATCCCCTTCTCTCTCTTAAATATATTCTCAGCAATAAGTTGACTTTCCCATGACTTTTCCCACAAACTGATCCTACTACCTTAATTGTACTACAACTACTAACAAAAAAGTGAATTGCACCGATTCCTTTTATATCATCAAAATAAAAAAGAATTGCACCCAACTCCTTTTTATATTATTAAAAAACTGAATTGCACCCAACTCCTTTTTATATTATTAATAAAAAACTGAATTGCCCCCAACTCCTTTTTATATTATTAATAAAAAACTGAATTGCACCCAACTCCTTTTTATATTATTAATAAAAAACTGAATTGCCCCCAACTCCTTTTTATATTATTAATAAAAAACTGAATTGCCCCCAACTCCTTTTTATATTATTAATAAAAAACTGAATTGCACCCAACTCCTTTTTATATTAATAAAAAACTGAATTGCACCCAACTCCTTTTTATATTATTAATAAAAAACTGAATTGCACCCAACTCCTTTTTATATTATTAATAAAAAACTGAATTGCACCCAACTCCTTTTTATATTATTAATAAAAAACTGAATTGCACCCAACTCCTTTTTATATTATTAATAAAAAACTGAATTGCACCCAACTCCTTTTTATATTATTAATAAAAAACTGAATTGCACCCAACTCCTTTTTATATTATTAATAAAAAACTGAATTGCACCCAACTCCTTTTTATATTATTAATAAAAAACTGAATTGCACCCAACTCCTTTTTATATTATTTATAAAAAACTGAATTGCACCCAACTCCTTTTTATATTATTAATAAAAAACTGAATTGCACCCAACTCCTTTTTATATTATTAATAAAAAACTGAATTGCACCCAACTCCTTTTTATATTATTAATAAAAAACTGAATTGCACCCAACTCCTTTTTATATTATTAATAAAAAACTGAATTGCACCCAACTCCTTTTTATATTATTAATAAAAAACTGAATTGCACCCAACTCCTTTTTATATTATTAATAAAAAACTGAATTGCACCCAACTCCTTTTTATATTATTAATAAAAAACTGAATTGCACCCAACTCCTTTTTATATTATTAATAAAAAAACTGAATTGCACCCAACTCCTTTTTATATTATTAATAAAAAACTGAATTGCACCCAACTCCTTTTTATATTATTAATAAAAAACTGAATTGCACCCAACTCCTTTTTATATTATTAATAAAAAACTGAATTGCACCCAACTCCTTTTTATATTATTAATAAAAAACTGAATTGCACCCAACTCCTTTTTATATTATTAATAAAAAACTGAATTGCACCCAACTCCTTTTTATATTATTAATAAAAAACTGAATTGCACCCAACTCCTTTTTATATTATTAATAAAAAACTGAATTGCACCCAACTCCTTTTTATATTATTAATAAAAAACTGAATTGCACCCAACTCCTTTTTATATTATTAATAAAAAACTGAATTGCACCCAACTCCTTTTTATATTATTAATAAAAAACTGAATTGCACCCAACTCCTTTTTATATTATTAATAAAAAACTGAATTGCACCCAACTCCTTTTTATATTATTAATAAAAAACTGAATTGCACCCAACTCCTTTTTATATTATTAATAAAAAACTGAATTGCACCCAACTCCTTTTTATATTATTAATAAAAAACTGAATTGCACCCAACTCCTTTTTATATTATTAATAAAAAACTGAATTGCACCCAACTCCTTTTTATATTAATAAAAAACTGAATTGCACCCAACTCTTTTTTATATTAATAAAAAACTGAATTGCACCCAACTCATTTTTATATTAATAAAAAACTGAATTGCACCCAACTCCTTTTTATATTAATAAAAAACTGAATTGCACCCAACTCCTTTTTATATTAATAAAAAACTGAATTGCACCCAACTCCTTTTTATATTAATAAAAAACTGAATTGCACCCAACTCCTTTTTATATTAATAAAAAACTGAATTGCACCCAACTCCTTTTTATATTAATAAAAAACTGAATTGCACCCAACTCCTTTTTATATTAATAAAAAACTGAATTGCACCCAACTCCTTTTTATATTAATAAAAAACTGAATTGCACCCAACTCCTTTTCCACAAACTAAGGAAGCTTTCCAACACTACAATCATTTGATCATCACTTTGGCAGTGGCAGCATTCATTCTCAGACTTTTCCATATTATTCCTCTGATTCATTAACTTAACAAATACATTTTCCATTGTTTTACAGGCAAGCACTAAATAATGAGCATATAGCATTTTTTCTGAACAATCAATATGAATCTTTCTGGACAATACTTCTACGACACAAATGAAAAGCGATCTGATTTTTATAGAATTTGTTCTAATCGTGTTAATTTTTTGAAATATTTTTGCGGAATTTCTTTGCAAAATTTTAGACTATAAATTTTTGGATTTCATATTTTTTCTCTATTCAAAATTGCCAATCTTAAATGAAAAAGCATATTTCTTTATTTTTATGAACAACATTAATTTGAATTTCTATTTCTGTAGACAAATAACAATGGAATTTGTTCACTTCTACAGATGATGAAACATTGAACATTTTCCCATTTTTCATATCTTTAGAATGTCTTCATTATCCATATTTTAGATTTTTCCCTATTTCAGCGGTTTTACTAATTTAAGTTGAACAGTTATCACTTTCTCCAACTCCTCAAGCAGCAGACTTTCCTCAACTATAACTCATCAAGCAACGTATAAACTTTTGTTTCATCACTAACTCCAAACCCAAGTAAGCAGATTATAAAATCACATGTTATTTGAGAAAAAAAAAAGTAAACTACGACTTTGCTTGAGTGTAAAAAAAAAAAAAAAAAAAAAAAAAAACCCTTAATATTTAAATTTGATTTTGAATCAAATGTTTACTCGACTTCTTGTTGAGAAAAATAATTTTTATTAAAAAAATATTTATCTGATAATGAGAATTATTTTTATGGAAGAGACATTTTTAATATTCAGTTATAAATGCATTATTTTAAGAGAAATATCATTTATAGTAAATTATACAGATGAAAAACCACGAAATTTCCATAGGTCCTATTAGTTCTTATTAATTAGCTTTTTACAATCTCTAAACAAATTTAATAAAGCAATAAACTAGAGTGAAAAGAGACGCAATAAACTCTTATAAGCAATTATTTCTATCAAGAGTTATGTGCACTTCAATAATTGCTGGTTTCAAGAAGATCGTTCATCACCACAAGGTGGCACTTTGCATGGCAATTGAAGCATTACATTGCTTGTTAGCTAATCATAATCAATTTAGGATTGTGTTCGCATTTTATATAAGACTAGCAGAGATATACAGCGGAAATTCTATGTCAAACTTAAGCATGACAAACCAACGAAAAAACGATTTCAAATTTAAGCATGATAAACCAACGAAAACCCGATTTCAAACTTAAGCATGACAAACCGATTTCAAACTTAAGCATGACAAACCAACGAGAAACCGATTTCAAATTTAAGCATGACAAACCAACGAGAAACCGATTTCAAATTTAAGCATGACAAACCAACAAAAAATCTATTTCGAATATAACTGACCAGCAAAAATCTATTTTTAAACTTTAGCATGATAGGCAAACGAAAATCCTATTACAAACTTAAGCGTAACAGACTAACGAAAATCTTATTTTAAACTTAAACATTGTAGACAAATGAAAATACTATTTTAAATTTGTGACAGACCAACTGACACAGCCTCTTAGAGAGATGATAGATGTGTTTGAAATAAGATGCATTCATAAAATCTATGATGCATTTAGCAATGGAAATTTTATTTAAGACTTAGTCTGACGGACAGAACGTCTTATAAAGTTGCTATGACACATTTAAAAATTATTTCTAAATAAACCAAATGAATTTGAAATCTGCTACTAGCGCTGATTCTTTCTCATCATTATAAATTGATTAATTTTGATTCGATTTTAATTGACTTTGTACTCACTGACTCTTCAGTAACAATTAATCCCTTGAATTTGAGTTGTTTTGCACAGGATCATTAAAATCAGATTCTTTAAAAAGTTATGAAACCAGTTGTGATTCGTGTTTAGTGTTACATGGTGTTAGGATGTCACCTTGTCCTTTAAGTTGTTAAATTAGGCATAAGTCTCTCTCGCTCTTTTGTCTCCTTGAGTTTCCATCTCGCTTGCTCTTTTGTTGCCGTCTTGTTTGCTCTCTTTCTAATATAGTCCCAATGTCGCTGGGTGTCAGACCAATCTGCTTTAGGTGATCCTGCAAGGAACCAAAGTCCTGATGTCATAGCTCTTACATTACACATTGCCACAGCCATCCTACATTGAGGAGGGATTGGACTTAAAAGCTGTTCTGTTGTTGAACAAATCAGACGTTTCTCACAGAATCCACAAATATCGTGATTTAAAATTGTTTAGTCTGCATGGAGTCATCCTCTTTGATTGCAGCTATTCATTCACGTGCCAGATTATAGGTTTCTACCTACCCCCCTCCCCATCCTGAGAATAGCAAGACTCAGTGAATGTATGAAAAATAAGGGAAGGTTTGCCACAGAACACACGAAGAAACGGCACAGAAGCAACATTACAATTTTCACTCCACTGATTTCCAGTTTCCATGCCTGACACTTCTTTATTTATGGAAGCCAGATGACCAGAGGATGACATTCGAATGATGACTCCTGGATTTTCACAGAATTCTGTTAGCCAAGTAGTTTTGAGACTACTATGCTACCACAAGGAAGGCTCGCTCTATGGGGTTATTGTTAAGCGAATCAAATTTCTGCACAGAATTCCTGAAGATCATGCTTCAAGGTGGTCTTATCCATATGAGATTGTTATTTATCCTTAGCCTTCTTGCAGTGTCCAACAAATCGGGTTCTCTGTCTAATTAAAACTGAGATCTGAAGATGGCGTCGGTAGACTTGCTGTCTTAATGGGTGCTGTCCCCAAGAGATGTTAAGAACAGTTTTTACCATTTTGATATACACACTGTCAATTTTCTTTTCTAATTTTTTGGCGAAATTCCAAGTAAAATTTAGAACTGATGCAACAAAGGCTTCCGAAATGTCAGGGTTCATCTTGGTATGACGATTTGACTTCCAGATTGCTTTCATCTTGATCATTGTAATAAATGGAAAGATTTGAAGTTAGATTTCAGTTGTGGCAAATATTAGGAAAAATTCACCGAAAAATCTAATTAGTCCTGCACTATCAACCAAGCTCGAACCCCTGTCCCATCGCTACAATGTTGCATCCCTGTGTGTTTTTTTTACAAGTATTTTAATTTGTGTTCTGACAAGCTAATTGCACTCGTACCTTCTCGACATACACTGAACAAATTCATCAAGCAGCAAAATCCAACCTCTACACTGTAGAGGACCGTAGATAGCAGAAAGCCTTCTACTTCAATAGTTTCTTCTCTTGAAATTCTAGACTTTGAAAGTCCCGTTTCCTACTTCCCTGACAGTAGTAACATGCAGAAATTTAAATATAATGTGAACAAATATCTTGCTCATCTCCTTACATCATCTTAGTAGACATGGTCCTAAATGGTAACCCTTTACATCCAAGTGGCAATATGCCTTGTTTTGGGGTGAACAAGAGTAAAAAAAAAAAAAAAAAATGTAAGATCTTGATAAATGGAGGCGCTTAGACGCTCATTTGGAGTGCTATAGCTCTACAACCCTAAGGTATCGCTCATGCTAGATACAATTCAATTCCTGGTAAAATTTTATTCAAGAAAATGTATTTAATCTTTGTATAGGGCTTTGCTTTCAATTTCACTCCAGATATAGTTACAGTTTTTCTTTTCTTATGAATTGTTTAATTCTGAAGAATTTAGTATAATACTAAAACTCGGCGGATGTTATCTTGTTTGCGTGTATCTTGTGACTGTGCACACTGGATGATGTCACAAAGGTGAATAAAGGTGAATGATATTTGTATATTTGTTGGTTGTTAGTCAATAGTTAATACTGGCACTAAAACAGGCTAATTTACACCAATATTTGAAAAATTGATTTTAAAGGTCGATTAATAAGCACTGGAAAAAGCAACGACAATCTTAGTATTTTTGCATATATTTATACTTCCTACAGGATTAAATAGAAAAATCGATTAAGTCGATTGAATTTTTTGTTTATTAAGATTACAAAAGAATATTTATTGGATATGACTGAGGAAACAGATTGGTTAGATGTATTTACATTATTGTAGGTTGATTTCAAACTAAAAAGAAGAAAAAAAACAGCTGTTCAAATATGTTCATGCAAAAAGTTTCTAATTCACACAAAATATAAAAAAAAAAATTAGAGTTTGACGAAGAATCGGAAAAACCATGATAATTTTATTTTTTCCGAATAACTTGAGCATTTTGGAACATTTTTACCCAAAGTTAAAACACATTTTCGCATAAAATTTCAGAAGCTCATTCTCGGTAATTTCGAAAATATTTACAGTTTCTTAAAGTATGAAAGATTAAAATTAAAAATCGCGTTTTTTTTCTTCTTTTAAATAACTCCAACATTTTGTATTTACAACCTAAATTTTAGGCACATTTGTAGGACTAGTGTCCTTATCAATGCCATTCTTTCAAAAATTCAAATCTTTGTATAGAGATTTAAACTTTGTGTTCAAAATAAAAACTTAAACCTGCTAGGTTAAGTCATCTAATAATACTTCTAAATGTGTGTATATTAACTTTGTGTCCTAAAGATATTTTGTGAAGACATTTCGAAGCATGAGTTGTCTACCCCTGAAATTCACCAGAGGATAAAGGGGTAGTATTTTATGGAGGAGCACTAGTAAACTACTCATTCATGAAAAACACAAGCAGATTTTGCTGAATTATTCAAGGTTTTATTGAAGAGAATTTATTTATGAAGAGACAAATAACTAATGCTTAAGTTAAACTTACTGTCTAACAAAATAGTTGATGCGCAGATGGACAAACATGAGTACCGTTCAGCTTAAGTTATTTCTGTCATTTGTTTATTTCTTCACGGAAAGACTGAATAGACCTTTGTTTCTCTCACTCAAAAACATGGCATCATCATATCCTTACATCGTTTGACTATTCCTAATATGTAACAATATCTCTTTGTGACATCATCCATTGTACACGATGACAAGATATATAGAAAGATCATATGCCTTTTGTGATGTCATTCAATGTGCACGGTGACAAGATACAAGCAGTCAAGATATAACTCTCAGAGTTTTCATATTACATTCGCTCCTCCAAGTCTAGACGTTTCGTCTAGTATATAAAAACAGTTCTCTATTTTAATGAATGACATCTTTTTGTTACTTCATCATTTGACATCATAAAGGACCTCTTCCAGTGTCTTCCCTCCCATCTGTTTTCCTGGATTATTTCATAAAACAATAATTACATCCATTTATGACATCATAAAGTCGTCTTGATGTCTCTCACTTCCTTTTAGGTCATCTCTTTGTGATCTCATTCAGTATGTACAAACACAGGATAAATATGCACTGTTCAGAGAGTTTTACTAATATACCAGACGTCAAAGGTCTAGATGGCCTTTTTTTCTTTCTTTTTTTTTTTACATAGGCGTCACCACTTATCAAGGCCGATAGGCCACTCAAGGATAAGGGTTAAAGAGTGTACAGCAGTCAAAAGGACAATATAGTAATCGATAGTAATGGAAGTTCGGTAAATTTGTTAACTTAAGTGGAACGGCTCATCAGAAACTTGTTCACGTTGGACTTGAAGACAACCATATTATAGACTTTAGACAATCCATGACCTTTTGCTTATTAAAATAAATCGGTGCAAGTTAAACATTTGCTTCTTGGTGCCAGTACTCACCATTATGGAATACACAACTTTATCTACATGTGTTAATAAAGGTTCTCATTTAAGGTGAGGTAGTGAGCCATAGATCAGGTGGAATGATTGATGGATTAGACGTAAAAAGGATGACCTCAGAATTTATACGGAAGTTAAGAACGTGACCTCGTTTCTAAAAATGTGAATTCTCCTGCTGTTTCTGCCAATCCCTCCAGTGAGTGGTTACAGGAAAAATTGCTTGTCCTAAAACTCCAAATGAACGTGGTGTAGGCGAATGTGAGCTAGCATTCGTGGTGGCTCAAGTTGTCTGTCTCTTTCTCGGTGAGCACCTTCTTAATTTGTGTTATTCTTTTTCTGAATTCTGTATTGTTACTATGTTCTAGAACTGATAAATCTTTCATTCAAAAGAAACCGGATATGTTCATATGGATTAATAGACTACTATATGCTTATCATTTTGTTCAAACTAGGGGTGGTGTATCCTACCGGATGCCAAACATTCACTCGCTATTTCATATATTCCAACAGATCATTTTAAGATTCTGACTGTTCCTCTAAGTACAATTGTTTGAATCTCTTTTGATGAGTCAAGTGGCTCCTATATAGGACCTATTGTAACGGTGTGTATACTGAATTATATATGCCTTAGACGACGCAAGTATATGGACATGTTTGATAATAGAAACAAAACTTCAAAATCAACCTACCTTAATGTGTAAGTACACAATTTATGCATAGGTATGGGAGCAAGAGTGAACATACCCTGTACAGTTAATGATGGGGGGGGGGGCGTTTCTAATATATGGCGACTCTTTGTTGTCTATCCATGTTACCCCCCATTCACATCTTTTCTATTTTTATGTTTAATAATTTTAATGGTTTTCTGTCAATTAGATTTTGCTGCTACTTTTCTGATGTCTATCAAAATATTTTCTGGTAATTTTAGTAACATTAATATACGTTTCATTTAAGTTTATTCAAATGCTAAGTTTTTTTTTTTAATTTTTTTTTTATTTTAGGGAAAATAATAAAAAGCTTAGATTTTGTAGAAAAATGTTTTGTTTTTAAGTTTTTTACTGAGTGTAGCTCGTGGTAATTCTGGAGGAATAAACTGTCATACTAGAAGGTTACCTGACGTTTCCCGGGATAGTAGTAATTGTTTTTGATTTCCTATTGTATTAGTGAATCTAAATCTGAAACAACTCATCGAAATTAAACTTAGCCCACCCCCCAATAAAAACACAAAAAATATACAAGTTAAATCTTATTTAAAGAACAAATATGTAAGTAAAGTTCTACACACACACACACACACACACACACACACACACACACACACACACACACACACACACAATTATATATATGAGATAAGTTTTACTAAAAAAAAAAAAAAACTATTCTCTTGTCTTTCTCCCTTTCCTCGGTCTGTAAATAAATCATGTGCTTGTAAAATATTTTCTATTTTATTCTCAAAAATATAAAAAAACAAGGAAAATCTCTTTTTGTGTCCATCTAAAGTAAAAAATTTTCTTTATTTATCATCAGATATTCTTTCTTCCTAAAACTTAAATTTGGAAACATGAGTTTTCTTTCTCTTTTTTTATTATCAGCTACTAGCAGGACTCGTTAACCGGCGTTGCCTGGTGGCAGTATGCATCCCCTCCCCACCTTGCGTAAAAAGTTAAAATATGGCTGTTGTTTTTGTCGTTTACCAACCCCCAACCTCATGTTAAAATTGGCTTTCGGAATAGACACACCATTTTGTGGCTGGGGTTGTTATAAAATTTGCTAGAAGGTTCAGGGTATTTTTCAGGTTATGGTTCAGGGTAAAGTTCAGGGCAATGTATTTTAGTTGACAATTTCACATAAATATACTTTGTGTCTGGGAGTGTTCCGAGATAAATTTTATATTGGAATGGCTCCAAGAAATATTGAAAGTCGATAATCAAAAAGTTTGATTAAAAGAAGGAACGATTTTGACTAAAGTTAACATCCTTATACAGTCTAACATCACAAGTGCATTTGAGAAGTTCTATCACCGAACAAACAGAAGGGCAGAGCATATAAAATCAACAGTAGGTTCTTTGATAAAACTGGGGCACGTTCGAAATGAATGTTTGTTTAGAGCACAATTGAACCATGATACTTGACTTTTTTCATTTAAACTTTAATTCAAGCCAATATATAAAAATAATTTTATAAAATCAACAGTAAGTTCTCCACAGTGCAATGTAGACTACAATGTACTAAGTCACTGCGGCTCCCCGTGAAGCTACCTCTTGGCACATTGCAGTAGATCTCTGACTAGGACAGTCAACCGATTTGATTAAAAAAAAAAAAAAAAAAAATTCCACCGATTTCGATGAGAAGTGTGGAAAAATTGTTGATCATCATTTAATCCCGAGCAATATCGCATCTCCCTGCTAGTTTATAGTAACTGAAAAATTTTGTAACTGTTTCTCATAGGAAAATGAAGTGCAAGTTCATGAATATTTTGGGGTTAATTGTTTTAAACTTGCCTACCAATCAACATTGATTTCTTATTCCCCAAAATACTTGTAGATATTTTAGATATTTTTTCTGAACAGGAAGAGAGAGGGGAATTTGTCTTAAGCTAACGGTAATTAACGTGAATTTAGCAATTATATATTTGCTTTTCACTTTTATTCTTTGTTTTCAATTTTCATTAATATTGTCCGTCATAAAACAAAACACTTTTGGGAGTGACTTATGATTAGACATAATTCACTCTTTGATATTTTCATCACTTTTAAAGCTTCCTTTTTTTTCCGAGAAGATTGTTTTATTCAACAAACCAAAACTGAACTTTCTTGTCTTTTTATTTTTGTCTTCCTTTTTTTCATCTTCCGTTTTTTTTATTTTCATTCGTTTTTTTTATTTTCATTCGTTTTTTTTATTTTCATTCGTTTTTTTTATTTTCATTCGTTTTTTTTATTTTCATTCGTTTTTTTTTTATTTTCGTTCGTTTTTTTTTATTTTCGTTCGTTTTTTTTATTTTCGTTCGTTTTTTTTTATTTTCGTTCGTTTTTTTTTTATTTTCGTTCGTTTTTTTTTTTATTATTTTCGTTCGTTTTTTTTTTATTATTTTCGTTCGTTTTTTTTATTTTCGTTCGTTTTTTTATTTTCGTTCGTTTTTTTTATTTTCATTCGTTTTTTTTTATTTTCATTCGTTTTTTTTTATTTTCATTCGTTTTTTTTTATTTTCATTCGTTTTTTTATTTTCATTCGTTTTTTTTTATTTTCGTTCGTTTTTTTTATTTTCGTTCGTTTTTTTTATTTTCGTTCGTTTTTTTTATTTTCGTTCGTTTTTTTTTATTTTCGTTCGTTTTTTTTTATTTTCGTTCGTTTTTTTTTATTTTCGTTCGTTTTTTTTTATTTTCGTTCGTTTTTTTTTATTTTCGTTCGTTTTTTTTTATTTTCGTTCGTTTTTTTTTTATTTTCGTTCGTTTTTTTTATTTTCGTTCGTTTTTTTTATTTTCGTTCGTTTTTTTTATTTTCGTTCGTTTTTTTTATTTTCGTTCGTTTTTTTTATTTTCGTTCGTTTTTTTTTATTTTCGTTCGTTTTTTTTTATTTTCGTTCGTTTTTTTTATTTTCGTTCGTTTTTTTTATTTTCGTTCGTTTTTTTTATTTTCGTTCGTTTTATTTTATTTTCGTTCGTTTTTTTTTATTTTCGTTCGTTTTATTTTATTTTCGTTCGTTTTATTTTATTTTCGTTCGTTTTATTTTATTTTCGTTCGTTTTATTTTATTTTCGTTCGTTTTTTTTTATTTTCGTTCGTTTTTTTTTTATTTTCGTTCGTTTTATTTTATTTTCGTTCGTTTTATTTTATTTTCGTTCGTTTTTTTTTATTTTCGTTCGTTTTTTTTTATTTTCGTTCGTTTTTTTTTATTTTCGTTCGTTTTTTTTTATTTTCGTTCGTTTTATTTTATTTTCGTTCGTTTTTTTTTATTTTCGTTCGTTTTTTTTATTTTCGTTCGTTTTTTTTATTTTCGTTCGTTTTTTTTATTTTCGTTCGTTTTTTTTTATTTTCGTTCGTTTTTTTTTATTTTCGTTCGTTTTTTTTATTTTCGTTCGTTTTTTTTTATTTTCGTTCGTTTTTTTTTTATTTTCGTTCGTTTTTTTTTTTATTTTCGTTCGTTTTTTTTTTATTTTCGTTCGTTTTTTTTTTATTTTCGTTCGTTTTTTTTTTATTTTCGTTCGTTTTTTTTTTATTTTCGTTCGTTTTTTTTTTATTTTCGTTCGTTTCCATATTTTAAATGTTTTTATTTTTATTTTTGGACATCTGGTTTCACTTTTCTTTTTATCACCTTTTTCATAATTTCATCTTTTTCACTTTTCGATTTGAAACAGTTTATGGCGTAAAACAAAACAAAATAAAACTATCACTGAATTAAATGAGCATAAGTTTTTTTTTAATGTTAATATACTTACGACAATGTTAAAGTTATGATAAAAAACTTTTTAAATTAGTTAATTTAGATGTTGCGTTTGTTAACCATGTTTTATCTTTTATGTAAGATTCACATTTGAACCCATTTTCAACATTTATTACAATTTAACCGTTTGATACTTTCCAAAGATGTAACAATCATCATCAACCATCATCAACCCTACCCGAATCAAGATCCGCATTATACTGCCCCTGTATTTGTGATGTTCACAAATTTTAAACGCGACTCATTCATGTGATTTGGATTCTTCTTACTGCTGTTCTTGAATGTTATTTTCAATGTTTCGGTCGATGTCACCTAAAATTAATGCTAGAATTGTCCGCAGAGACACATGGCATCTTCCATAATATAAATCTCAACTGTCTGTTTAAATGTATGTATGTATGTATGTATGTCTGCCTAAAACTTTCGACAGACGCTACAAATTTTCACAAGATTGGTATCATTTTGAAGCTCGACCCTTCGGACGATAAATATCGAAAAATTGGCCACAAACAATTTTCTTTCACCCTCAACAGGCCACTTTTCTACAGGGAGGGGCCGCTTTTTTCGCCGATATTTTTGAAAGTCATCCCCTCTTTTCGATTAACTAGCCTTAATTTTAAAATTCGTCACTTTCAGTTTGGTGATGGGCGCAACAGCAAAGATGTCACTTTTTTTTCACGTTCTTTTCCTCCTTCACAGTACGGGTTCAAGCCTGCCTGGCTACTACCACTTTTCTTTTTGCTATACACATCTCCCAACACCCGAGCAACGCCGGACACCAAGGCTAGTAGTGGATAAAGTACTGGGTAAAATTCAGTTGTAAGTTGCACTCTTTTGAAGATTGAAGGTTCAATCTTAAGTGTGGACGATACTCAAAATAAAATTTCGAATTAATTCAGACTTCTACGCAGTCATGGCTGACGGAACGAGAGCATGCTACACTCCTGGATTTAATGAAGGTTCGAAAGTCTATACAGATTTCTGAGTTTGTCAAAGATTCAGGAGTTCAACAAGATAAACCTGAAAAAAATTAGGTCAGATCGACCGAAACGTTGTGCAAATAAAACTCCTGTTGAAAGCTGTAGTCTGAAAAAATCCAAATAATACGAATAATCAATCTTCAACTAAAAAATGCAGAAAACTAAACAAGAATATATATTTTTAAGATACGTCTATTTCATCGGTAGGTTTGATGATTAAAATACTATTTAAAACCTGACAGACTGACAGACAGAGCGTCATATGGAGATACTTGGGCGCATTTAACACTCATTTGAAAAAAAAAAAATTCTTCGAAGGTCATTTTACTATGTTGAATCCAGTTTGCTTAATTGTTTTAAACTTGTGCACTTATTGACATTGTTTTTACATTTAAAAATATCTTTATGAATATTTCAAGATCTGTGGTTTTTTTTTTTTTTTTGCTAAATCTTAAAATACATTTCAATTTAAGTTTAGGGAATTTTTTTTTTTTTCAGTGAGAAATGTAAAGGAACCAACTTCCAAATGTGAAATTGAATTTTGTTTTTAAACTTAATAAATTACTTATGTTAAGAATTTTAATAGACATAAGAACATGACAATTTTTTTTTCTTAAAAGTTGTTTTTACAAATATTTCTCCGTATTTTTCTTTTGAGAAAAAAAAAAATTGGTGCCGTGACCTGGATCAAAGACCTTATTTTTCTTTTGAAAGGAAAGTTTCTCTGTTCAATTTTATGGAAGGGAAGTTACGTATAAGTTAAGTTGTGTGGTACTTGTTCAAGGAACTTGTGTGATTATTAACCAGTAGAGTGTTACCGCTGTCGACCAAGAAAAGAGTTTGTCAGACACGTGTGCATAATTTGACGATATATTGAAATGAAACTTAACCAGTAAGAGTTGAAGATGTGTTGCATGGAGTATTAAGAATGATACAATGCATATTGCATCGTATATCATATTGCATTGTATATCATAGTTAATGATTTTATTATCACAGTTGTTATAATGCTAAGAATGTGTCTGAAAGGTTTTCTGTTTTTTCGTTGTCACTATTTTGTAGAGAAGGTGTATATAAAAGATCGCTTCCATGTCATGACTTGTTAGTCTCTATTCTCTCGTTTAGATATTTGTAGCCAGTCCAATGTGTGGTGCAATATTACACCTGGAACAGATTTACTGCCAAGATAATATTCAATGTAGGCACGTAATTCGGTGCAGGTTGAAGGAGTTGTTATACCTAGAGACTTAATCTAATACGAAAGAATAATTTATAAATATGGTTGGAGTATTTCCGTCTTATTCCACAATTTCAAAGGTGATCCGCTGCATTTGGCACGGTTTAACACTTGAAGCTTCATCCTTTTGTGTTTATGTATTTATGGATAAAATCAATATTGCTATTTGATTATTGAATTGACCATAGTGATGGTTACTGGATTGTGTGCTTGGCATTCAAATAATCTCTCGACTATTATATCACTTTCACTAATAGCCTAGTGAAAGGTATGAACCCTTATCGCCTCTCTTCTGTAGAATCAACTTTACTCCTGTTATAATTTAAAAAAATGATGACGCTGATTATTTCTATTATATTCAAAATATAATACAGTGACATTAGCAAAGAAAAAGTCACCTATGAAAACAAACATAAATTAAAACCTTGAATAATTATCTAAACTCGAATGTAAATTAATATTAAGCCGACTTTACAAATTGATACAAGTTAATTATTGATTTTAATAATAAAGGTCAAGCTCCATTATTCAAACTCGAGATAGATAACAAACTTCCACCCATTAATATGGGAGGGGAGATTATCAAGTGTCCTGAATTGATAACTTAGCACCGAACTTACTACTTAGATATAAATAAGTCACTTGTACCCATTCCCCCCCTTTTCTTTTTAAATGGAGAGTAGATCATACAGTGGATGTGTTATTGGCAGCTCCAGTAACTCTCGCTTCTCCTCTTTTGTCCCTCAGTCCTCATTCAATGAGTGATTTTTCTGACAAAGGGTGAAGAAAAAGCTGCTTAAAGGTCGGTAGTACTTGGTGAACAGTAGTCTGAGAGGTCGGAAATTTTTCTGTCTATGTCTGTCCTTGTGGCCATGTCACTAGTAAGGGTGCTGGAGATAAACGTTTTGTCTGGGCTGACGTTATCCGCCTGATAGTCAGGATTAACCACTAAGGAGGCTGTCCTATCAGCAGACGCAAAGTACTGGGATTGCCGTATTTCCATTTGGTGAGTGGATCTGGACCATGCAGTAGTCTCTGGTGGGACCTCTCTATGCCATACTAGTTGGTAATTGTTACGGCTTTACCTTTTCGTGTGCTACAAAAAAAAAAAAAAATTCCTGTCTTTTTCTTTTACTTTCCCTCTCTGTACTGCTCTAACCAAATATGCCGACCTGTTTCCACAAATCCCAAAACCTCAACATGAAATATCTCCAGAAAAAAGACTCTAATAAACCTAGAACCCCATCTTCCAATGTAGACCTCTACTACCAGGTCTCCATCTCCAACATCAGGGGTCTACGTTCCAACCTTCCAGAGGTTGAAACCCAATTACATGAGACGAAACCGAACATATTATTTGTAAGCGAAACTGGAATAGGGCCGACCACTTCCCTAGAGGAGTTCATGATTAACGGATACTCTAATTTAACAGCTAAATCTGACCCCCCAAGATCGGCATGGAATATGTGCCTACATTAAAGATGGCTTCCTGTGTGGCAGGGATATCTCTAGAGAAGATCCTAACTTACCCTATATGTGCTTCCGGGCTGCACTTGCTAACACCACTGCATTTATATTTGCCCTCTATCGGCCCCACAAGAGCAGAGTTACTATCTTTAAGAGCATATCTGAGAAAATGGACCACATCCTGTCTGCACATCCCTCGGCTAACATCCACATCTGTGGGGACTTCAACGTCCATAACGTGGAATGGGTGACCCACTCAAATAAGACAGACGATGAGGGGAGCTTTTGTCGTGATTTTGCCGTTGCTTATGACCTCACTCAGATTGTTCGCGAACCGACCCGTGTGTCCTAAACCTTTTTCTCTCAACTTCCCCTGAGCTATGTTCATGTTCCATTCATTCTCCTCTAGGATCCTCCGACCACTCCGTTGTATCAGTTAAAATAAAAACGAAATGTAATAAGTCCCCAGACGTACCCCTCCACCGTACTGTATACCGATACTCTATGGCTGACTGGGATAGCTTCCGTACATTCATATCTGATTTACCTCTGCACTCCATGTTTAAAAAGGAAGTGTCCTCTATAGTATCAGATCTGACCGAATGGTTAATTGTAGGCATAGACCAATTCATACCATCTAAAAAATTCCAACAAAAACCTAACAGCCAGCCATGGTTCTCCCCAGAATGTGCTGCTGCTATCACGCACAGAAATCACTTTTTCCATAGCTACCAACGTAATAGATGCACTGAGACTAAAGCTGCTTTCAGAAGCGCCAGCAACCACTGTAAAAGCGTAATAAAAAATGCAAGAGAGCTATATGTCCAGTCTGTTAAATCCAAGATAGCTGATCAGCGGCTTGGTTCCCACCAGTTTTGGCAAATAGCAAATAGGATCCTGAACAGAAGTGTGCGTTCTATCCCAACCATTATCAATGGACCAGAGGTCATCTCGTCAGCATCAGACAAGGCCAAACTATTTGCCAAGAACTTTTCAGCTAATTCTACCCTATGCGACGAAGGCCATCAACTCCCCATATTTCCTCCTATAACACAGAACACGCTAGGTAACTTACAAATATCCGTGCATGAGGTCGCCAAGCTAATCAAGAACCTTGATTCCAGTAAAGCAACTGGCCCTGACGGCATCTCAATTATAGTGTTAAAAAAGCTTCAACCAGAACTTGCTCCCATACTTATGAAACTATTTAAGCGCTGCCTTAAGGAGAAGTGCTTTCGACTTCCTGGAAGACCTCATCAGTTTGCCCTGTATTTAAGAATTCAGGTGATAAGTCCTCTCCCTCTCAGTACAGACCAATAAGTCTCCTGTGTGTTATGAGTAAGTTGCTGGAATCCATATTAAATAGAGAAATAGTCAACCACCTCAGCAGAAACAACCTTCTTAGTGACACACAATATGGTTTCCGCTCTGCAAGATCTACCGCAGATGTGCTGATGGTTATATCTCACAGAATTAGTGAATCTCTTGACAAAGGCTTCCTTTCTAGGGCAATTGTTCTTGACATATGCCATACCTTGTCGAAGGCTTTTGATAAGGGTCTACTTCACAAGATTTCCAGCTACGGTATAGCTGGAAATATTTTCTCAATCATTAAATCATTTCTCTCTGATAGGCTCATAAGAGTAGTGGTTGATGGACAAAAATCAGAGGCCTGCAGTATTAATGCTGGAGTCCCTCAGGGGTCCATCCTGAGCCCAACTCTCTTCCTTATCTACATCAATGACCTCCCTAAACACATACTTAAATCATTCGTTGACATCTATGCTGATGACACTACCATCTACGGCAACACATCAAAGGCTGTAAATGACAAAGTTCTCTCTGATTCTCTCTCCTCTGATCTCGAGCGCGTGGTTCAGTGGGGGAAGAGGTGGCTGGTTACCTTTAATGCATCTAAAACCAAACTCCTATCCTTACATCAACGCTCTGATCCCCATCTGGCATCAATTGGGAAGGATGGCTCTCATCTGGGAGAGGCCCCGTATTTTGACAAGCTTCTGGGTTTGACCTTTACTCCTGATCTGAAATGGAACACGTACATCAAGTCTGTTGCCAAGGTCGCTGGAAAGATGGTGGGATCCTTCTACCGCTCAAGAAGATATCTCACTACTGATGCAATTCTCTATCTATATAAAAGCCAAGTACGTCCAAGGATGGAGTACTGCTGCCATATCTGGGCAGGAGCTGCTAAAAACAGCCTATCCTGCCTTGACAGAGTACAAAATAGACTTCGTGGCTTAGTGGGAGATGCCCTTTTCTCTACCCTGCAACCTCTCTCCCACAGAAGAGACGTTGCGAGCCTATCTTTGTTTTATCGTTATTTCCATGGCAGGTGCGCGTCTGAACTCCAATCTCTGGTCCCCCCTCGCCAATCTTTTATGAAAAACACCCGTCTAGCCGAATCCATTGTGAAAAATTTCTCCCACTCTTTATCTGTCTAAATCAAAACGTGGATTCCATGAACAAAGCTTTCTTAGAACTGCACGCCTGTTGAACTCTGTTCCGCCTGTCTGCTTCCCACTGGACTACAACTTGGATGTGTTCAAGTCCAACGTTAACAAATTCCTAATGAACCAACCGCCCCCTTAAGTAAACACTTCATCAAATCTCCACACCAACGTACTGTACTTGCAATAACCCTTATCCCTGAGTGGCTTCTGGGCCTTGGTAAGTGGTGACCGCTGTGTAAAAAAAAAAAAAAAAAAAAAAAAAAAAAAAAAAAAAATGTATAAAAATATAACAATATATCTTTATTCTTAGTGATAGATAGCTGGTTGTTAGGATGGAAATGCACACACAAATTTGACAGGTTGATCTTTCTTTAGCCCAAATCATCAAATCGTTATATCTCTTCCAGTTGTTATATAACCATTTGACCACCTGCTGAAACTTTTTTGTTTCTTCGCAAGTACCTGTATCAGGTTTATAATTTTTATTCAAGCTACTTTTTGGTACATTTGATAATTATTTTATTGTTCCTACAAGTGCATGCTTTTGTCAAAATGATTACTCAGTAAGCATAGTTTAGGTACTAAACAAGATGTCAGGTTCATAATTTAAACGACGTTTTGATACATTTGATAATTTTGTTTCTTACATTTGTCGCCAGGTATACACTTTTGTAAAAATGATTTGATACACACAGCCCAGATATCCACCATTACCGGCATAAGAAATAGTTGATAGGTAATTTTTTGTTTGAATAAAGCAATCTATATAATATGCTAAGGCAATTTCATATTCGCTCGTATGTTGTCACTAGCTATTCTTTAAAAGATGAGATAGCCAGATTGCCAAAAGTGATAATTATTTTCACAGTAATAAGGAAAATATTTTCAGCCGATTTATCTTGTAACAATAAATAAAATAAAATGGCTGAAATTTAAACTTTATTTATTTAAAATGAAATATTAAGAAATTAATGTAGTTTACTTGAGACATTGTTTAGCATGTATATAAAAGGCAATACAATGCAGAAATGTAATAGATAAACACAAACTGAAGCAAATTTAGGCATATAATGGTGCAGTAAGCTAAGCAGATTCACCTTTTATAATTACAATGTGTTTTTTTTTTTCTACTTTAAAATTGCATTATGTTCTTACTTGCATCAGTGATCTGATGGAAGTTCTGTATTGTATATTTCGTGAAATATCCCTTCTTCAGGCATATGTTTGACTTTAGTTCAAAAGTGCATACATTTGAACTACAAACATATATTAATAAAGGATGAATCTGTATAGTTTGTTCCACCATTATACATCTTCATTTGTTTCAGTTTGTGTTGATCCGTTACGCATCTACGTAGCATTTATTTAAAGAATATTTAACTAACAAAGGCAATTATGAGAATAAACAGATCATCTTTGCTTAATATTATCAAACCTTACATAAATGTATTATGACCTTTAGAGTATCATTAAAACCCTTCCATCCTTCGCTATCTAACATGTTAAAATTACCTTCCATATTTGAAATCATTTTTCTTTGCAATACTCAAACCCAAAATTATCAGCATGATTGTTACATAAACTGAATTTGCTTCCTAATTTTGTTTCATACAAAACCAATGATTCGTCTTTTATATAGACAAATGTTTTTTGTTTTTTAAATTCAATTTTCACCCCAAAAAGGCACGGTGCCACTTTGAAGTAGGGGGCTACTATCGGGGGCATAAGTTGCAGGGGTATTATGAAGGGAGATGAGTAGCAAGATGTCTGTTCACATTACACTTTAACTTCTGCATGTCGGTACAGTTGGGAAAGAAGAATACAGGGAGTTCCAAAGTCTAGCTAATCTGAGGAAGAAACTATTTTAGTAGAATGCTTTCTTACACCTAGGGATCTCTACTGTGAAGGGGTGGGATTTAGCTGCTTGTCGGATTTGTTGGGGGGGGTATTCACGTCGAGGGAGTACAAGTACTTGTAGTTTGTCAGAGCATTTTCCATTGTAGAACAGGCAGAGGGATGCAACATTTCGTCGACGGGACAGAGGCTGAAGCCTAGATGACAGCTCAGGACCTATCAGGACTCTTTTGGACCCTGTCAAGGACTGAGAGACAAGTAGCAGATGCACCAGCCCAAATGTGACAACACTACTCCATACATCTGCGAATGGTAGCCTTATAGAGGTACAGGATACTTTCTGGCGTTAGTAGCATTCTAGCATGATAGAGAGAGCCCACTTCACAGTAGCCTTGGCAATGCTCTCAATGTATTTATTCTAGTTCATGTTCCCTGTAAACGTTAGGCTGAGGAGTTTAAAGGAAGTACTTTCTGGTAATGTGTTGTTGGCCATTGCTATCGGTGATAGTGAAGGTTTCTTGTAATTATTGAAGGAAACGAGCTTAGTCTTGGCAGCATTGAATGTGACCATCCATTTTTGTCCCCATTCCACTACAGATTGGAGGTCATCCTCTAGTATTTCTTCCATTTCCTTAGATATGTGTTCATTTGTTTTCCCCTCGTGGCTGTTATAGTGTTTTACATAGGCATCACCACTTATGAAGACCCAGAGACAACTCGAGGATAAGGGTTAAAGAGTGTGCAGTAGTTAGCTGAACAATATAGTAATCGTTAGTAATGGAAATTCGGTAAATTTGTTAACTTAAGTGGAATGGCTCATCATCGTTTGTAGAATTAAACTGACACTTACTAGCATAAAGCAAATCAAAATGTTGCTTGAATGAAGCAATATTTATATTATAGATTATTCATTCATGAACTAGCAACCAATCAGAACTCGGAATGGATGTAAGCATAATTGAACACCCCAACCTGTTTATAAACCAACTTTCTAAACTTCGATCTCGGTTTCTTTTAGTTTAAGCTCAACAATCCAATACATTCATCAGTGGTCAAAAATATGAGTCATCTACATCTAACAGTTTCAGTATTAAATCAGAACGCTTTCTTAAAATGGGAACCTTTTTTTTTTCTTTACAATAGTCACCACTTATCAAAACACAGAAGCCACTCAAGGATAAGGTTAATGAGTGTCAGGTGAGACAACACTGATGATCAGTGATGGTGGAAATTAGGTAGAAATATTTAAGAGGATGGCTCAATAAGAACTTGTTTATGTGAAACTTGAAAACGACCATGTTATAGTAAGCTAAAAAGCAGCTCCACAGCATTATTTTCCACAGACGAGTGGGTCTGGAAAAAATTTTGTTTATGGAATTTTAGTTTTAGGCACAGTAATGGAAATTGCTAACGTTTGTTGTAGCTAGATAAGTGTTTAACGTGAATATTTTGCATGGGAAAATAGTGAAGTCTAACATCTGCCATGAAAATGATGGAGCAGAGGAAGGCTTTCAGTGTCTCTTTTGTGAGAGAGACAGAAAGGAGAAAAAGAAATTGGCCATAAGATTTCAAAGCTGGTTTTGTATCCTGTCCAGGCAGGAAAGAGTGCTCGCCAGATGCGGCAATAGTACTCCATCTTGAGATGTGCATAAATCTGCAATAAAATCTTAAAAAAAAACAAAAAAACCCAGCCGCACTTTTTTATAGTTCACAGATTTAGTTCTGTTAAATATCCCTGGCAAGGATGTCTTAAAATGGTACTTATCAGCCTTTCGGTCTCCCGGTCCAATACATTGGACGCTCTTTATTATGCTTGTAAGCAGTACATTTCACACAATACAATTGTTTTGTTTATTGGACATTGTTTAAATGCGTTACACAAGCAAACACTGACATTAAAAAAAAGTAAATAAAATTTCTCAATGAAAATAATTGTATTTTAATCTGTGGCTATAGGGGTTACTCCAACTTACCCCCCCCCCTCCCCCACATACACACCATCTACCAAGTTTGCTTTTGGGACAGAATGGAAATAAATGCACGCCCCAAATTACACGTCTGCCTAAAACGCTCTCTGCTAAGAAAAGGATGGTATTTATTTTTTTAGCTCTCACGATCATGACACTCACGAGATTTGGTTTCAAACCCTATAATTATAGGACCTTTAATTCAATGTTTGTTGCTTTTCTTATAGATGCGTCTATGTTCCCCTATAAAAGGTTCTGTCTGCTGGTTCACCATGTGAAAGCCATTGAAATCTCAAGTTAATCGTTAGCCATTTCATATGGCCTATTAACGTTCATTAAAAAAAATATTATCCGAATTCTTTTGTAAATACAATATATTTACGCAAAATTACTTTCAAACGCTTACTTGACTTTATATGATAGAGCATATCTCTCTCTCTCTCTCTCTATATATATATATATATATATATATATATATATATATATATATAAATAATTATTCCATGCATCCACATAAAAGGTTATAAGGAGATATAAGTTTATTTTCAGATTTTCAGTATTTACCTCAATAGTGCTCAATATGTGGATAGAGCTATGTAGTAATACTATATAATGATATATATATCGTTATTATGTATAATATACATGCGGTAAACAAGTATAATATACGGCGCACAGTGATCATGCATATATATAATTGTCTATTCAATGTATAAATGTAGTGAGTGTGTGTGTGCGTAACCTAAAAAGTTCACAGGAATATCAATAAGTAGTTCAATAAAACATGGCCGTTAGGTAACAGACTACTAACCTCAGTTTGCTGGCGGTTGGTATTCGACTTGAAGCTCTGTAATAAAGCTACTTTCAATGCAGTTTAGACACAATAACTTCTTGTTAAACTTGAAGTATCTTTTATTTCACTTCCATGTCTCCCGTTGCAGTGCCAAATTTCCTTTAGTAGTTTTTACATTTCAGCTGTAACATCCTCTTGGCTTCCTAGGATATAAAGTAATGATCTATTGCTAATCAAATCTCTAGTTGAATAAAAACCAACTCCTCTCCTCGATCAGTTCGGTAACCTAATGTAATCAAAATATTTCTTTGTCCTCAATACTGCTCCATTTAATTATATCATTGTCCAAAACCTGGCCATGTTTTGCCATTGTTTATTTTCCATTTGCTCCAAGTATTTAACTTGTCTTTATTTAATCATTATTTGATTCAAATATTTAATTTGTTTCCATTTTGATTTTTAGACATTCCATTATCTGTTGAATATTAAGGTTATATTTATTTAGCTTAGCTATGCAAACTGCATAGATAAACTAGATAACATACTTGTTTTTTTTTTTGTTTTTTTTCCACCACAGGATCTCAATCTGTTACCAAAAGCTTGATGATTCTTTTGGAGATGAAACGTAGAACCTCTGTATAGCTTAATTGCTATAAATATTAGTAATATGAGTTGGTTGTAATTAAATAATAGATGATGCTGATTGCATGCTTCTATAGTTTCACAGTATACTAAAAGCAGAGATATTAGTGTTACTATTTACTTGCTTCCCCACAAGGGCAGAGTTTGATACAATGTCTGTTTTTAATGTGGGGAAAATCCAGATCCCCACAAGGGGGCACTCTGGATAGGAAGAAAAATAAAAATTGTCTCAGTCATACCGGATTTCTCCTCCACTGACAAAAGGTGAAGTGTAGTATCAAAACAGATACTACACTGTGATCTTGGCCTGAAGGCCAAGCTGCTAATATACATCAGAGAGACTCCGATCTCTATGGCTAACTATAAAATTGAAAAATATAAATATTGCTGAAATGTGGTTTATTATCCTTCTGGTCTTAAACAAAGACCATGGGTATTGTGGGTTAATTTTTTTCTTTACTCATAAAAGACCAAGTTTATATATATATATATATATATATATATACAGGGTACCCCCCCCCCCCAAAAAAAAAACAAAGCTAAATAGAGGCCATCTAGAACATATGCTGTAGAACGGAAAAAAAGGCCAAAGACCCTAGTGTTTTGATGTGATGTTTTGAATATAATAAACTAGTTATGACCAAAGTTTCATTTCATTCGAACAAAACACTAGGAAACGGGGCTTGATTATAGTTGGGACCTGTTTTTTGGAGGTCACCCTGTGTGTGTGTGTGTGTGTGTGTGTATATTTAAAGCCAAACGAATACAGAATCTCATTCAATAAACATTTATTTTTAAAAATTAAATTCGATATTTCGATTCATAACAGAATCTTCATCAGGAAATACAGGTTTTTAATCATTTTTTTACGCACTCTGACAGTGGTAATGTCTGGCACGTTTTCCCTCAGATGTTTGTACACTTCACCAACATATGAATGAAATTGTGCGTAGAATTACCACCGTCATAAAGAAGAAAAAAACTGTATTTTCCTGATTTCGATTCCATTATGAATCGAAATATAAAATTTAATTTTTATAAATATGTTTGTTTATTGAAAAAGATTCTGCACTTGTTTGGTCTTTAAATCCTTAATTTTTTAATCTTTGCACACACACACACACACACACATATATATATATATATATATATATATATATCTCAAAATAAAATTTGTAATATAAGTTTCAGGAGTTGGAGTAGTCCATATTCATTCATGGTCAACGCTCGTTACTATATAAACCCTATTCTATGGCAACATGACCTTAGCCTTAATTTAAACCTTTACCACTTCCGGTTTGGTGATGGACTCAACAGCAAAGACGTCATATTTTTAATTTTTTTTTTTTTACATTCTTTGCCTCCTTCGCAGAACGGGTTCAAGCCTGCCTGCCTACTACCACTTTTTTTTTTTTTTTTTTTATTCAACACACCTCCGAACACCCGGGCAACGACGAGCACCCAGGCTAGTATAATATATATATATATATATATATATATATATATATATATATATATATATATGAGGGAGAGAGAGATAGTTGTAATTGAGCCTTTAAAAAATCGTTACATATTCTATTCTATAATTTTTACCCTCTTTTAGTTTTCAAAAATTCTTGTAAACTTAGATTTCTGAACTGTTCAAGCTCTCTTAAAGATTGAGTTTTTGTTAACCATTCCTGATATATCCAACAAGGAATACCCCCCCTCTTCTGCAAAAAAAACATTCTGATCCTTTCAATTCCTCTAAAGACAAGAACCATTATTTGAAACTCCATGGAATAAGGAAAAATCTTTTAATCTGTATCTCTTATTTTGAATAATCAGTGTAAGTTCTAATGTGCCATTTTTAAAATTCCTTTTTATCTCTTGCTCTCTCTCATATATATATATATATATATATATATATATATATATATATATATATATATATTAGTGACATAATCCCTAAATTGGATTATGTGTTACGGCTTTTCTGTGTGGCTAGACATGGTGTTTTAAACTGAGATATGAAACGCAGCCATTAATACAATATCCTCCGCACATAGCGAAAGTGAAGGGAATTATATTGTTTATGTACCGATTCCTGAGAAAATACAAATCTAATTATGGAAAGTAATGCTTTATGCTAAGTGGAAACATTATTCCCCGTACAGAGCTGTGCACAAAGTTGATATTACATCATAATAATGCCGACACGGGCACCTGATATTGAAATGTGTTCTGATAATTGATAGTCAGCTGACAATACTGTGAGTTTACAGCACATTGTCTGCATCTGTTGAATAAGTGCTTTGGCACTTAATCTAAAACCTTTTGTTTTTTTAATTCGTGTGTTAATCTCTTAAGATGTCAGAACACTAACAATTTTGTTTATTTGATTTGATCATGGACGGAGGGGGTGAATGGTGACTCATTTGGAAATCAAAACACATTAACTAAATAACCATAGATATATTAAAAGAACGCGCGCACACACACACACACACACACACACACACACACACACACACACACACACACACACTAAGAGAAAGGGTGTGTAGAAAGTATTGCGACACTGAGAGAAAATCTAAAGTTATTTAGAAAACCAAATAACGTTATATTTCTGAATTTTTGAGATGAGGATTGATAATTCGTATTATTTGGATTCAATCGTAAGTTACATTATTCTGGAGGTTAAAGATTCGATACAGGTGACACTATAAAAAGCAAAAAACAAAACAAAAAACAAATTGCAAATTACTTAGGCTTCTATTCATTGATGTGGAAGCTCTGCCTGTCACTTGCTGATCTCAAAAGTCATCTACACAAACACGCAGAAACGTTTGCTTCTGAAAGTAATATCCACGTGAGTCAAAATGATCAAAAATGCGCAGTCTGTGATAAAACCTGCTGCAGTCGAACAAGACTGAAAAGTAATTGAAAACACAAAACCTGTAAAATGTAAAGCAGAAAACACAAAAAAAGGAAAAAGAAAACCCTGAAGGGTGGTCACACTTGAAACTGAGTATAAATGTCTGTGAACCACTGCAATCCACCACTCATAATCTAGTCTATCGTATAGTTGAACAAAGTTTGACATTTGCTGCAACTGCATATGCTGATGTATGTTGAGGCATAGCACGTTTTGATGAGACTAAGTTTACTAGGCCAGCCACCGGGCCAGCTAATCCCAACATTGATCGAACATTGATCAACTGTGTCAAAGTTTTACTGATAAGAAATTTTTTTTTTAATTCTAATCGAATATTTAGATTTAAAAAGGGTAAATTTTTATTAAATTAAGTTGAAGTTAAATGCAGTTGCACATTTGATTTTATTTTTGTTCACTCAAAAGAAGGCATATTGCCATCAAAACGTAAAGAGCTACTGTGATAGGCGCCAGGTTTATAGAAAGTAAATTGGGTGTTGCCTAACTTCCCACCTAGATCGAATTTTCCTCTGAGGTCGTCAGCTCTAAATATGACTGAGTTGCATTACATATTAATCATATCATTCTCATATTTCTCTTCATGTAATGCACATCTTCAACCCTGATGAGCGAGGTTTCCCTCCCATCCATCATCACATTGCATACACATTCTTGATAGATTTTTTCGTTTGTCGATAGTGGTAACGCTCTTCTGGTTAGTAATGGCAGAAATTTCCTGAACTTTATCCACTCCTGACTCTTGCAATCATATTGTAGTGGGTGGGTGTGAATCGTGTATATATTTGAGCTTCTATGATCATTTAGTCTACGATTGTATGTGAGTGTATATACGTGTATCTATGACCGTTTAGGTAAAGTTCATTGTTTATATACATTTAAATACAGTTCATGATGGAACAATAATATACATAAATATCTTTACAACACAAAAGACGAATAATACTAATTTGGGGTTTCAACATCTGGCCAATCGAGGAACATATCTGGTCCATGTTTGGTCTTGTCTTGATGGAAAAGCTGCAATGGATGGTCTCCCCAACAACGACAGAGCTCAGTTTTTTTTTTTTTTTTTTTTTTTTGTTTTTTTTTGTTTTTCTTTGCAACATTTTATTCCAGAGTGGTTTTTTTCCCCTCTTGGAAAGTTTCAATGCTAGTTCTAGATTTTTACTATCACATTTGGTAGGCGTTGGAGCCCCTCACTCCCCAGGTGCTTCATGCCATCCCGACCGGTTGGCTCCTGAACTTTAATTCTTTCAAGCTCTGAACACTAATTTCCACGTATCTCAAAAAGACCATTTCCCCCTTCTAAATGATGTCATATGTCACTAAGATAATCACCTGGTGTTTTTGCATGTCATTATTTCTAAGTTGTCAACTAAATTGTTATAACATTTTTACGATAATATTCTTGGTAACTATTAAATGTAAATAATATCTAAATATTTTGATTATTCTAAAATATATTTTAACTGACAAAATTGGCTTGAATAATCATAATCGTCGCCCGGTCAATATCTAACCCTCACACTACCACCGGTTCCTCTCTGTGCTCGAATAATGTAACAAAATTTCTAAAACTTCATCATTCATATTTTGTCCACATTTGAGTTCTCATCTGTCTTCGTTGTCTTACACTTTTTGTAATAAATTATCTTTCAACCTACTTTCTCACACCTAAGGCTTTTCTCTATCTTTACAAATCTACTATCAGGCCATGAATATTGTTGTCATATTTTGGCTGGGTAATCTGTCCTGTTTAAGGGGCTTGGTAAGGTGCAGAAATGTATCTGGAATTTGATTAGCCTCCACCGTTTCTTTTCTGCAATATCTCTCTCACAGACGTGATATTGCTAGTCTCAGTCTTTTTTATAAATACTGTTATGACATGGGTTCCTAAGAATAGATTGATCCCCAAAAAATTATCAACTTTCTGAAAGAGATTAAAATATACACTAAAATATAAGGAAAGACCTCCCCCCCCAAAAAAAAAACCTTAAGAACAAACCAATATATAACACATCATAACTAACCTTTTGGCATTAAATGACCCCAAAGTGGTTGATATGCCGTAAAACAGAACAGACAAGAATATTCTGTTTTTATTGTGTCTAAATCTAATGGTCTCTATCAATTCGCTGTTTTGATACCTCATTGTAATACAGCTTCCCATTCCAGTAGCTTCTTTCCAAAACTACAGACTTGTGAAACTATCCTTGTGCCGACTGTTTTCCTCCTATCTATAACCTGGAGTTTTCAAGACGAAAATAAATATGCATCTACTGTTTTTATGATAATCATTGTTTGTTCTCGTTAGTTTCTTAAATACCAAATGGTTTCACGCCTTGTCTAGAGTGATTTCCATTAAAAAAAATTCCACTGCACTTTTTGTGCGACCAATCTTGCAAATATCACCAAGAAATCTTGCTCTCATTTCATCAGACATGACTGGATAGAGGTCCTAATTAATTTGCAGTTCTATTTTTTTGGTGGCCCATACTGAGAATTTAACTGCAAGAACCCGAGGCGCAGTAATTAGATTACTTTAGAAAAAAATAATTGTAAAAAGTGACCTTCTCTTGAAAGTTGAAGGTTCAAATTTCAGTGTGGGCGATCAAAAAATTTTGTTATGGTGTTATTTTGTATTGTAATACAAAATAACACCATAACAAAATAATTGAATTGTACCCAATTCTTTCCATAAAGTGATCAGAACTTTTCTGTTTTTGTTTTCCTACATTATATCCACTGATCACTGATCCTTGGTTTTGTTTGTTTTGTGTCATGTCAAATCTTATGGAGGTCATCTAGTACTAAAACGCAACAATGCTTTTGTTTTTTTTTTTTTGTTTTTTTTACATGAATCATGGAATGTGCAAATAACTTTTTACTGAAAAAAAAGTGATTATTGTGATTGTAAAAACTGTTTTTAATACACCATATACTGATCTTTTGTATAGGGATTTTTTTTTTTGTGATTGATAAATAGTTTCTTAGTTTATTCGTAAAGGACTCTACGGACAAATTTATCTTAAGTTGACCTTTGACAACTAAATATTTTTGTTTACTAGCCAAACCTACATTATTTTTGGAATATGAAATCTTCGTTCCGTGATGAGTACGTACATGATAACGATCTTTCTGTATTATTTTTTTTTTATTTATTTTTTTTTTTAATAAGTGTAATTCTAAATATATACTGAATTTTATGTTGAGATTTGAACGTATAAACATTTAAAGAATTTTAAACAACTTTCGTAAAAAAAAGTATATTATTCCGTTAAACTTTTATTGCTTCAATAATTTGACTTTGTTCGTTTTATTAAAATAATCTTTTTTCACTAAATGAGTTTTGTTGGTGAAAACAAAATACAATCGCCAAAATCTAAGCGTTTTATTTCTAGTCGCCATTTGGAAAAATCACTTGCAAATGTGACTTTTACTCGCAACGTAAATCCCTGCCATATTATACTACATTTTTGGTTAAGTTCTTTGAGCTGATTAAAAAGCATGTAAAAACTCTTTTATATTTTAATAAATACTAGACTACCCATGGACCGTTGGGTCAGTATATGTTATAGCTAGCTACGAAATAGTGAGTATTCAGAATTAATGTATAAATGCACAAAAACTTGAATGCATGCGTGCACGAACACAAACATGGCGACCAGTGAAAAAATCCGGAATACATTGCATAATAAAGGTCTAACATCATTGCCCTTGGGTTAAATGAAAACTCCTTTATGTAAGAGGGGCGTTGAAAAAAAAAATGGAAAAAGAAAAAATACAAGGAGGGAGTGCATTGTACAGGTCCACCCTTTTCAAACAAATATTTAAAAAGAATGAAAAGTACCCCCCACACGTTTTGAAGTGTTTCTACGTATTTTAAAAATGTTTGGAACTTATGACCCCAATCTCATTCCCTCTTTTTTACTTCCGGCACCAAACTTGAAAAATGCTAACAGTTACATGTCTCGCTTAGTCAACAAGAAATGGGGTTTCATTTTACATTAAAATTATATTAAAAACAAGTGATCCTCATTCTAAAATGTTAAATTTTAATTATTTAAAAAAAAAAAAATCATTTTATATTATCTTTAAAGGCCATTGAAACGTATTATTCCCCCACCCCCAGTAGATTTTGACTTTTTAGGAGTGAACTATTCTGGGTTAGGTCGTAAAAAGCCCCAATTTTTTTTGTTTTGTTTTTTTTTAGTTTTTTTTGTTTTTGTTTTTTTAGTTTTTGTTTTTGTTTAGTTTTTTTGTTTTTTAGTTGTTTTTTTTAGTTTGTTTTTGTTTTTTTAGTTTGTTTTTGTTTTTTTAGTTTGTTTTTGTTTTTTTTAGTTTGTTTTTGTTTTTTTTAGTTTGTTTTTGTTTTGTTTTTGTAGTTTTTTTTTGCTTTTGTAGTTTTTTTTTGTTTTTTGTAGTTTTTTTTTTGTTTTTTGTAGTTTTTTTTTTGTTTTTTGTAGTTTTTTTTTGTTTTTTGTAGTTTTTTTTTGTTTTTTGTAGTTTTTTTTTGTTTTTTGTAGTTTTTTTTTGTTTAGTTTTTTTTTAGTTTTTTTTTGTTTTTGTAGTTTTTTTGTTTTTGTAGTTTTTTTGTTTTTGTAGTTTTTTTTTGTTTTTGTAGTTTTTTTTTGTTTTTGTAGTTTTTGTTTTTGTAGTTTTTTTTTTGTTTTTGTAGTTTGTTTTTGTAGTTTTTTTTGTTTTTGTAGTTTTTTTTTGTTTTTGTAGTTTTTTTTTTGTTTTTGTAGTTTTTTTTGTTTTTGTAGTTTTTTGTTTTTGTAGTTTTTTTTGTTTTTTTTTAGTTTGTTTTTTTTAGTTTTTTTTTTTTTTTTTTTAGTTTTTTTTTTTTTAGTTTTTTTTAGTTTGTTTTTTTAGTTTGTTTTTTTTTAGTTTTTTTTTTTTTTTAGTTTGTTTGTTTTTAGTTTGTTTGTTTTTAGTTTGTTTTTAGTTTGTTTTTAGTTTTTTGTTAGTTTTTTGTTTTAGTTTGTTTTTAGTTTTTTTAGTTTTAGTTTTTTTAGTTTTTGTTTTAGTTTTTGTTTTAGTTTTTGTTGTTTTAGTTTTTGTTGTTTTAGTTTTTGTTGTTTTAGTTTTTGTTGTTTTAGTTTTTGTTGTTTTAGTTTTTGTTGTTTTAGTTTTTGTTGTTTTACATTAGAAAAATGTATTTGCTTTGTTTTTTTTTTGTTTTGTTTAAAAACTATTCAAACTTGCTATGACACATACAAATACAATAATCAAATTTCGGACACAAAAAACGTACATTTCTAGTTTTGGTCATGCACAACTTGGGGAAAAAATATTTAAAAAAAAAAATATGTAGGTGCATCTGAACAATCGGCACCTTCCTTTACAATTTTTTCCTTTTCGTCTTCAATTATTTCTGCAGTTTATTATCGATAAACACTAAGCTATAAATTATTAAAAAAAATTGAAATAAATCAAAGATTTAGAAGGGGGTTCAGTTTCACATACAACGTTCTAGTAAATTGATCCCCCATTTTCAGAATCGATTTGCAGCCCTGATTTGATGTTGACTTCAACTTCCCCTCGCCATTATTTCTTTTTTGTTTTTCCGACTTTTCACTTTGAGAAAAGTTGGGTCTTCCCGCCCCCTCGTCATTATTTTTTATTTATTTATTTAAAACCTTTTTAAAAGGTGTTTCTGCATTTAACGACCTGCGCTATTCATTATATAGTATTTCAAGTAAAACTCAAGTTTTACAATATCTTACCTTTTTTCAGTAAAAAAAAAAAATCAAGTTCTTGTTGAGCCATCCTCTCCAATAATTTAATCCTATTCAAGTTTCACCTCTACCGATTATCACGGTATTGTCTTACCATCTATCCGACACCCATTAACCCTTATCTTCAACCCCCCCCCATCTAGTAAAAAAAAAAAAAAATGGGTAGATTTTCTACTATTGCTCAATATAGGTCGAGGTTTTTAAACAGAAAATTTATTTTCTGTAGATTTCATTCATTTTAATATTTACTTCTGAAATCTTATTCATATTAGTCCTGAATAAGTTCACAAAGTACTTGCCTTCAGTCACATCTACTAATCCTGCCAGTTACAATACCAGAAGAAATTGAGCAAAATAACATTTTTCCATATACATCATTCTGTTCTAGTAATCTCTCTCCCCCTCCCTCTCTCCCCATATATATATATATATATATATATATATATATATATATATAAGAACAAGTAGTTAATAAAAGATGTTAAAAAAAACATTTTGAAAAAGAGTTAAAAACATATTTAATTTTAAAAAGGAAACACTAAATAAGTGGAAAGTCCTTAAGCTATGGAGTTTCAAAGAAATACTTTCCTTCTCATCAGAGGGTAGGATTTAGCAAAATGCGGGATCGGATTTTGCTTGCAAAAGTATTAAATGAAACAAGTCATAGATCTTACTTGATAACAAAAAGTGAAGCAGAGGAAATAGGGTGAATAAAAAAAGTAATTTCACGTGAATGGATAGTCTGGTGAAGGGTAAAATTTCCAATGACAGTAAAATCCAAAGATGCAGAATCCAAGAAAGTTAAATTTCCATTCGCACAAGTAAAATCCAAGGGAATCGCGTAATTCTTATTATAAGCTCTATCTCCTATTTGGTTTTATCGAGC
Source organism: Euprymna scolopes (assembly GCF_053919585.1). Taxonomy (NCBI): domain Eukaryota; kingdom Metazoa; phylum Mollusca; class Cephalopoda; order Sepiida; family Sepiolidae; genus Euprymna; species Euprymna scolopes. The sequence goes on along the minus strand of NC_136525.1, from coordinate 25,417,165 downwards.
TTTTACATCTGGTTGAGATTACTTTATAAATATTAATTCTTTAATATTCATACTTTACTTTAGTTTTGCCATCTTGGATCATTTTGGTAAACTTAACTGTAATTCTTATATATATATACTAGCCTGGGTGCCCGGCGTTGTCTGGGTGTTTGAAGGTGTGTTGAGCAAAAAACAAAAGAAAAATTGTAGTTGTTAGGCAGGCTCGAACCCATACTACGAAGGAGGAAAAGAATGTGAAAAATAAAATGTGACATCTTTGCTGTTGCGTCCATCGCAAAACTGGAAGTGACGAACGTCAAAATTAAGGCTAGTCAATTGAAAAGAGTGGATGACTTTCGAAAATATCTGCAAAAAAAGTGACCCCTCGTTGTAGAAAACTATCCCACTGAGGGTGAAGGAATTAATGTTTTTGGTCAATTTTTCGATATTTATCGTCCGAAAGTTCGAGGTCTAAAACAACACCAGTTTCGTCACGTTCCGACTCGTCTGTCAAAAGTTTTAGGCAAACATACATACATACATACATACATGCATACATTTAAACAAACAGGTGAAATTTATATTATAGAAGATGACAAGTAGAGCATAATTTTTATTTATACAAACATCATGGAAAACATGTGCAAACATGTTTCAGTTGCGATTTCTTTAGAAATGGCTTAATAACATTGCTTTTCTAAAGAAATTGTAACTGAAACATGTATGCACATTGTAAAGTGGGAAAACGAGTCCTTACAACTCCTTGCTAAGATCCAAACAAAAAGCAAATGGCTGCCTCCATTTGTTTTCTATATATAGCTATTAGGGGAAATCACCCTCTGGTTACTTTGTTATTAAGGGAGATAACTCCATGGAAACTTTGTTATCAGGGGCAGATACCTCTTTTACCTAAACATACCCGCCCTTCTCCTGTCATGTTGTGTGTGCACCAGAAAACTTATTGTCTTGCATTCATGAACATACTATTTATATTTTAATGTGCAGAATGAAGCGATTCCAATACCTTTACGTGAAGTTGTTGAAGTACAAGGATTTTGTTACCTTTTGATAATAATCCTTCCAGACAATATAATTCTTCATGACTCATAAAGTTGTGATAAAGTTGCCAGAAAACTGAAGCTATGGGTGGGAGCTTGTTGCGTGACTGGGTGAAGCCATTTTGAATTATCTCTTAAGATTCTGCATTCTTCATCTAAAGTTCTGCCAGAGCCAATTTAGGATCACTTTTTTAATTTGCAGTCTGGTTTTCAACTCCTAGCCCATTAAGAATTATCACGGAAAAAGAAAGACAATTAAGTTCTATATATGTCAAGGTAAGCAGACCAGTATAAGCAGGTGCAAAGACCCAACATCTCTCGGTTAAGATGAAACCTGAAGGAGATTGGTGTTCCTATTGGTTCGTCTCGAACATCCACTAAAGTCCTGTGATGCAGTCTCTGTCACTTTCATGAAGACAGGGTTGCTATGACACTGGATGCAGCAGTTGATGATCCCTTCTGCCTCTTTTTTTCCACTGAAAAAGATCATTCAACTTGATTGTTTTTCCTTAAGTTCACTTGCAAATAATAATCAACACTGACTTTGCTTGTAGTTTTTCTATGAAATTAATTATTCACAAAAATAAAAGAAAAATAATTATGTGCAGCTTTTCACAAGAGAATTTAAAATAAACAGGAGTGTCGATTACAACTTTATTTTTCTGGGAGTTATGATAGTCAATGAACGGGGCCTTATCGATCAAAGGATGAGTGCTTTCTCGAATGGGCTGGGTTGTGGGGAGGTGGGCAATCTCCCTCAGAGTTCAACTAGACTCCAAAACTTGAGTTCCAACTGATTTTCTTTGCTCTGCAGTGCCTTATGTATGAAGGGATGGTGTGGGTATATATGTGTGTGTGTGTGTGTATCAAAAGTAAAAAAAATGTTTTCTAATTTATCTTTAAATTCTATTCAAAATGTTTTCTAACAGTGTGTAACTACTTTTTTTACTTCATATTCCTGCTCGAAACTGAGCGACGCACACATTAAATAACTGGACAAAACTTACATTTAAATGCTTCTTCTCCAAGGAATTACCTCTTTCATAACAACAAAATGAAGGGGAAAAAAAAACCTATGGACTGGACTTATTACGCTGATGAGGCTATTTTTAGTAAAATATTGGACTTACAACACCAACAAAAGTAAATAAAAATGATTTTAACATTTTAAAGTTTTCTAATTTATCTTTAAATTCTATTCAAAATAAATGTCTTCTAAAAGTGTGGGACTACCTTTTTAATATATATATATATATATATATATATACACACACAAAGATAAAATACAATAAATATAGGTATGTATATGAATTTGTTTGCCAGTTCAATAAGGAAAAACATTATAGAAGCCGATTCTCATCAGAAAAAAGGATGCTAGGTTATAGAGAAATGTGACATCTAGCTTAGAATACATTAGGATGGAGATGGAAAATAAAGTAGAAAAAAGACAAAGAAAATAAAAGCTTAAAACATGAAGGATGAAACAAAATGTGGGGAGATAGTATTAACAGTTATAAAATTGGGGATGGGGCCAGTTGAGACTCATGGGAACAATGGGGGTGAATAACATGGTGGATTCTACTAGAAGAATGAGTGGGGAGGTTAAAACAAAAGACTATAGTGTGAAAATAGAAAGATAATGGGGAAAAATATTATGGCATATATATCTAAAAAAAAGTGAAATTGTCTGCTAATAGTGGATAAAGGAATATAAACGAAACACTATAGACATAAGCAATGAAAGAAATATAAAAACTTATCGCCCAAAAGTGGTTGCGTAAGATTGTATAGCAAGTTCAATGGTAGCAAATATGTGCATCTGGCAAGTAGTGAAGAAAGTCATAGGAGTCCAAGATGCTAGAATAATATCCATTGAGTAGATACCTGAAAAGTTGGGTCAGCTGGATTTGAATAAAAAGACATCTGGAGAGTTGGTTGGTTGTTTTTGTTTTACGGCATATCAACTCTTTTCAGGTTATTTAATGCCGAATCCAAAGATTTTGAAGAAAATATTTTTAATCGAATATATATATATATATATATATATATATAATTTTTTTTTTTTTTTTTTCCAAGTCGGTTTCTATTTAACCCATAGTTGGAACCTTAACAGGTACTACCACTCCGGGTCTGAGTGGACCTGGGAGAAATGGCAATTAAAAGATGGTTCCACACTCCCCAAAGCTTGCAAACTGAGGCCTTACCATCGGATAAAGTTTAAGGTCATATCCAGGACCCATCGGGAGAGTCCTCAAGATTAGGATTAGGATATCGCCTCAGAGACCAAAATATATCACCAGTAATTAAGGACTTCATTGTTATGTAGACTTTGATGAATGTTGTAAAAATATATTATAATTATCAAAAAACGGCAGCGTGAATGTTCAATATATTTAAAAACCATAATTGAGAAACTGATAAGTTCTTATATAAGCACCATCCACTATGACCATCCAATTCTTGCGGCTAAGTACCAAGAAAATAGCCATAAAACCTGACAGTGATATTGGACAAGGAGAAAGAAGCAACCTTAGATAAAGATGGGTCAAACAGAACTGAGAGGGAAAAGATAACAAAATACCAACGTCTTATGTACGACATGAAAAGAAACTGGAATCTTAGGGAGATCTTTATCATTCCAGTTATTATAGGAGTAAGTAGACCCATAAAAATTTTTCCAAAACTGGCAAATATACTCAGTGAACCAAGTGCAAGACAGATTCAAACAATTGCACTTAAATCGACGGTCAGAATCTTAAAAAAATCTCTCGGTTGGAATAGCTTAGTGGGTGAATGTCTGGCATTCCGTAGCATGCTCCATCCCCAGCTTGAAGAAACTGATAAAAAAAATATCTTAAGATACTTTTCCAATGTAGGTTACTAATTTATAAGAAGTTTTATAGTTTCTTTTATGTAATCTTGTCTTTGTGGATATCGTGGTTGTAGGATTGGCCCTGATTCAACTTTAAGAATTTTATGAATTGTATTATTCATGTTGTTCGGTCTGGCTCTGACATCTGAATACTCTCCATTCAAAGGGAAATATTTATAAAATTTTGTGCGAAACAAAAGCCAATTTATATGCATGTTTTATTAGGTATGCAATGAAGGTGTTCCATAATTTCAGTCATCGGTAATAATCTCATCAAAATATCAAATCAGTAGAGAGAAGTGAACTGTTGAAAGAATGAAAAATTAACATTATTTGTGCATTGATTTACTTTTCTTTTGCTTTTTTTTTTTTGCTTTTTTTTCTTGCTTTTTTTTCTTTTTCTTTTTTTCTTTTGGCAGGTAGTTGCTGTTTGCACACTTAACAAATATTCATAGTCTTTAATTTTACGTTTACTGTTGATTCCATTTTTTTTTCTTCTGCTAGGTATGTGTGTCGAGGGGATCACTGCTTATCAAGGCCCAAAGGCAACTCTAGGATAAAGGTTAATAAAGGTTGAGAGACAGTGAACAGACACTGTGATAATTGGTAATGACGGAACTTAGGGTTTGATTACTAAGGCTATGGCAACAGCATATTTTTTTTCATTGTTTTGACTCTCTAGTGTATATCTGACACAGCTAGACACAGTTAATTAGCCGAGAACCACATCACTCTATACAAAAGCATATAAAATATCGCCGAATACACACTCGAGAGCCAAAACAATGAAAAGAATATGCTAAGTAGTCCTAGCCCTATTGATTACTTAAGACTACCCAACAAGAACTTTATTTATTTGAAAACGACCATGTTACAGTTAGCTGGGAAGCAGCCCAACGGTATTGTATTCCAGACGGATCGTTCTAGTAAAGAAACTTTGCTCATCTAATATTCATTTGCTTCTAGGCACAGAAAGAGTCATGGAAATTGTTTGAATTTAGTTTTCTATTTGTCTTTTTCAAATCTTTGTTATTTAAAGCGTTTTTATTAATTAATATTGCTTAAAATTAAAAAAAAAAATTGTTTCAATTTCTGGATACCACTACAAAAATAACATTTTGAATAATAAATGCAATCTTAATGCATACATGAGCTGAGTGTTTGTAGGAGATATTTTCTCACCTTGTTTGATGCAACTGTTTCTCATTGTCACGTTTCGTGGATGGTTGTCTATTATATCATCGGATTGACTAAGACTAATAAAACTCTTTTCATGAAGAAAATAACACGAGGAGACGTTCGCTGGGTTTTCTATTTGGAGACATGTGAACTGTTAAAAAAATTACCAACATTTGTTAGTTGTGTATATATTTGCTTACACATTTAACAGATATTTGTAGTCTTTAATTTTACGTTTACTATTGATGGCATATTTCAATCTAGTTTTTTTTTTGTCTTTTTCAAATATTTTTATTTTCAGATGTTTTTTTATTGATAATCAAAATGGCTTGAAATTAAAACAAAAATTTTTTTCGATTTTTTTTCATATCACCAGAAATGTAACATTTTCTATAACAAATAGTTTTTATACATACATGTCCGAGGTGCTTATATATGATCTTTTATTACCCTCTGGTGCCAGGTTTCATAAGTAATTTCATCTGTTTAACTAAGATGAATAAAACTCTTTTCATTAAGAAAGTAACACAAGGAGACGTTCTGAGTTTTCTGTAATGTTTCATTTGGAGAGAATGGATTTAGGAGAGAGAGACCAATGTTATCGTATTTACTTATTTACTTAAACTTTCTAATTTACTGAAATGAGTAATGCAGACGAACATTCGCTTTATATTATCCGTTTTCTACATCATTAACAGTAGCTTGTTCGCACGGCTTCTAACAGAACGACTGATCTGAAAACTTTAATTCTCTCTCTGCCTGAAAACGTGACATCATTTGTTATCATCACTCTGTTTTGTCTATGGCGTTCGATCTCGTCACCCATCATTCATTCAACCCTGAAAGCGATTCTGTTTTACAAATCTGGATTATTATGCACTCAGTGTGAATTTTGACAAAGGTCACACTAACTAACTTAATCGCCATTGACGTAAGCTTCCTAATATGTAAAAGAAATAGGACTTTCATTTAGACACTTTAAACTTCTCATGATTTCAATTATCATTGCTTTACCAAAACGAATAACAAATGACATGCGTTGCATGGTTCTATCTCAACCATTCATTAACAGAGCACAAGTAATCAGAGTATAAAGTGGGTTTATAAATTCTATAATGTTAACACATTTAGTTACAGCTTTAATGTTAAACAAGGGTGCATCAGTGATCAGTCCCTTGATTTCGATTTGTGTTGTAGAAGTATTGTCCAGTAAGTTCCGTACACGTTGTCTGGAAGAGATTCTGTATGATAATGATTTAGCACGTGCACTTGAAACAATGCTAGACCTACTTGAAGGAGTGCTATATGAAGTAAAGGTTAGGGAGTGAATATTAGCAAGAACAAAAGTATAAGGATTGTAGCGTTGGAAAGTTCTCAAAAAGAAAAGTTCCCTTAATCAGTTTGCTGAAAACTAGTCAGGTATAACTCAATTTTTTTTGTGTAAGCATTAGACAAGAAATGCAGTGTTTATAGCTTTTTCTCAAGTTTATTTTTATCACTTCCTCCCATGTGTTTTAGCCTTCTGTGAACAGGACCTGCTATCTTAACTGTTATACGTCTGATGACCCAATCTCATTCATTCTATTGCTGTGGCCATCCTCTGACATCATCAGGACTATTCATCATATCATTATGCCATTTCTTTCCATGCAACGCATGTCCTCAATTATCACCAGCCAGGTTTCACTTCCATACAGGTCCTGGATATGACCTTAAACTATATCCAGTGGTGAGGCCCCAGCTTGCGGGCTTTGGGGAGTGTGGAGCCACCCTTTAATTGCCATTACTCCCAGGTCCACTCTGACCCAGAGTGGTAGTACCTCAGACCTGTTAGGGTCCCAACTATGGGTTAAATAGAAACTGACTTGAAAACAACAAATATATTCTATTAAAAAGATTTTTCAAAATCTTTGGATTCGGCATTAAATAACCTGAAAAGAGTTGATATGCCGTAAAACAACCAACTTCCATACATCACACTGCATGCACATGCCTAATAGACTCTTCTCTTAATCAACAGTGGTAATACTCTGCTGGTTACTTATGGCACAAATTCCCTGTACTTGCTCCTGTGTTCTAATAGTATCACCTAAACGATTCTGTGGAACACAATACTATGGTGCTGCTTCCCAGCTGACTATAACATGGTCATCTCCAAGTCCAATGTAAACAAGTTCTTGTTGAGCTGTCCTCTTAAATAATCAAATTATACTTAATTTCCACCATTACTGATCATCACTGGCCATCTAATACTTATTAACCTTTATCCTCAAATGACCTTTGGGCCTTGATAAGCGATGACCTCTTTTGAACAATCTCTATAGTCTTGCCATCCAAATAAACTTCAGATCCGAGTTCTCATTTCTTGCATACATCACACTGCATACACATGCCTAATAGACTTTTTCCTTGGTCAACAGTGGTAACGCTCTGCTGGTTAGTAATGGCAATAATTCCCCCAACTTACTCCATCAACTCCTAACTCTTGCAATCACATTAGCACCAACTTATCTCTGTGCTCTGATAGTATCACCAAGCTCACAGCACTTGACAACCTTAATAGATCTACTAAACGAGATATGATTTCTCTGTATCTGAGTTCTCATTCATCTCCATTGTTTTACACTTTTTGCACATAAACTGGTTATCATCTTTCAATCTACCAGTAATTTCACTGCACTTGTCTATTTAATGCTTACACATACAAAAAAAAAAAAAAACTGACTCGCTTTCTACAAACTGATTAAGGGAACTTTCCAACGCTACAATCTTTATACTTTTGTTCTTGCTAATATTCAGTCCCAAAACCTTTACTTTATATAGCACTCCTTCAAGTAGGTCTAGCATTGTTTCAAGTGCACGTGTTAAATCATTATCATACAGAATCTCTTCCAGACAACCTGTACGGGACTCACTAGACAATACTTCTACAACACAAATCGAAATCAAGGGACTGATCACTGATGCACCCTTGTTTAACATTAAAGCTGTAACTAAATGTGTTAACATTATAGAATTTATAAACCCACTTTATACTCTGATTACTTGTGCTCTGTTAATGAATGGTTGGTGAGCATTATAATGGCGTTTGAACTTGTGCAAACAAAGTATACACACTTTTTCTGTTTTAGAATTGTGCTTTGAAAGAAATTATTGGAAATGAATACATATCAATTATTAAGCATACATAATTGTGATGTAGCTAATTTTGGTCTTTTCTATAAATGCTATTATGGCATGTGTTATTTTGAATTGTCTGATCTATTGCCTGCTTCCTTTGTTCCAGCTCGTTTGACTTGTTGGTCTAGTGGTCTCCATCAATACTTTAGTTTTCTACCTCATTGTAATACAGCTTCCTATTCTGGTGGTTTATTTCCAAGAACGGCAGGATTGTGGAACTCTCTTCCTGCTGACTGTCCTTCTTACCTGTATCCTTGATCTTTTCAAGGCTAAAGTCAATTGGCATCTCCTGTTTTTTCCATGATCTTTTTTTTGGTGGGGGGGGGATTTTGTTTTAGTTTCTTACATTAACTGGCTTCATGCCTTGTTTGGAATGATGTCTATTAAAAAAGATTGTTTATTGAAATACTCCAACATTTAAAAATCAACGTGTAAAAATGAGTCAAAGTCTGACAGTACTTTCCAAATAACATACATTTATTAAAGGGCAGTTGTCTGTATGTCCAGCTAAAACTTTAGATTACACAACAAACCCCCACAAAGTTGGTATTTTTTTAATTAGTGCAATTCCAGAAAAATATCAAAAATTTAGAAAAACAGATTAAAATGGTTACTTGTATCCTTGAATGTTATCAAGAATCAAACGTGATTTTTAATGTTATCATGCATTGATACCGCCCCGGAAATAAGTCGGTATTTTTTTCAAATTGAAAGCTATATATATTATTTTAATTGGAATTCATTATTGCAGATTATTATCCTCATCTTTCTTCTTTGAAAAAAGATGAGGATAATAGTCTGCAATAACTAAAATTAATGAAAGCCACTAACTCCGATAGTTTCTTAATTGTCATTTCTTTACAAAGAAGGTGGGGTGGGGGGAAACTTAGTTTTAATGCGTTGGTGATGTCCTTAATTTATTTGGCACTTTCATTAGTGGCCTGAAAGCTTCCTAAGTTATATTCTTTCTTTCACTCCTCACATACAAAAGAAATTTCTCTTCTATGTGTGTGGGGGGTGAGAACATTAACATTATTCAACATCTTTGATTTAGATTTTTATGGCATCAGGCAATGCTAAGTAGTCCTGCTAGTTTAGAACAAAGCATGTCTTCAAGTGATAAAGTAAGTATTGTGTCGATGATGGCAACATAAAATTTGTCTTCAATATTTTTTTGTTGCAATCAAAGTTTGAATCTTCGAAAAATTGAGTACGTGCTTTCAGATAGATTTGCAGATAATGTTTGGTTTGATTCTTCAATTCTTTCTCGTTCCTCGCTTCTCAATTTTGTGAATGAAAATCTAACCAATCGATAAAGCACTGGTGAAAATCAGTGCCGTTTCAATAATTGCCATCAAATTGCGACCCTGCTATTTCAAGAGTTATTTTTAGTAACACTCACATGGCCGTCTTCTCTGCCGTAGAACTTAATGTAAAATCATGAATAGATTTTCTCGAAACTTTCTCATCCAATACCTTTTACTTATGTCATAGATTGGTTTTATGTAAAGGCATATTTTAATATCTTCATAACTGTAAGAACTAATAAAAATGCACAATTTATTTTGCACCAGGATTGCCATGGCTAATAACACGATACCTGACAGTTCTTCAAATTCCTCAGCTTAACATTCACAAGCAACATGAATTGGAACAAATATACTGAAAGCATTGCCAAGGCTGATGCAAAGAATGTAGGCTCTCTTGCTTATGCTAGAAAACTACTCGCTCCTGAGAATATTATTCTCATGGAGTATTGTTGCCACATCTAGGCTGGTACATCTACCACTAGTCTCTCTCTCTCTCTCTCTCTCTCTCTCTCAGAGCCCAAAAACATTCTCAGAGTTAATAGGTTCCACATTATTAACTAGGTCTCTGTCCTATCGCTGCAATGTTGCATCTCCGTGCTTGTTTTATGATTATTTTAATTGAATGTGTTTTGACGAACTTGTAGCACTTGTGCCCCCTCAACATGAATATCCCTTACTAATCTGATGTGTAGCAAAATCTCACGTCTTCTACCATAATAGTTTCTTTCCTTTCGTCCCGGTCTCCTGTTTCTCTGACTGTACTGACATGCAGAAATTTAAATGTAATGTGAAACAGGCATCTTGCTGCTCAACTCCCTACATAGTGTTCCTCTAGACATCTTCCCAAATAGTAGCTCCTTACGTTCAAGTGGCAATATGCCTTGTTTTGAGTAAATAAGAGTTTAAAAAAACAATTATGCCTGTTCAAGAGTTGCATTAATAATCTTACCACTAGAAATGAAACTAATCAAAGTTTGGAAAATTAAAAAAATATTAATTTTTTAAATTACATTATTTTAATGTTCATGATGTTTATTACGACTGTTACGTAAAAAGGGACAGACCCCAGTAAGTAAGAAGCCAAACTAGATAAGTTAAAAAGTATATTTGGAAAAGGTTAGAATCGAACCCAGTAAGAAAAGTTTTAAAAAAATATTGAAATCCTAGGAATGCAGAACGATTGTCATTATTCTTGCAAATAACTAAATATTATTTATGTGAGAGATATTTTATTTAGGAATGCAGTCGATTGTTCATTCTTTTAGAACTGGATATTAAATATGTCAGTTAAACGAATGGACACTACTAGTTTAGAAATAATTAACAAATAGGTTAGATATTGAACAATTCATATTGGGAATTCTTTGTCAAGTGTTTCGACATACATTGGTAAAATCCACATGAATAAATTTCACATGGCGAAGCATACTTTGACATCATAAAGAAAGGAAATTCCCAATATATTGAGACAGGGTTCAGTTAGTCACAGTGAGAGAGAGCTCGAGTCGGCCACACTGGAAGCTGACATTCTCTTGGAGCCGAGGAGGGGAGGGGGCATTGTGATTAGAAGGCTTGAATCCCTGACCATTATCATTCAGCGAGTTTGAATAAAGAATCATATTTGTAAACTGTTGTCTTCATCTGTCGTCATTCCATCAAAAGGAAAAGGTAAATGTGTTTTGTCTATGATTTCGTAAACGAACTTTGTATAACCCCTTTCCAAGTAATTTGTCCCCGCCATCATCAATAATGTATCTCCCCTCTACATATGTTAACAAGAACTCTTACATAAATGTCTCGGCTCTATATTTATAATATGAAGTCCTCAGGAATCGTTGCAGTTGTCATTGTGATGTAAACAATATATAAATTCCATTATCATCCTCTGTATTATGCGTCTCCAATATGTATCCGCTACTTAATACACGTACCCATGACCCGTTGAGTCATAACTACCGTCATTATTTATTCTATTTTGATTTCATTCAAAAACTCAAACTTTGATACATCATTTAACACATTCTTCTTGCATAACTAAAAATGTCTTGTTACTTCTATGTCCTTTTTTGCATTAAATCGCTTTCATATTAAGACAAAGCTATGGCATATATATATATATATATATATATATAATATATATATAATATATATACACTCATCCACATACAGTACTGTTTCGCTGTTTCACAGCTCATCAGTGCGGCTAGACAAGCAACTACCTCAAGCCAGATTCTCAGTTAGTGAAGCGAAATCCTTTTAGATAGAGCTAATTTTTATTTTTGTCCCCATTCAGATTACCCCTCTTTTAGGAAGCTCGATTTTCTCATTAAAAACTGATCTATCACTATTCTACTTTGATTACATGCAAACATTCATAAACTGTGACATATTTTTTTAACATATTCTTGAATCACCAAAATTAATAGGTTACTTCTGTGTTATGATTTGTACTCAATAGGATTATCATCAGAGATTGCTCACTGACAACTGGTGGTGTTCCCTGGAGTCTGAATGACAAGTCTCTCCAAATTTTCACTACTCTTTGCTTTTTTCAATAACCTTTGCAAATGAATTTGCTTCATCACAACAGCTGTTTATCATTGATTTCTTACTGGCAATAACCATTGATCATCACTGGAATTTGTGTGGCAATAACCCCCCCTCCTCAAGGTTCCAGTTCTCTTTGCATTCGTCCAGTGGAGGTCTGGTTAGTGCTTTCTCTCAGTTTTTCCATCCTCCTCGACCCTTCTCTATTATTTGTGGTGCAAGTTGATGCGAGCACTACATTTTTTTTGGGGGGGGGGGAGATAATGTATAATTATACAGTTTCAGTTTTCTTGGTTCCATGTGGTGTTTCTCCATCTTTGTTTCACTTCCATCGCAGTTTCCATACAGCTGGCTAGTGCTTGTAGCTCATGTTGTATTCAAGGGTTTTCCTTAATATTTCATGCGTTTTCATTATTGCTAGTCATTGTGTATTCTCAGCCCCCCCCCTCATTCCAATTTTTCCAATTCTTTTCTCTGAATTTTTCGGGGATTGTTTCTAGTGCTCCTACAATTATCTACATCTTCTATATCCATTTCATCTCTCTAGCCAATTCAGTGTATTTGCTTTGCATCTCTCTCCATGATATTCGCCCTGTGGTCTGGCAGGATTTTTCCGTCTTGCAAATTATTGGCATCTGGTCTCCTTGTTTGGATGGGTTTATCTGTTTGTCGCATAGGATTTTATGGTTTCTGCTTTCAAGCGTTGCTACTGGTTTGTATGTGTACTATTCGTCCAGGTGGTCAAGATGCAGTTGTTTGCATAGTTTCCAGTATACTTATGCAATATAGTTTGTTTTCTTGTGTCTTGTCAATTTTTGCTTTGATATAGTTGCTTTTAATTGGGTTATCTTCTGCGGCTGTTATTAATGATATTACTACTACTACTAACGAAAATATGCAGAAATATAACTTTGAAAATGACAGCGATAACTATCAGTACAGCATCACTCAATTAGAGCTCTGTTCAAATAAGTTGATAGTTTATTACGCATTAATATAAGATATTGAAGTTTTTCTCAGCAAATGAATGGTTTTTCAATATTGTTTGAAGATTGTTTTACATAAATTTATACATGATGCATAATCCATAGATATGGCAAACAGTAATGTTGATACATAAAAAAATGAGGTCAATCCATTTTTTACGTGGTAATTATTGACCAGTGTTTTTTGCCTGTGTTTTATGAAAGATTTTCAAGAAATTACTTAGAAATGACATTTTCGAGTGTACAAAAAGTGGTATTAATCTTCTATCCATGGAAAGTTAGCCTAATCAAATCTTTTAACAAATATTGATATAATATAAATCGATACATTTTATTGTTGCATCTCTGTACTTGTTGTACAAGTACTTTAATGAAATATATTTCATGAACTTGAAGCACTTGATCTCCTTCAGTGTAAATACTCTTGATCGACTTGACAACCAACAAAATCCCACCCCTTAAATGTAGAGATCGCCAGATGCTGAGAGGCTTTCTACTTTAATATCTTCTTTCAAGCAACTGGACTCTGAAATTCCTTTTTTCCTCCTTATTTTTCTAACTTTATCAACATGCAACAATTTAAATGTAATGTGAACAAAACATCTTACTGTATAATTTCTCTTAAGATGTCCCTCTATGTATGACCCTTAATTCACAGTAGTCCCTGACATCTTGGTGGCAATGGGGTGAATAATTGTTAACAATAAAAATGCAGTCAACCTGAACATCTACTGACCTAAGAACTAGTTTTAGATATAAAGAAAAAGCATATTTTTGTGCATGGGTTTGTGTCTGGCTAAAGTCTTAAACTACTCCAGATACATTTACAATCGTTCCCATGTTGGATTCAGGCTGAGTTGCAACTTAGATATGTTAAAAAAAAAATTCTATTCATTCCATTGGAATCACCAAGGACCAAATTAAGGCATGAGAGTAAACAGGAAAGAAAAAATTATTTTTTTTTCCATTCTTATCGTTAGTTGTTTAAAAAAGAACACTGACACTAGATTAAACCGTCATTCAGTTAGCTTTTTTCTTTTTCTTTCTCGATCAGTCAGAGGAAGAGAGAGTTTGGGTTGGTTGGCGAGAGTTGGAGAAAGAAATAGAAAAGCAGTTAGAAGAAAATGAAAAGAGACAAGAGTTTTAAAAGAAAGCTGTTAAACGCTTTTGAACTCATGTATTTTGTGATTAATGCTCCCTGACATCAGGTAGTCCTGCTCGCCTTCAATAAGGCATAATATTTTATTGCTTTAATATTTGAACGTCTTCTTCTTTCAGATGCTAGTTTGCGGTACAGAGACGGCTTACCTGTGTTTTCAGTGCCTTTACCTTCTCGCCAAGAAACGTGTGAATTCGTGTTGAAGCCAATATCACATACTGTGGGAGACTTCTTTAAATTTATGAAAGAAGAGGACCATGGCATCGATAATATTTCTATATATACAAAAGGTAGGTAAAACGCATTCTTTCATTCTAAGTGTTTATTTAAAATCTGGTTTCGTTTGAAAAGTTTCAGTTCTTCCGGTTGAACCTTTGTTTTTTTTTTTTGTTTTTTTTTTTAGTTTTTATTTCTATAGAAATCACTATAGGAGCTAAAATAAATAATAAAAAAAAAAAAATCTATTTCAAGATCAAATACTAGTCAACAATAAATGTTAGATGGATAAAGCAGAAATTCTCCTCTTTATCAAAAATATTGTTCAGAGAATGGAAGGACTAAAAAAACAAAATAATGGAAGCAAGAATGATGAGACTAATCAGAGTAGGCCCAAGCTTTTATCATCGTCATGACCAGCGCAAAGAGTTACAGCACTTTAGTATGACATTCTCTACTTGTAGTGTTTTTTTGTGGAAATCTCTCTAGACAAAGCATGAAGCCACTTGAAGTAAGGAAGTAAAAAAAAAATACCACTTCAAGATCAAAAACTAGCCAACGATAAATGTTCAATATGTACATTTCGATTCAGAAAGCAGTAATTCTTCCCCTTTTGTTAGAAACCTTGTCCATGGAATGTGGAGACTAAACGACAAGATAAGGGAAGATGTTATGTAATCGCTGGGCAACGCCGGGTAGAAAGCATTTATTCAGTTATTGGTTTATCTATCTGCCTCCCTCTATCTATCTGCCTATCGTCTTGGGAAGGCTCCATGTTTTGACAAGCTTCTGGGTTTGACCTTTACTCCTGATCTGAAATGGAACACGTACATCAAATCTGTTGCCAGGGACGCTGGGAAAATGGTGGGATCCTTCTACCGCTCCAGAAGATCTCACTACTGATGCAATTCTGTATAAAAGCCAAGTACGTCGAAGGATGGAGTACTGCTGCCACATCTGGGCAGGAGATGCTAAAAACAGCCTATCCTTCCTTGACATAGTACAAAATAGACTTTGTGGTTTGGTGGGGGGATGCCATTTTTTTTTTCCTTGCAGCCTCTCTCCCACAGAAGAGACGTTGCGAGCCTGTATTTGTTTTATCGTTATTTCCATGGCAAGTGTTCGTCTGAGCTCCAATCTCTCATCCCCCCCCCCCTTGACAATCTTTCACGAGAAACACCCATCTGGCTGAAACTACTGTCAATAATTTTCCCCACTCTTTATCTGTGCCTAAATCCAAACGTAGATCCCATGAGCAGAGCTTCTTTCTCAGAAGTGCACGATTATGGAACTCTCTTCCATTCACCTGCTTCCCACCTGACTACAACTTGGATGTCTTCAAATCCAACATAAATTCCTTACAAACCGCCCCCTTAAGACACTCTATCAAATCTCCAATACTAATGATTACTACAATACTATCTCATTGATTACTGTACACGCAATAACCCTTATCCCTGAGTGGCCTCCAGGCCTTAATAAGTGGTGACCCCCGGGTAAAAAAAAAAAAAAGTACAATTTGTAACAGATTTAAATTCAACACTAATACATACATCCTCACATTTAATTAATCACGGCCAAAACGGAAGGAGGGAGTATTTTTTGATGGAGTCTCTCTTTAAAAATCTACCAAAAATCAAGTAATTATCCAATTAATACGAAATTCTCAACAGTTATTAAGTGAACAATGATCTTTACATTGTACTTTTTTTGATAATTGAGAGAGATATATATATATATTTGCCTACACCCCCCACTCTTTATTTGTGGTTACAAATATGCTTAAAATAATTAGCTGAAACTAAACAAAATATATTATGAGGATTGTAAATAAAACGAACAAACGAGAAAAAAAAAAAAAAAACTATGCACGTATCAGATTTTAAAGTTGAAAATGTGAATTTTGAATGTATTCAATTTTTATCTTTGATTTGAAGTGTGAAATTCATTGAATATGTTAATAATTCTTTCAGATTAGCAAAATTAAAAAAAAAAATTTTTTTCATTTTTTTTTTTTTTTTTTTTTTAACGAAAAACGCTTTTCAATCTGAAAAGTAAATTAATAACTTTCTTTTAGTAAATCCAATATTGCTAATACACTATTAAATAGAAAATGCTTTGAATCGATACCAAAAAGAAAAAAATCTATAAATAATTGCGCATTTTGCTAAGAATACGATATTTTCTTTCAGCAATTTGATGTTATGTGATATACCTCACCTATGGTAAACCATAAAGGCCTACAAACAGTTGTTCATATTTACAAACAGTTATCCCCCCTTTTCCTTTTTGCTGTGACTTGCGCTTGACTTAGTTTAAAGTGTGGGGGAATTTTTTCATTTACCACACTCTAATCCAGAAACACTTGGCCCTGATGGCAAGACGACCAAGCGTGATACTAGATGCAGGAGTTATCTCCAACACATACAGCACCTAGCATTCCTAAAAGTGTCATCCATCTGATACTGGCCAGCCTCATGGTTGCTTCACTTCGGGGGTTATGTAGATCACAAATATATATTGCTATATATATATATATACTTGTTTATTGTTATATAAACATGCTCATATCCCGCTGCTACAAATAGCCACTTGTTTCAATCAAACAACAGATATCATCAGGCAGCGACTTGACTATTCAAAAGTTCAATGAATAATGGATTTTTATTTTAGGTAGGAACTCTTTAGAAGTTGGAGTTAAAAAACTTAAAACACAGGACTTTAATTAAATAAAAAAGTAAAAAGGGAGAGGCAATTTAAATAAAGTTAAAAGATTACAATGGGGAGAGAGTGATTGAGAAGAGAAAAAAGGAATAGAGACAGAAATAGAGAAAGAAAATATAGAGAAAACAAAATAGAGAGAAAAAGAAGAGAGAAAATATATATATATATATATATATATATACATATACACACACACACATATATATATATATATATATATATGCATATATATATATATGATATGGAGAAGAAAAGAAAAAAGAAATAAATGGTTATAATAAAGAGAATAAGAACTAGAAGGAAAAGGAAAGAATAATGAGATCTAGTTAAATAGAGAAAGAGAGAAAGTAAGAATTTGACAGTATATAGAAAAAGAAAGAAAAAGAAAAAATATATATTTGTATTGTATTCTTTTTATATACATAAATATTAGTAGTTTTTTATTTATAATTATTGGACCTATTTAATTTATTTAATCCCCTCTTATGGCTAAATATGTTATATTAAAAAGATAATAAATATTAATTTTATTCTGTTTTTATTATTATTATTATTATTTTTATTATTATTATTATTATTATTACTATTATCATTACTATTATGTTTATTGTTATTAATAATAATTTTAATATTGTTTTATCATTATTTTCTTCTTTTATTCATATATTTATCTAATAAAAACGCGAAAACTTTAAACTTATATCATTTAGCATAAAGGGCCTAATTAATGGTAGACGTATGTTTGAATTGCGTTGATTTTACTCGTGGACGTATGTAAGAGGATAAATATGCTAGCCGAATACATTCACTGCCTTTTTTGACACGTTCATTTCTGACGCTTGGATTGTATCTTCTGTTTGTATTTGTAATAATATGTTTCATTACTGAATTGTATAATTGTTCATAAATTGGTTGACACGCAGATTTTTTCTTTTTCTATATACTGTCAAATTCTTACTTTCTCTCTTTCTCTATTTAACTAGATCTCATTATTCTTTCCTTTTCCTTCTAGTTCTTATTCTCTTTATTATAACCATTTATTTCTTTTTTCTTTTCTTCTCCATATCATATATATATATATGCATATATATATATATATATGTGTGTGTATATGTGTGTGTGTATATATATATATATATATATATATATATATATATATATATATATATATATATATATATATATATTCTCTCTTCTTTTTCTCTCTATTTTGTTTTCTCTATATTTTCTTTCTCTATTTCTGTCTCTATTCCTTTTTTCTCTTCTCAATCACTCTCTCCCCATTGTAATCTTTTAACTTTATTTAAATTGCCTCTCCCTTTTTACTTTTTTATTTAATTAAAGTCCTGTGTTTTAAGTTTTTTAACTCCAACTTCTAAAGAGTTCCTACCTAAAATAAAAATCCATTATTCATTGAACTTTTGAATAGTCAAGTCGCTGCCTGATGATATCTGTTGTTTGATTGAAACAAGTGGCTATTTGTAGCAGCGGGATGTGAGCATGTTTATATAACAATAAACAAGTATTATCAGCTCTTTTTATTGAGCACTATCTAACAACCTCGTTGAATTCATTAGTCCATTACTTTTGAATATAAAAAAAACCCGAGTATATATATATATATATATATATATATATATATATATATATATCGCTTATGGAAAAAAGAATTAAACCCTTAAAAAGTTGATTCTTCACTTAATTGTCGAAACAAACGGTAAAAATACATGGAAATTTACAGGACTAAATGAACTTCACTTAGTTCTGTAAAGGCTACCATAGTTTCTTCCAAACTATCATTACATTTTGGATTTAATTTTGCCATGCAAAATCTATAGAGGGAGCTAGAAGATAGAATTATTTTAAATTCCGGTACTTATATTATAATTTTTTTGCATATTCTTATAGCAAATCATTCTAAATCTTGTTTAAATAAATAAAAAAATTTAATTGATTCAAAAGCCTTTTAAAAAAATATTTAAATGTTATCTATTGAGACAGAAATGGCAGTGTCTTTTGGGGGAAAATTTAAAATTCTATTAAAAATAGAAAGTTTTATTTTATTCTGCTTTTCATAGGATAAAATTCAAACTTTTATCTTTCTGCAAAAAAAAAAAGAAAAAAAAAATATCAAAACACCACAAACAAATACTCAAGAACAGAAGATCTTAGTCAAATGAAAAGAAATAACAAAAAAAATACAATGAAATTGTGTGACAAACTATTTATTTTTAGATTATGCAAATCATATACATATACAAACCATATCTGGCATAGAATGACCCACTGCGATTGATTTTTCGTAAAACCCAACTCCTGCTCCTTTGCTTTTGCAAAACTCAATCATGTTCGGCGAAATCAAAAACAATTTTCTACTACAAAACAACTAAACCAAACACATGAATAAATATTTGAGGATATAAAGAACTTGACGCATAAAATCTTTTACCAAAATGATTGTATTCACCACTAAATAACCTGAAAGGGGTTGATATGCTGTAAAATTAACCAACTAAGCATGTATTCTATAAGAAATAATAAATTTCATGCTAATCGCCTCAACAAAATATAACAAATGAAAAATGTAATAAAATACCATACCATAATAAATAAAATAAATAAGACCTTTTCATGGCCCCCAGAAGTTAAAATGCTTTTAAACAAAACTCACTCATCACTGGTAGAAAGTCATGCATGTGTCACTAGGGTTCGGTTTCAAATCTTACTAGGTCTAGTCACGAAATGTCTTTAGGCAAGTGCATTATATAGATGTAGGAGGACATCGCACTATCAATAGGAACTATGAATCCCATCTAGCATTTAGGTAAATTATTTTCTATAAAAATAATTGATTACATAATGTTTTTATATGTTTGGATTATTCGGACTACTATTCTCATCTCGATTGTGATATTCACAGCTATGACATTGTAGTAGTGTCAAATATTGTTTGTAGAATAACATAATTTAACTAGTTAACAGATTGAGAACACTCTACATCCATGAATTAAATAAAGGGGTTAGTTAAAATAATACAAAGACTGTTGGAGATTCTTGACTGAAACTTGGTGGACAAGTCGGACATATGTTGTAGTTTATTTATACCAAATATGGGTGGATTGAAGAAAAAATTGAATTTTATTATTCCATTTGTGCATTTTTTAAATATTTTTTGAACATAAGTTTACAATTAGGATACTCTCTCCTTCAAAAAAAAAATGGCACCTATGAAATCATAATTAAAATTCATAATCCTTTCTGCAATTCAACCATATTTGATAGAAAATAAACTTTGATCTATGTTTTACTTGTCCACCAAATTTCAATTATGAATGTCCAACAGTCTTTGTTTTAAAGCCATTTAATGATATGCAAGGACACTTTGGTGATAATCTCATTAAGTGTGATCCTGGAATAGCTTAATTAATTGGACATTAAACACCTATATTTTTATCTGTGTGGTTGTCTCAAAGATATAAAAAACAATCTTCAGTTTTTTCTTAAACTGAAGATGGTCATCACACTCAAAATCAGGACACTACCAAGAGAGGAGTTGGTTATTGGTAATTTTTTGAACATTTTATTGCAATGTGCTTATCAAACACTACTAAAAGTAAACTGTTGAGCATGTGTGACTGAAATTTCTACCAAATATGGTTGGCTTGAAGAAAAATTGTGAATTCTATTATAATTCCATGTGTGCCATGTTATTTTCGATTTTTTTTTTTTTTTTTTTTTTTTTTTTTTAAACCGCAGTGGTCCACTCAAAAAAAACAAATAAAAAATATGAAAAAACGAAAGCAGTTTTTTTGCTACTGTTCATCTATCTTTGTCTTCTGCTCTGACCCTTGACCTCACTGTCTGCAAAGTTTTTCTCTTTAGTTTTAATTTCATTCAAGTTATTCTTAAATTTGTGTTACCTTCAGATGTTGGTGCCCTAGGCGATCGCCTAGTATCGCCAACCCTACTTGTCTCCGCCACGTCTGAGTAAACATTTTGAATGAAAAACAATTTAAAAAGCCACCAAAATATTTCCATAAATAGAAAAAGCCAAAGGTGCTTCATGTGAGCTGCTCACTGATAAGCAGCAACATTATTTCTAGCCATAGACCACAAAACAATTTGATTGTTGTGGACGACGGAATTGGATGCATTGAATTCAAATCCTATCCATCTATTGTGCGTGTACAGTGGTTCACTACATGTGTTGTCAAAGTTTTAGTCCCATCAAGAAAACTCAATACGGAAACTACAGATATTAGTAGAAAAACATTGAGTACTTATGAGAAGGCCCATGTGAAGGTTGCCAACATCCCTAAGTGAATGTGTTTCTATGTAATGAATTTGATTCCAACTTGGCATATCCAAAGTGTCAGTCCCACTTAGTCACTGTCACCTCCCTCTTAAACATCATTTATTCATTTCGTATGAAATTGGATGATTATTGTTAGTATTTATTTCCTT
Source organism: Euprymna scolopes (assembly GCF_053919585.1). NCBI lineage: Eukaryota > Metazoa > Mollusca > Cephalopoda > Sepiida > Sepiolidae > Euprymna > Euprymna scolopes. The sequence continues at coordinate 25,395,491 of NC_136525.1, read as the reverse complement.
TATCTTTCTAGTAAGAATTCTTCCTAAAATACATTGCGTATTTACAGGGGGAACCACATGAAGGTTCCCAACATACCTAAGTGAAAGTGTTGCGGTTTAACCATCTAGCCAGTGTTACCTCCAAGATGTTACTGACATGGATGTTATTCAACGAACAGAAATAAATAAAAATAGGTGATAAAATAAATTGTGCAAACACAGCATCTCTGCATTTTTATTCTTCTGCACTGCAGTTGGAAATCCCAATAAAAATAATGGTCGATTTTTCACAGCATTGTTATTTCTAAATGTTGATAGAATAATCGTGTAAATAATTTCATGCATAAACACTGTAGGAGCGAATAATTCCGCATCATCAGAATATGATCAACTTCAGAGGCTGCAATGTAAGGATGCCAATGAATTCTTGAAAATTACCCAAGTGGTAATTCATCATCATTATCATCAAAAATAAGCACACATACCCACAGGTCCCACACTATCAGCCAAGCTTCAACCTTTGTCCCATCGCCACAATGTTGCATTTTTGTGTCTATTTTAAAAGTACTTTAATAGAATGTGCTCTGATGAACTTATAACACTTGTGCCCCCTCGATGTCTATACTCCTGACCAGCTCAACAAGCTACAAATCCCTTTTCCACTGCTTAGATTCCTATATGCTGGAATGCCTTCTACTCTAATAGTTTTTTCTTTCCAAAATAATTTGAACAAATGTTCAAAAGCAAATGATTCTAATTGCTAATCTCTTTCTTCATTTAGTTTTGATTTGCTTCACCCCCCCCCGGTCAAATGCACAGGGGTATCGTGTTGAGCATATGTTTAGGAGTCTTGCAGTTTGACCTATGACATAAGCTTGTTACTTTTGGAGTTTGAAATTATTTTTATTCGTTGAAAATACTTTCAGTGCTCGTAAAAGCTAACTTGTCTCTGAAAGTGAATTGTAATAAAGCAAAGAAAGGAAATAGCAATTGGAGGCATTTTTTTTGCATTCATTTGAATCACTTTGGGTATTCATTTGAATCACTTTGGGTATTCATTTGAATCACTTTGGGTATTCATTTGAATCACTTTGGGTATTCATTTGAATCACTTTGGGTATTCATTTGAATCACTTTGGGTATTCATTTGAATCACTTTGGGTATTCAAAATTGGATCATTGCCAGTAAAAATTAAGCTTCATTCTCAGAAGCTTTGCATGTCTTTCAAGCATTTGATCATACAAGTTTCCCCACTTCCTTACAGTCCTTTGCATTATTTTTGTATTTCGTTATATCGTTCGAATTACGTTGATTGGATAATAGAGCAGAGAAGGCAGTACTGCTTCGTATGGTCCTCCTTTTCACATTCAAGTCACTTTTATAGCCTTCCTCTGGCCATAACATCTTTTCTTTACTCCATTCCCATTCTTATAAAGATTCCACTGAATCTAACAAGCTTTTGAGCCAGAAAGTAGAGCTTCAGAAATAGGGAGGCAGTGGAGTAGGGACATTATTTTTTTATTCTAGCCCACAGCTGCTGTCTGGTCTCTTCCTGAGATGTTGCTAGAGGTTTGACATGGCTGAGGAAGCTTCTCCTTAAATTTAGTCATTGGCCATGAAAGAGATGGCATTTATCATTGGTAACCTTAATGATTTCTACTTGGCTGGCAATTTTCCATCTCATATCTGTAGTTGATGAGACTAGTGCTTATTTAAGGTTTTGTTACACTGAATAGATGGCCTGAGCAACCACTGTGACGGTACACTAGTCTGTCTCCAGTTTTACTAGCGGTACATTTATATACTGTCAGGTGAGTGTTTACATCATCAAAGTTTTTACTATTCTCACCATCACTTAATTTTGGTGACATTTTTGGTGAATGGTTAATAAGGATCCTCTGTGAAGAAAAAAATGTTTGAAATATAGTTAAGTCAATTAGTTTGAATGTCAATGTTTGTGCAACACAATAAATGGGAGATATGTGATTTAGCATAAAGTATTAATGAAGACTCGGAATGATTAAACAAAGTTTGAGAATTATTAAAACATGATTAGGAATTTTAGAAATGCAGTGCTGTGATATCAGTCAACGGACAATGGACAATTAGAAACTGGTAAACAAACGAGTGCTGCATTGTATGGTCTTTTCGTTATTTACAGATGGTTGGGTCAATTTTGAAGCTCTGTTTGGACATAGCACTTTTGATTGTCCCATTCTTGTTCTCAGTTTCTTCCACTGGACCCATGATGGTTCTGAGCCAGGCAAAGTGCTTCAGAAGAGGGAATTCCCATGTCAGTAGTTGGGGGGGGGTTATTCCTTAGCTTTTGGTCCATAATTGTAGTCGTTTTTTTTTTTTTTTTCCTTGTTGTAAGGGTTGGACATAGCCAAGCTGATCCTTGACTCTGATATCTGCAGCTAATGGAACTAGTGCTTATTCAAGGTTTGTTATATAGAACAGATGGCTTGAGCAACCACTGTGCTAGTCCACTAGTCTGTCTTCAGTTAAGGAGATTTGTCTGTAACCATCCATATGTGATATATTTTATGCATTTTACTTGCGTTCAGTGAATGGTATCAACTGATCGAGGGATGTATGTGATTCTTAAAGACAGGATTAGATCTGTTGACCTCAGAGAAAGGACAAATCTGTACAGTATATGTATGCAAAACGGGAAAACTTGATGGTATGGCCAAGTTGAAAGAATAGATGGGATTTAGTAGCTGAAGAACAGTTGAGGTAGTAAGGTTAGTTTGCAGGGAAAGGTTGAAGAAGTGATAAGGATAAATTTGAGCTGGAATAGAATAAAGATCTGATCATAGGTTGGTTAGTTTGAAAGTCAGTTTCTAAAAGGTGTCCAACACATGCCTGCATGTTAATTAAACTAAATATGATGGTGATTCATCGGTGACTTTCACCGACCTATCCAATGTTGCTCGGGAGTTTTTTTAATTCAATTTTCGATAGTCTTTTAAAAAAATATAATCGAAGTTATGTGTTGTATTAAATGTCACACAAATCACAAAATGTGTGCGTTGTTATTAGAGCAATCATAAATCACAAGATCTTAATCCAGTCCTTGTGTCCACTCCTCCCATAATCGGAGCACTTGAAATTGTGTCAGAATAACACAAAGAAATAATCATGAAATACTGTATCTCTTCTTCTTGACCGTTCCTGATAATAATTGTGTAGAAAAAGAAAAAAAACTTCTAAATGCATTTTTGAATTAAAATGTTTTTGGGTTGGCTCTATTATTAAATCTAAGCATTTTCAACCCTTAAGTTCAAGGTCTGTTTGAAAACGACATGGAAACTGGTGGCAAGCAAAATGGTGTCTGTTAACTACAAAATGCAGTTGATTATATTGTATTGATAATTTAGCAAGGCAATCTGGTATTGTTCGGTCCTTTCCAAACCCACTTTCTTTGTTACCTCAGGAGAAGATTCTCCCTCTCACTGTATCCAATTTTTTCTCCCTCTCACTCCTTCCCCAGGAGAGGGGGGGAAGGTTCCCATCTTTTTTAGTGTAGTAATTATTATATAATATTGGCCTCTCAGTTTATTTTCAATATTATCTATCCATGTGGTTCGTTCTGGGACTTCCAATAGAAATTTCTATACCTACTCCCCCCACCTCTTAGCTATGTGACGTCACCTCTGTTTCTGGAATACAGGGTCGAACTGACATCTGAGTACACCGTTGACTCTGATGGAAACTTATTTCCTGTTATATGCGCGCACACACACACACCCACACATAAAACCTAATAATCTAATATATAAAGTACAATCAGTTTGTTTATTGTGGATAGTTTTCTTAATACAAAATTTATATTCAATTCTGATTTGTCAGTTTTTCTTGTGAATCGTTGGCTCATGTTGTTCAGAAAATAAGATGTAATTATTTTCAGAAAATATTTCTTCCATTCATCATTTTAACAATGAATATTTCTACACAAAAATAAAAAAAATTATTTTAATCATTTAATAAAAAATTATATAACATTTTTCGGTTTTCTAAATTTTTAAATTAAACTTATGTAAAAATGTTTTCAAAGATGTCACCAACTTCCTATATTTAATATTTGCGCCAAACACAATGTACATTGGTCAGATTTCACACCAACTGTCAGTGAGAATGGATGTATACATTCCTCTCTTTAAAAGGAGTCGACACTTCGGGTTAATATCACCAACAAAATGAAGAGAAAAAAGAAGTACAAACTATTCTTTTATGAATAAGTTTTTACAACGAAAGTCTTAGACCCCCCCCCCTAAAAAGTGTTTTAATAAAAAATAAATAACATTATTCGGTCTTCTAAACTTTCAAATTAAAATTGCAAAGATGTTTACAAAAATGTAACCAAGTTTCTCTATTCATTCAAATTATTTTCAAATGCTCACCTTAAAAACGAGGGGGTGTAATTCTTTCTTCTATTTATTTCTAAAGTCAGTCTCTTTATGGTTTCTTTATAATCAAAAGCTTTATCCCCAGGAAATTAATATTTAATTCTGTTTCATTAGTTTTTTTCTTTCTAGATTGTTGCCGCATATTAAGAATAAAATGTAATTCAATTTAATTCCTTTCATAAAATACTTTGTCAAAGTTGGATTTATTTTTAAATGGCAGCCAACTTAAAAAGATACATAAATCTTCATGGATGAATACAAAGTTATGTCCTTTTTATGTATTAAGTACAGCAAGTTTGTTTCTACTTTTATTTCATCAATAGCGTTTTTCCTACACAATGAATATTGTATTCTGATCCATTAGTTTTTCTTGTCAATTGTTACCGCATGCTATTTAAAGAATAAAATGTAATTTTATTGAAATCCTTCCAGAAAATACTTTGTTCGAGTCGGAAATAGTTTTAAATTGGCAGTTTTTTTTTTAAGGGACATAACTATATATTCGTCCGTAAAGAGTTGCAAACATTTTAAAAAAGAACAGAGAAACATGTGAAAAAGAATGTAAATTACACTAACGAGTTCTCCAATTTTTTTTGTGAATTATGCTTTTGTTATAATCCAGAAATGCAGATTTCTTAAATTGCTAAGTCTCCCAAGGTTCTTCACTTTTTGGTCGAAATCTGCCTTTATTTTAATCAGAAAACCCTTATTTTTTCCAATCATTAGAACTTGTTAAAGCACCTGGTGCTACCAGATCAGGTTGTTTGAATATTCCTGATCAAAAATGCACTAAACATTAATATTTTCTTTTTTCTTTGAAAACTCAGTCATAATCTGCAAAGTTAAAAATAAAAATAATTTTTTTCTACAAAACAATCAAATCAAACACCATGAATAAATATTTGAAGCATAAAACTTTTTTTCAAAAATGAATATTAAATAATCCAAAAATGGTTGATATGCTGTCAAACAAAAGCAACATAAACAAATATCTTGTTAATCTTTCCTAGATATGGCCCCTAATAGTAGCCCCCTTACGTCCAAGTGGCGATATACTTTGTAAGGAGTGAACATGAGTTAAAAAAAAATAATAATTAGAGCCTTGCTTCCTTATTTTTTTTTTTGTCATTATTTGGCTGGATTTTATTTCCTTTCCTCCCTTTTAATCTCTCACTTTATTTCTTTCTTTTTTTCTGTTTTTTTTTTCTCTTCTTACTGTCTTGCATTTCCATTTTTTTTCCTTTTAAGACAGTTCTCTCTGAAAACTGAAAATGTTCATTTTACCGTAAAAGCTAAGAATTGAAATCATTCATAATCGGGGTAGAGGAGTTAGATGACTTTTGTTTCATCAAAGAATTATTTTATGATTTCTTACTCCCATATGTACATTCAATGTCTTTTTCCTGAGATTTTTTTTTTTTTTCAGTCACAACCAGGGGGAAATGTGGCTCCCATATTGGGAAATACATCTTGATTCCAGTCTTTTTTTATTTTTTTTTTATAATGTTTGCAATTGACTACTTCTATCCTTGACTGTTGGGCAGGTACAACTAGTTTTACTGGTATAGAAGATTTTGAAATTTTGATATGAATGGTTTGCATTTTTTTAGCTGTACTTTTAAGTGGAATTACCAGACAAACATTTTAGGTAAAAGAATTTTTTTTTTCCTTTATTCCATTCTTCAACATGTTTATCCAAAGTTATTTACGCTCATCAGATTCTCCACAAAAACAGGACACAAAAAGCTCTTCCAACAGAAATGCCTCGGAGATATAAAAATAAAAACCAAAAAAAAACTCTTCATCTCTATTTCAAGGAATGGCTGCTGCCAGAGATTCGATTTATCTGTTGGTTTCTCCGCTGTTAGAAAAATACAAATATATGGTGTAACCTTGCGATACTATTACTTTTCGTTTCCTTCAATTTGTACCTTTATTCGGTGGAATTGGCGAGTTAAATATTTCTACAAGAAAAAAGAAAAACTTATCTAATATATAAAGTTATCTTGTCAGATTTTCAATATTGAACATAATTTCCCAGTCAACAAATTAAACTTTGCTTCTGACAAACTAATTTCCATTTATTGAGGTGCAATGTTATCCACAATATATTATGTGTAGAACAAGAGATACCGATAGAATAAACGAGACTTCTCAGATTAATAGATATAGTATAATGCTGGCTGCAGGTAGTGTATTTTAGCAATAGTAACGTCTTTGAAAAGTGTCAAGAACAGTGCTAACAATGTATGTAGTTACATTACATCCGAAATTAGCGAATGAAAAAGACTGATAAAAATATGAATCCTATATGAATGGGTGACCAGTTAACAAGTGCTAATTTAACAATGGGATATGGCGAATGAAAGCGAGAAAACCTGAATTTACGTTTATAGGAGACAATACAATACGGAGAACGGATAGACTTAAAATGAAGCAACTTAAGAGATAATGATGAAACAAGCTATGCAGTTTCACTTTTATATATTATATGGAGAACTCTGAAATTCTGTTCACGAATCCATTGTTTTATAGGACTTCCTAAGTTTGCATCGACTAGTTAATCTGACACAGGATTGTTATTTTTACAGTTTAAAACGATTTTATTGGTTGGAAGGTATTTTGATTTCACACGTCCTGTGAAAAATTGACTTGCTGCTTTTTAGTGATGAAGAGAGCAAATTGGAAGATATAGCGTAACTAATTTGAACCATTTGCTTTTTAGTTTGCTTGAGAATTACTTAGCAATTCAGTTGCCACAGTAAAACAATTGATGTAGCGGGTTCAGTTGACAAAGGAAGTTGAAAGAAATGAAAGAAAATCTGAGAAAACGATAAGAATGAAATTAAGAAACAAACGGATAGGTAAAGACCTGGCTAGAAAAAAATAATTTGGAAGTCAATTTCTAAAAGCCATCTAATAAATATTAGCATTTAAACTGATTATGGAGAGGAGGAGGAGAGTAGAATGTAGACTTTTGCTGGACTTTCATCAATCACGTAACTCTCACTTCCCTTATTTGTTCTTTAGTCCTCGCATTCCATAAACAATCTTTCTGACAAAAACTATTTTCTATGTCTAACACTTATCGTTGGCTAGCTATTAACTTTGAACTGGTATTTTTTTTTCTTAACTCCTTCCATTAAGTGGCTTCATGCTTTGTCTGGAACGATTTTCATAAAAAAAGAATTTAAAAAAAAAATACTTTACCACAATTTATTTTTTTAATTACTTCTGCCCAGACTACTGATGATATGAGATATGTTTTTAAAAATCATTGAAAACTAAAATTCAGCAAGGGGAATAACTCATTTTTTAATTTAAGAATTTAAATAAGTTGTTTTAGAATTAGCTGAGGGTGATAATTTTGAGTTTTTTACTACTGTTCTAATCTTGTAAATTATTCTCACAATTTTTCCGTTGATGTAACCGTTGACAGATGCCTTTTATGAATGTCCAACAGACTTTGTTTCCTTGCCATTCGATTTAGTTATCTCCCTTATTCCTTCAGTCTGTTTTCAAGATAGCGTCACAAGAACGCTATACTCAGTTTAGCTGTAACAGCTCATTTTCTTTACAAAAATAAAATTTAATCTATTTACATGAATTTTCATGATATTTCTGTCACGAATATGTATGTTATGCCGATTTTTCTTTGTTTTGTCCGAAAGCTTAATACTGAACAAGCATTCTTTCCACGTGTGTATCTTTATAAAAAAATCAATTAAAAGAAAGCACATGGGGCATAACTGATAGAACACTACATAAATCCATAATGTGCTCTGATGAACTCATAAAATTTGTACCCCCTCGATGTACATGCTCCCAACTTGCACAGCAAGCAGCAAAATCCCACCCATTCACTGTTGAGGTCCCTAGATTCCAGAAAGCCTTTTATTCCAATAGTTTTTCCTTAAACTGATCAACGTTGGAATTCCCTTCCTGCTTCCCTAACTGTACTGACATGCAGAAGTTTAGATATAATGTGAACAAACATCTTGCTACTCAAATACCCACAATCTCCTCTTAGATATGATCCTAAATAGCAGCCCCTTACATCCATATGAGAATACACCATGTTTGAGATGAATAAAAAAAAATAGTGAAAAAAAGATGTCACTCTTCTGAAGGTTGAAGATTCAATACTCAATGCCGGTGGGACTAAGAATAAAATTGTGAATTAAGACTTCTACCCAGTTATGGGTGATAGAACGAGAAAATATTACTCTGTATATTAATGTGTTCCAGTTGATATACCGTACAGATTCTAGAGTTCAACAAGATACACTTGGAGAAGATCTGAGGGTTCATCTGCTGAAATGGTGTGAGAGTATTACTTAAGATGAGACCAGTAGTTCAAATAATACAGTCCGAGTATGACCTATGGGGTCTGTGGAGAATGTAGAGTTGCCCCTTAAATACCATTACTGCTAGATCCACTTTGGCTTGGAGTGGTAATACCTGTTAAGGCATATGCCCCTATCAGATCAGGCAGCTTGGAGATGCTGGCTTCCTAACGAAATATGCACAAAACTTCGATTTTTTTTTTTTTTTTTTTTTTTTTCAATGTTTACAAATACGACTGCATATCATAAATGAAACATTGCTATACAAACTTTTTCATTGGAAACATTGCTTATATATATATATATATATATATATATATATATATATATATATATACTAAAACTCTGTGGATCTTGCTTGTGTATCTTGCTAGGTGACGTCATCAAAATGATGACATCACGACCTTTTTCTTTAATTTTTCTTTTTTCTTTTCAGAAGGAAAGTATTTTAACCTTTTAAAAAATTCTTTGAATAACTATATTTACTTATTTCTTATTAAAAACCCGTCACTTTTCATTTAACTCGTAATCCTCAATGGTCACTTTTTTTTACTTCTCATAGAATCCAATGTTTCTGGCGACTTCAAGGAATCTGGTAATATTATTTTAAATAGAATTTTACTAACATTGTTAATTGTCCCTATTCTTGATACGGTATTCTATTTAACAAATAAATATCTGAGCTAAAATAATACTCTTACTGCATTGTCCCATAAATGGGTATCTGGTTCTTTTTAACTTAATTCAATTTCATTTGTATCACCATTTCTATTCCTGTCTCTTCTCCAACCTCTCTCTCATCTTTCTCCCGGCCTATCCCCTCTCGTAGTCTCTTGTCTTGTCTCCTCCTTCTCTGATATCTCATTTTCCCCTTCCTCTCAATCTTCTTGCCTTTCTGTCTCACCCCTCCCTAGCACCTGTTTTATCTCCATCAGCCTTTGTCTCAGCCCCCCCCCCTATAGCCTTTGTCTCAGCCCCCCCCCTATAGCCTTTGTCTCAGCCCCCCCCCTATAGCCTTTGTCTCAGCCCCCCCCCCATAGCCTTTGTCTCAGCCCCCCCCCCCTTACAGCCTTTGTCTCAGCCCCCCCCCCCTTACAGCCTTTGTCTCAGCCCCCCCCTTACAGCCTTTGTCTCAGCCCCCCCCCTTACAGCCTTTGTCTCAGCCCCCCCCTTACAGCCTTTGTCTCAGCCCCCCCCTTACAGCCTTTGTCTCAGCCCCCCCCCTTACAGCCTTTGTCTCAGCCCCCCCCTTACAGCCTTTGTCTCAGCCCCCCCCTTACAGCCTTTGTCTCAGCCCCCCCCTTACAGCCTTTGTCTCAGCCCCCCCCCCCTTACAGCCTATGTCTCAGCCCCCCCCCCCCCCTTACAGCCTTTGTCTCAGCCCCCCCCCCTTACAGCCTTTGTCTCAGCCCCCCCCCCCTTACAGCCTTTGTCTCAGCCCCCCCCCTTACAGCCTTTGTCTCAGCCCCCCCCCCCTTACAGCCTTTGTCTCAGCCCCCCCCCCCTTACAGCCTTTGTCTCAGCCCCCCCCCCCCCCCTTACAGCCTGTGTGTCCTCTCCTGCCCCCATAGGCTCTCTGTGTGTCCTCTCCTGCCCCCATAGGCTCTCTGTGTGTCCTCTCCTGCCCCCATAGGCTCTCTGTGTGTCCTCTCCTGCCCCCATAGGCTCTCTGTGTGTCCTCTCCTGCCCCCATAGCCTCTCTGTGTGTCCTCTCCTGCCCCCATAGCCTCTCTGTGTTTTATCTTCTTCCCCCAACCTCCCAGAGCCTCTCTTCCAGGCACTCTGCCTCCTGCAGTGTGACTGTGTGTGTGTAAGCTTGATTGTCTCTTCCTTTTTAGAAAGTAATAAACATATCTCCTTTCTTTTCATTTTTTTAAGCATGTTTAATTTTCTTTTTATGTAAACACTGTCAGGTTTTACTGCCATTTTGTCTCTGACGAGCAGCCAGATAGACAGCGTTTTTCATTACGCTGCAAAATGCACATAAGGCAGTAAAGAAGAAAATATAGGTAATTGCTGAAATAAAAAACATTTTTTCAGTGTTGTCCCATGAAGACATACTTAAATATTTGGAGAAATGTGAGGGGTGTACTCACTTTTGTGATACACTGTGTGTGTATAATATATACATATATATGTATGTGGAAAACGTCTCTACTAAACTTTATATATAGAGTATTTGGACATCAGGAACACTTTGTATTTGATTTTTGGCATGTCAGAATTGAAAAAAAAAAAAACAGTTGACCTTTGCAGGAGTAATTTAATTAACTTCTAAGCATGCGTATGTATACATTTTTAGCTGTATTCAATTTTTTAACCCTTTTTATCCATCTGGCGATAGCATAGACGATAACGAAGGCTGGTGTGCTAAAAGTTTAGATTTTGATTCCAACTGATTGGCGCCGAAATCAATTTTTTTTTTTAAACTTTTGAAATAACTTCTATATATTTATATAATTTATATATATATATATATATATATACACACACAATTGATGGTGAATTAACTCTATAATATTAAATAAAAATCTGCATAAATTAAAATAGTCATATTTTATGACTGGGCAACGCCTGGCGGCTTGCTTTTATTTATATATATATATATATATATATATATATATAGTGTTTTGTTCAAACAAAATTTAACAGTGTATTCTTTGTCCCAGCTCGCACTAGAGTCTTGGTGTACTCACGGTCGTTGATTCTGCCATGTCCTGTAAAATAAGAGCAATTGGTGAATAAATAATGGAGATATCACGTTTTTTTTTGGGGGGGGGTCACCCTGTGTGTGTATATATATATAATATATATATATATATATATATATATTCAGTAATGTGATTTTTAATTTAAAATTCAAATTAGAATTAAATTAAAAATCCGTTTCACAAGAAGGAACAACAACAAAACCAATAATTTGTACGATCGTTTCGGAAAACAATGTTTTTATTGTGGTAGACATTAAGCCACGGACAATAATTTTTACATATAGTATTTTTAACAAAGTTTTCTCATCAGCAAAATTATTGGGAGGGGTTTTTAATATATGTAAAAGACACCATAAATAAACCTAGCATTAAAGTAAGGCAGATGTATCTGGAAAAACTTAAAATAAAAGGTATGTATTTGCTTGATAAGCAAATTAATATGGGTTAAAGAAAGAAATAAAATAGAATAAAATTATAAATCTGAATTTGGTTTAAATTTATTATATTTCTAATAAAATTCATACACACACATGTATATATATATATAATTATTTACCTTTTAATTCTTCGCCTTTTGAAATCAGCAATTAAAGTCAAAGCATTCATATGGATGTTTATTGTAGCTTTTCAACTTATGAAATGATAAATTTTCAAAAAGAACGCTAATGGAATATTTTATATCGGTTAGCATACGTTTGATTAAAACGCTAAATTTAAAACTGAAGAAAGGGGAAGATAATCTTATTTCTTTAATTAAACAATGCAAGGGAGATAATTAGTATTTAATTTAATTTATTAAGGAATAATAAATCAAGCAAACAAAATATAATCTATTTTGAAATTATTGAATTTAATATTTTTCAATTTATTTATTGAAATCAAAAATATCATAGGTTAAGGCTAAGAATATAATTTAATATATAATAATGGTCAATATATCAGATCAATTAATATTAACAATAACATTGATCAAAATTTTTATTAAGCATATCAAGTATAGTTTCTAAATTACGAGCACTTTTTCTTTTCCTGTATTTTAATTAAATTAGTAATTTTACTATTACATTAAAATACACTCTGCTCTTTAGACTATTGTTCTAATCCTCTTTAAATATTTATATATATATATATATATATATATATATATAAAAAGGGTACACCAATTTCTGTAGTAAATCTTTAATGGGAAAGCTCAATGCATAGTAGAGCATAAATAAAATTTAAAAGAAAGAAAAAAACAACTAACAACCCAAGCCCGGTCTCATAAATTTATTTCAACCTGAAAGGCCTTATCAAGAGGAAGAGTTATTTTATTATTTCAATCGGATGCGAAACACTGTTTAGCTCTTCTCATTTCTCTTAACTTATATCGATTGAGTTTCCCATCGACTTCGACGTATGAGTTTCACACAATAACTAAGTTGTCTGAAAACCACACAGATAATTTGTTTATAGTTGTGAAGGCTTTGTGTAAAACCATCCACTCTTTTTGAAACTATTGTTAATCTTAGTCGATGCAAATGATTGCTACAAGACAGTAGCAATCTGGTTTTACATCAGAATTTTCCTTCTCATGGATGCATGCTTTAATGGAGATTGAGAATGCCTCTCTCCTAGTGGATTTAAGACATACCTCCGGTACTAACCTAGAAATTTCTACATCTGGCAGAATGCATAAAGTGCCTAGTATTCTCAAATTTATTCTCCTATTTGGTACTGGCTAGATTCAGCCAGCGTTGTTTAACTTTGGTTATCTAATGAGAATCAGTGAGTCAATATGATTATGCTATATATATATATATATATATATATATATATATATATAGTGCCGGCAAAAAGAAAATCCATACGTGTAAAATTTTTTCAAAAACTCCAAATTTAAGCTAAATTAAATGTAACTGTTTAAACAACCTATACCTCATTTGATTCGCCTTTTATTCCTCTATAATTTTACCCTTTCATATTTGACTTTTAATTGAAATATTCTAGTGTTCATGTCAATTTAAAAAAAACAAAAAAACTTCAAATTGAGTAGTCAAAAAGAAAGTCCGCAACAACAAATTCGCTTAAAACCAGCTTAAATTATCGCCCCTAAATCAGTTTAAAATATCCACCAACAGGTAACAAAGCATCTCTAATCGTAATTGTTGTTGTTCCAGGTTATACAATGTAACATTTAGACGATATGCCACGACTTTCTCATCATTAATCTCTACCTTTCTGGTATATCCAAGTGAGAAATCAACTGCAGATTGAAATGTGACGAGAAAACTATACGGAAGATTGTGCAAAAGCACCAAAACACTGGCAGTGTGTGTGTGTGATGCCCTTAAATCTGGTTGTACTAGAGTTACTTCTAACAGGGAAGACAATGCTATCAAAATCCGTAGCCTAAGAAACAGATTTGAAACGGCTCCCCAAATTTAACAGAGAAATCTTGTTAAAAAGTGCTCTCTTTCTACTGTCAAGAACAGATTAAAGGAATTTAATTTGTGAGGAATGTTGCAAGACACAAGCCAATGATTTCTGTAAAAAAAACAAAGCGCTTTCTGGACTTCGTCAGATGCAATGATGATCATGACTCTTCATATTGTTCAAAAGTGCTTTTTAGCAATGAAAGCAAGTTCAATAGGCTAAGCAGTGATGGTATGCAGTATGTCCGTTGGAGGAAAGATGAAGAATGTAATCCTAGATGCTCAGTTTCAATGCTGCAAGGTGGAGTTTGGTGAGGGACATTATTAGTACCAATGGTCCAGGGCCTATAGTTCGCTTGCAAGGTCGAATTAATTCGATCAAGTACATTAATGTTGACTGAGCATTTTCTACCCTACTTTGGTTGGAATTTGGATGATAATCCCATCTTCATGCATGATAATGCTTCCATTCACACAGCTTGCAATGTCAAGAGGTTTCTGAAAGAGCATGATATTCCGTGTTTGGATTGGCCTGCACAATCTCCAGTCACCAAACCTATCGAAAACGTACGGCATTACATGAAGCAATAGCTACGCAATGATAAAATTTCTAATTTGGAAGAACTTTGAGCAAAAATTAAAGAAAAGTTGAATGCCCTTTCCTCAGAATATTGCTGCAATCTAATTCAAGGAATTCCCAAAAGATTGCAAGCTGTCAAATTGCAGAAGGGCTAAGCTACTAAATATTAACTAGTTCATTGTGTTCCTGTTGTATTTGTGTTGCATTAATGTCCTTAAATAACAGTTTAAATAACAATTTTTCATTGTGCAGACTTTCTTTTCGCTTCCTCAATTTGAAATTATTTTTTTAAATTGACGTGAACACTAGAATATTTCAATCAAGTCAAATATGAACAAGTAAAATTATAGAAGAACAAAAGGCGAATCAAATGAGGTGTAATTTGTTTAAACAGTTACATTAAATTTAGCTTAAATTTGCAGTTTTTGAAAAAATTACAAGTGCGGACTTTCTTTTTGCTGCTGGTTTATATAATCTTGCAAGTTTTTTGACCTTGAAGACTATATAAAAATAATTTTAAAAAAATTTGTTGGAAAATTATTTTGCCAGTAATCTCCTGCAATCGCTGAATCAACTTGTTTTCTCGAATTCACAAAAGTTTTCAGGAATCATCAGTTGTTGACTCTTTTGAGGATTTAATAACAAATCAATAAATTTCCAGACTTTTTTCATAAGGACACTTTTATTGATAGTACACATATGAAACTCTAGTCCCCTTCGAAGTAATCTCCTCCTGCTGCAATGCACTTGTTGTATTGTTCCAACAATTTCTGGAAGGTTCCATGGAAGTTCTCTTACGTGAGTGTGTCAATGACCCTTATCACAGCCTCTTTCATCTCCTCAGTTGCCTCATAAAGACAGCCTCTAAAGTTTTCCTTGAGCTTAGAGAGTAACCAAAAGTCAGAGAGTAAGGTCTGGATTATATGAAGGGTGAGGAACTGTCTTGATGCCCATCTTGGTCAAATAGTTTGTGACAAGGATTGAGGTACTCTTGGGACAAACTTTGCACAAATCTCACATCTTCCTTGCAAATAATTGTGTGTACAGTTCTCACACTGACATCAAACTGTGCACTTATTGCCTCTATAGACACACGATAGTCCTTCTCCATGAAATTCTTCATTTAGACAATCAATTCTGGTGTTCTGACTTACTTCCCAACACCTCATCCCTCACAGATCCCCTGTCTTACTTGAATCTTTTGTTACTCAAAAGCTGATGCTGGATTAATGTAAAATGGTCCAAAAGCAGTCTGAAGCATTCCATACGTTTCTGCGGCATTTTTACCAAATTTAAAAAAGAATTTTAAACTTCTTTTAAAGTGTCTTCACGTCCAAATTGCATTTTTGAAATTCACCGGTTGTGACAATCGGGCTTTAGTAGAGCATATTTCAATTCCTGCTGTAGCTGTTCATTTGAACCTGAAATTATAAAAATTAGTTATCTCATACGATGTATAGCAATAACATATGAATTTGCAAGAGTCTATGAAATTTTAAATGCCTGTACAAAAACATCTGGAAATTTATTGAAGGCACTTGTGCGTGTGTTTAGAGGTACATAATTTCTATAAATATTTAAACATAAGCGGAAATCTCTCAAGAGCTCTTTCAACTATTATCTTGCCAGGAAAAAATCGATAGCATACAATGAAAAATAATATTGTCGAAAATAAAGAGCACTGAAGGAATTTTGAAGTTGTTACAAGACGATTCAAATCAATCGTCCGCACCACTGTCAGCGGTCCCAATGAACCTTGCACCCCAATTACTATTTAAATTTAAATAAATTTTCCCATAATTCCTTACCGAGACTAACATACATTCCTGATGATGTAAAGACGATTTCACAAAAAGTTAAAATTACGGACACTTCGAAAAAAAAAATGCTTGGACCATACATCCATCCATTCGATGTACAAAAAGGATAATACGAAAAATTGGAAGAATAAAAAAGGTATTATTAAACAGCTTTCTGTTTTTAACAATGTCTGCCTGAATGAAAAAAAAAACTGCCTAAATAAACCCGTGTGTGTGTGTGTGTGTGTGTGTGTGTGTGTGTGTGTGTGTGTGTGTGTGTGTGTGTGTGTGTGTGTGTGTGTAGAGGAAAATAAAAGAATTTAAAACTGAAAATTAAAATTTACAATGAAAGTTATTATTCGACAGAATACTCTAAAGACAAAAAAGTTCTTATTCCGCAGAGTTTCAAAGAATGCCACTTTTGCTATTCTTCTCATCAGAGGAAATTAAGAAATTAGCAAATTATAATTGTAGCAAAACTAGAATTTGCTGGTTGATGCATTAGATGAAACAATAATTAATGATATTTAGTCATAAATTGTAAAAAAAACAAACAAGACAATTAATATATATATATATATATATATATATAATATATATATATATAACAAGTGGGGGGGGGGGAAACAAACAAATAAACCGGGAATAATATTTTAGCGGGGGTAAAGACTCTCTCATTGGTAATCCGAAAAGTGAAAACTCTTTATAGTGGGTAGCAAAAGTATTTGGTATATTGTTTTGTTTTTGTTTTTTTTTTTTTGTTTTTTTTTTCGTACTTCTCGAGAAATATCAAGTTAATTTGAATGAAATTTACATTAAATCTTTGAACAGATATTTTCTAAAAATAAAACGGAAATGAAGATGTACTTAGCTGACAAATATTCATTAACGAAAAAAAAATCTTTTTATACAACTAATATATATATATCAACTCCCTTCTTCTTAACTACCTTTCCAATCTTTGTCACTTTCTCTCTTTAAATACCCTATTTTCCTTTTGTTCACAACTATATAAATTTCTCCGTTCATCATTACTTAAGATTCACTCATAACAATGTTGGTACATTTTCCTATCAAATTAAATTTACTCTTTCTTTTTAAAAATAATCATTACAAAATAATGTAAGAAAAGTTAAGCCCCTCACCCACCCTCGCGTTCTGTTTCACCTTACCGCCCCTCTCCCTTCTTTACCGCCAGGTGGTGGCATCATCATCATCATTTATTGACTTCAATTATGAATTAGCCGCCAATTACTCACCATTGTTTATGGCAATCTTACTTTCATTATTCCCGCCGCTTTTTAAAATCGCCCTCGTCCTCACCCCCACCCCTTAATAATTAGCTGCCATTTATACATTTCAGCATTTCACAATCAGTGTCTATCATTATAGAAACAAGAGGAAAAAAACCCAACTTATCAATAATGTTGATCAGCTTTTATTAAATGTAAAGTTTCAAGAAAAGCCCTATTTTTGGTGGGAGTGAAAGTCGTCCAGTGAAATAGAAATAATGTTTCTAACATTTTATAAATTCAATCAAAAATTTTAGTCAATAACAGAACTTGGAATTTAAGTGCAATTCTAAAGTTTTGTATTTTTGGCTTATTCGATTCCCCTTTTCTTTTTTTTTTCTTTCCTTTTTTTTATTTTAATGTTTTTCCTCATTTTCCTTTTTTTTGGGGGGGGTAATTTTATTTCCTTCAGTTCATTCCGTTTGAATTGCATAGGTTTCAATTTTAAAAATAACCACAATAATTCATGTTATTTGCATTATTGATCTCATCTTGAGCGTTATTTTCACAACGTTTCGGCTCATGTAACCTCCGACCTTTTTCAGGTTTATCTTGTCAAACTCAAGATCTGCACAGAATTTCGAATGAAACCCTTTTACTCCACATGTGTACCATCTCCCATTATATTAGTCATGATCGGCTGTAAGTCCTACATAATTCTTGTTTTGAGTATCACACGAACTATTGCTGTAAGAGATACAAGTACGTGTTAGAATTCAGTTGTAAGTTACTCTTCTGGAGGTTGAAGGTTAAATCTTCAATGCAAGCGGCAGTTAAGATACAATTGAGCTTGTTATCTCAGCAGTGGTCTCCCTCAATTCATTGTTTTAATACCTCATTGTAAAACAGCTTCCTATTTCAATGGCTTTTTTCCAAAATCTGCAGGTTCATGTAACTCTCTTTCTGCTGACTCTTTTCTTCCTAACTCTAGCCTGGGTCTTTTCAAGACTAGACCCAGTAAGCATATCTTGTCTTTGCAAGAATAATCTTTCATTCTTGTTAGCTCCTTCCATCAAGTGGCTTCATGCCTTGTCTGAAGCGATTTCCATAATAATAAAATATTTAATTGTATGGCTTTCCTAACGGTTTATTATTTTTAATAATTCTATCGACTGCTCGAAACATTTCCTCACTATCCTTACAAATCTACTATTAGACCATGTATGAAGTATTGTCATATTTGAACTGATGAATATTTTTCATTTTTTTTTTTTTTTTTTTTTTTTTTTTTTTTTTTTCAGGGTTCTTGATAAGTTAAAAAAATGTATCTGTTATTTGATTGGCCTCATCCTTCTTCTCTGCATCCTTTTTCTCTCACAGACGTAATGTTGCTAATCTCAATCTTTTCTATAAATATTATGGCATGTGTGTTCTTCAGAATTATATCAGATCTATACCCTGTTTCTTTTGTTCCAGCTTGTTTGACTTGTTAGTCTAGTGGTCTCTATTAATAGGCATCTCCTGTCTTTGTGATAATCGTATTTCGTTCTCGTTAGCTCCTTGCATCAAGTGGCTTCACAACTTGTCTTAAGCAATTTCCATTAAAAAAGAAATCTTTTCTCTCGTGTATTGTAGTTTGACAGGTAAACAAATACGCTTGAAAACAATTTGGCAAACAATTGTTTTATTTCCTCTCAAAAAATACACAATCTTTTTTGGAGATTCTGGCAGTGAGATGTGTTTATCACTTGACATCATCATTTCGCAATGTTTCAACTCATGCACTATTTGGCTTTTTTCAGATCTCTTTTATTGAAGCCAGCAACCTTCATTTTCATTCAGATCGCCATACTCTTTGAATATCAAATCATGCCATAAGTTCTGTCTGCATTTTAATTCTCTGATATTTAATACGAAGTGAGAATGTCTAATAGAACTGTTATCAGGTAAGATAATATATGTATTTCTGGAATAATGGTTTTACCTATAGATTATAAATATAGGTACATTTTAAAATGTTATTGGCTAGTGATTCATGCAGTTATGCTCCCAGAATCATGACGTGTACTTCTGTAACATACTTTTTCTAATACACTTTTTGTAAATTATAACCACTGTCTTGATTATTGGCTTGCAAAGTTACAACAAATATTTGTATATCATTTAAAAAAGTGAAATACAAATACAAAAAAGACACATAATTGCTTCTAGTAGTTGATATATGATGCTTGTATGTTATTCATTACGTAGTGATGCGGTTTATGTCTTCTTCGTTCAGATTTTGTATTGTTCTCCAGTGTTCTGCAGTAATTTTCTGATTATGCAAAACTGAAAGTACATAAAGCATCTAATTAATGTTACAGACGTGCACTTGTTTATACTTAACAATTTTCACTGATAATTACTTCCAAAGCTGTGACTCTTTGCTCTCCCCCAAAGCTGTGACTCTTTGCTCTCCCCCAAAGTTGTGACTCTTTGCTCTCCCCCAAAGTTGTGACTCTTTGCTCTCCCCCAAAGTTGTGACTCTTTGCTCTCCCCCAAAGTTGTGACTCTTTGCTCTCCCCCAAAGTTGTGACTCTTTGCTCTCCCCAAAGTTGTGACTCTTTGCTCTCCCCCAAAGTTGTGACTCTTTGCTCTCCCCAAAGCTGTGACTCTTTGCTCTCCCCCAAAGCTGTGACTCTTTGCTCTCCCCAAAGCTGTGACTCTTTGCTCTCCCCCAAAGCTGTGACTCTTTGCTCTCCCCCAAAGCTGTGACTCTTTGCTCTCCCCCAAAGCTGTGACTCTTTGCTCTCCCCAAAGCTGTGACTCTTTGCTCTCCCCCAAAGCTGTGACTCTTGCTCTCCCCCAAAGCTGTGACTCTTTGCTCTCCCCCAAAGCTGTGACTCTTTGCCTCTCCCAAAGCTGTGACTCTTTGCTCTCCCCCAAAGCTGTGACTCTTTGCTCTCCCCCAAAGCTGTGACTCTTTGCTCTCCCCCAAAGCTGTGACTCTTTGCTCTCCCCCAAAGCTGTGACTCTTTGCTCTCCCCCAAAGCTGTGACTCTTTGCTCTCCCCCAAAGCTGTGACTCTTTGCTCTCCCCCAAAGCTGTGACTCTTTGCTCTCCCCCAAAGCTGTGACTCTTTGCTCTCCCCCAAAGCTGTGACTCTTTGCTCTCCCCCAAAGCTGTGACTCTTTGCTCTCCCCCAAAGCTGTGACTCTTTGCTCTCCCCCAAAGCTGTGACTCTTTGCTCTCCCCCAAAGCTGTGACTCTTTGCTCTCCCCCAAAGCTGTGACTCTTTGCTCTCCCCCAAAGCTGTGACTCTTTTGCTCTCCCCCAAAGCTGTGACTCTTTGCTCTCCCCAAAGCTGTGACTCTTTGCTCTCCCCCAAAGCTGTGACTCTTTGCTCTCCCCAAAAGCTGTGACTCTTTGCTCTCCCCAAAAGCTGTGACTCTTTGCTCTCCCCAAAAGCTGTGACTCTTTGCTCTCCCCAAAAGCTGTGACTCTTTGCTCTCCCCAAAAGCTGTGACTCTTTGCTCTCCCAAAAGCTGTGACTCTTTGCTCTCCCCAAAAGCTGTGACTCTTTGCTCTCCCCAAAAGCTGTGACTCTTTGCTCTCCCCCAAAGCTGTGACTCTTTGCTCTGATTCTTGAACCCCCTCAAACTCTTTGCTCCTCCTTTAAAGCTTTGACTCCTGCCTCAAAATATCCTGACCCGTAAAGCTCTGACTCCAAAAGTTGTGACTCTGATTCCTAAATCTCTGACATCAC
>NC_136525.1:25353131-25374172 GCF_053919585.1 Euprymna scolopes | reverse complement strand
GTTTTGCTGACCTCTTTCATCACCAAAAAATGCTGTTCGTCGAAATTACTATGAATTCCTTCCTCACAAAATTACAACACTGATCATATATTATAATGATATTCGAAAACGAGACTACATCAAAGGGAAATCACTCATATTCTTGTCCAAGGTTGCCAAATTGACTTTTTTGAAGCCTAACTTTCGTGAATTTTGCCTTCAAAAATTGTATTTAGCCATTTTCAAAGCATAACATATGAACTAAAGAAAAAACAAAATATTATATAGTTTCTATGTAAAGCTTGTAAAAGTACGTCAAATGCTCTAAATAAAGATAAATATTAACTTTAAGTCATATACTCTACCAATATGAAGTTATGTGTATGTACAGGATTGACTCATAAACTAATTAACCGATCATTAAAATAAAGATGAAAAAATTGACTTCAAACTGTGCCATTAAAAAGTAGCATAGGAGATTGATCGGAATTAACATAAAAGAGAAGCCTATCATAGTCAATGGCAAATCAAAAGTTCCGTTTTTATTAGTAACTACATCGAGATGTAGGGGAGAGCATCACTCCCTACACAGGATCGCTTCATTTACTCTTTATTCTTATCTCATAATCCTGATAGTTTATCAAGTAAGCCTTAAGTTCAGTTGTTTTTATTTTTATTTTTTTCAAGTCTTTTGTATAAGTTGAGCGAACATTGAACTCTGGTCTCCTAGTCCATTAAGTGAACACCCTTACCATTATGCCAGATGGACCGGTGAATGAATCGTTAAAAGTGAAAGAAAAAGACGAGAAGAAAAAGATTATGCAAATCCTTAAATAAGAGGCAAAATCCAGTTTGTCCTTGATGATCGTACATCAAAACACCATGATATAATTGTGGGTGTGCCTCATGGGTCGATCCTTTGATCTTTATCATTCCTGATATTCATAAACGACCTCCTTGATAAAATTGTCTCCGAGATGGATTATTTGTTGATGATACTATGCTCTATTACAGACACAAGGGGAAAACAAATGAACACATATCTAAGGAAATGGCTGAAAACTTAGAGGAAGACCTCCTGTCTGTAGTGGAATGGGAACATAAATGGAAGGTAACATTCAATGTTGCTAAGGCTAAGCTCCTTTCCTTTAACAATTGCAAAAAACCTTTCCAACCACTGATAGTCATGATGATACACTACTTGAAGGTTTTTTCAGTCCAATGCATCGGCTTAACGTTCACAGGGAACAAGAATTGGAACAAAGAAGGTGGGTTCTTTCTACTGGACTATAAAATTACTTACGCCTGAGAATATCCTGTACCTCTGAGGCAACCATTTGCCCATGCATAGAGTATTGTTGCCAAATTTGGGCTGATGCATCTGCTACTAGCCCCTCACTCCTAGACAGGGTTCAAAAGAGTTGCCAATCTAATAAATCTCATACTGTCAACCAATCTCCAACCTCTGTTCCATCGACAAAATATTGCATAACTATTTTACAAGTATTTTAATGGAAAGTTAATTATGAAAGTTAATTTATGCCTATTTTACAAGTATTTTAATGGAAAGTTAATTTATGCCTATTTTACAAGTATTTTAATGGAAAGTTAATTTATGCCTATTTTACAAGTATTTTAATGGAAAGTTAATTTATGCCTATTTTACAAGTATTTTAATGGAAAGTTAATTTATGCCTATTTTACAAGTATTTTAATGGAAAGTTAATTTATGCCTATTTTACAAGTATTTTAATGGAAAGTTCTCCAATGAACTCCAAGCCCCTGTACCCTTTTTAAATACACCTGACTAACCTGACAGACAACAAAATCTCACCTTTGCACGATAGATCCCTAAATGCCGGAAAGCCTTGTACTTCAATAGTTTCCGTTCTCAAAGTACTAGATTTTGGAACTCCTCTTCAGGTACCTGTTTCCCTGACTGTACTGACATGCAGAAGTTTAAGTGTAATGTGAACAGACATCTTGCTGGTCAACTCCCTACAAAGTATTTCCGCAAATTTTGTTCCAAGTGTTACTGTGCCTTGTTTTGACTGAAAAAGCAATAAAGAACAAAAAGTTTAAATATTACAAATCTTCTGGTTGTTATTATAGAGAAAATGAAGCTGAAAAATTGATCTCAGACTACTCCATTAACAAGTCAGCATAGGAGGTTAAACTTTATGTCACATAATTTAGGTGTTCAGTTCAAGCGTCTTTGGTAAAATGATGAGGAAGACCGTAAACGACCAAGTTCTCTCTGATTCTCTCTCCTCTGATCTTGAGCATGTGGTACAATGGGGAAAGGAATGGCTGGTTACTTCTAATGCATCTAAAACCAAGCTTTTATCTTTACATCATCAACGCTCTGATCCCCATCTAGCATCAATTGAAATGAATGACTCTGGTCTTGGGGAGGCTTCATGTTTTGACATTTACTCCTGATCTTAAATGGAACACATACATTAAATCCGTTGCCAAGGCCGCTGGAAAAATGGTGGGATCCTTCTATCGATCCAGTAGATATCTCACTGCTTAAGAAATTCTCTATCTATATAAGAGCCAGGCCAGGTATGTCCAAGGATGGAGTACTGTTGCCACATCTGAGCACGAGCTTCTAGAAAGGACTTATCCTGCCTTGGAGTTCAAAATAGACTTTGTAGCCTCGTAGGAGATGTCCTTTTCTCTTCCCTGCAACCTCCTTCTCACAGAAGAAATGTTGCGAGTTTGTCTGTTTTATCATTATTTTCATGGCAAGTGCTCAGCTGAGCTCCAATCTATGTTCCCCCACTCGCCAAACTTTCACAAGAAACACCTGTCTAGCAGAAATCACTATCAATAATTTCCCCCACTCTTTATCTGTACCTTAACCTAAACGTAGATTCCATGAGCAAAGCTTCTATTAGAACTACACGCCTATGGAATTGTCTTCCATTTTCCTGCTTTTCCGCTGATTACAATATGGTTGTCTTCAAGTTTAACGTAAACAAGTTTTTGATAAGCCGTTCCATATAAGTTAACAAATTCACCAAATTTCCATTACTAGCGATTACTATATTGTTCAATTTCTACTGCACACTCTTTAACCCTTATCCTTGAGTGGCCTTAAGGCTTTGATAAGTGATGATGCCCATGTAAAAAAAAAAAAAAAAAAAAAAAAAAAAAGAAAAAACGGTAAAGTATGAAAGATGTTATTCTACAGTTCATTGCTGAGTTGCACTCCAATCAACAAATGTCTGCTTCCAGCTGTTCTTATATGGTTGTAAGAGGCAGATAACTCCCGGGTGATTCCTGTATCAGGGGCAGATAACTCCCGGCTACTATTCAGCATAAGTAACACTTATCTATACAGTTAAAGAATTACAGACCTTTTGCCATTAAAAGTATTAAATTAGTCGAACTTTGAAATTTAAGAATGTTTTCCAAAAGAATTTTTGTGCAAATAAAGAATTCATGATGTCATCTCATGTTGTCTATTATAGGTTCTTCAAATTTATTCTGTAACTTTAAGGTGAATGGTCCTCTGTAAGAATAAAATCAAATTTACACAGAGGACGACTTTTTTTAGTTGGAAGCCTTCCAAGAATTTATCCCAGAAAATCGGGCATCTTTAGCTATGGAAATCGCATTATTTCTCTATTTATATCAAGTTCAGTAGGTGTGTATATATTTCACTATTCACCAATAACATCTAGCACCTGAAGATAGCCAGAGGTTACATCGACCGAAACGTTGTGACCCCCCCCCCAAAAAAAAAACCAAAGATGAAAAAAATAGTCCAAATAATACAAAAAATAATTATAAATCCTCATCTCAAAAATATACATTCATCATATCAGAAATAAAATATATTCTTACCAATAGCATAATGGAGATAACTAATGAAAAAAATAGGTTGAAATCAAATCGAAATATGTCAGACAGGTTGCTATTAAGGTTTTACTTTAAAAGTCTGACTGATATAATTTTATAGAGAACTAGAACATACCCGTCCCAGGATGAGTAAAATTTAAAAAACAAAACAGTTTTACACCACTTATATTAATGTGGATGGGTGAGAGAAAGAAGGTACTCATTACTTAAGTATATGTGTTAGGCGGCTTTGGTTTTACCAAAAGAAAAAGACTTATTTGTGTATGAATGAACCAAAATGCATTATGGTGGAATTTAATTTTATAATGAAATATAATGAAGATGAGGTGAAGGTGAGGGATACTCTTCGACGTGTGTGTGTGTGTGTGTGTGTGTGTGTAGTTTTTTTTTTTGAAACATGACTTTAATTACAACTTTTATTTGCAGTTGACGAATGATAAATGAATTTCTGTTTTAAAATGTAGTGAAATCACACTTGTGTAGGAATTGCGAAATCGTGGTCATGTTCGAACAACAAACGAATATAAAAATGGTTGCAGGTTGGAAATCCAACTTTCATATCAGTACTCACTATTAACCAATACCCAACTTATCAGTTTGTAGTTTAACATTCGTTTTACATGTTGGCATACATTGAACGATTTTAAGAAATTGATCTCCAAACTAACCTATCTCTGACTTGGGCTTTATCTTTCTTTCTCTCAATATTATTTTTACCACTTCCTTGGTCTTTCTCAGTGAACCGGACCTGCTACTTCAACCGTTTTACAACTACTAATTCAATAATAACTCTCATCCATTCTTTCAATGTGGCCATACCAGTGAAGTCTTCTGTTCTACTCTTCTTATATTATCTAGATTTAATCTTCTGCTGAGGAATGTTTTTATGCATCTATCATATCATTCTCATATCTAGAAAATTTAAAGGGCCTTAAAAACAAATTGAAATCCAGGGAATCTTTCTCAATTGGTGTCTAATAATTCAAATGATTATAGATCAAATTCAATACAAATCTGACATTAGGTTGTGTTTATATTATACCATTTAAAAATCCTTTAAAATACACCAAAGAAACTGACATTTGGGGAATGTTTATTAATTAATGTCTATAATACCTATTAAAATATTACAAAAATCAGAGCTGTCTGAATTTTTATGAAGGATTTTCATTTTATTTTACTTTGCATGAAACTAAGTTAAACTAAATATAGTCCACATTTCCTATGTGTTATGATCGATTACTGGGAAGTGTGATTTGGTGTGTCTGTTAAGGAACAATTTCCGGAATGGCTGTTACATCTTTGGCATGGCAATCAGCTACCCAGGTGAATGAAAGATAGTCCATAGATGATATACAACCCTTAAATCAAGGGGTTGATATGACGACTGTTACATCTGCTGGACAGGTCTTGTTGAGTTTTCAGCATAATTCCTGGCAAGACTCCTTCCATAGAATTAATTCTCTTCGGAGAATTATCTGGCCTTGGACTGTTGGTACTGGATTTAAATGCTGTATAAAATAAGGAACACAGTTCTTTCTTTTTTTTTTTTTGTATAAATATAATTCTTTTATTTTAAAATTTATTAAGGAGCATTTTCTTTAACTTTAGGGTTGACAGCATATGCAATCTGTCTGTTCTTGACAAAGTAGAGAGTCCAACTTTTTGCAACCACGTCATACGGTGCCAAAATTCCAACTGAATTGCAAATCTTCCCTTATGACGAAAATCAAGAAAGAAATAGAAAGATACAGAAAGAAACATGTGTACACGTGAACGAGAAACAAAAATATATTTATTATATTTACAGAGTTTGCTTGTCAGCTAACTTGATTGGAGTTTTCAAAAGCACTAGTTAACCTCGATTGCTTTAAGATGGCTTGGATTTTATAAACATCTGAGCTAAGATCAAACTTGATTGACAACACATTCTGAAGTCACCATGTTTTTAATAACACAATTTAAATTGTGCTTACGGTGGGCAAAGACTTTTACACATGTGAAGCTTGAGCTCCTTCAAAAGGGCTCTTCATCAGCGTGTTACACCTATCCTTACGTCTGTGTTCCAAAATTATCAATTAGTTTAGGAGTGAATCCTCTATAAACAGATATATAAACATAAACACATAGCTAACTTTATATAGTTATATACATTCAGCAGAAAATAACTCAATAGAGGTTAACATGCCATAAAACCCAATAACCAAAATAATTTTTCCTGTTGAATTTCTTGTCTGTTTTGATCAAAGTCTAAATTCTTATTCAGGAAAAATCCTTCAATTTCTTCGCATGTTTTTCCTGATGTTTGATCCTATTGAACCATATTCAAAACGTTCTGTTCCATCTTTCACAGATCGCCAAATGTTGTAAGGCGAGTGGCATGTGGATCCATCGATTCTTGGATTATGTTTGCATGATAACAAAGCGCCAATCATGACGGCTTTATGCTTCACTAATGATGGATTCTGCGCATCTTGTAAATTGAGATTTGCTTTTCAATATTCTTTTCTGTGTCTTCTAATCTGTACGAATTGATCGGGTGCTTTGTTTTATCTTGCCATTAATGATCTTTGGATTTCTGCACTCTGTGAATTCCTCGTTCAGTGAAAGATTCTGATAAGCAAAGTTGTTGAATCAAAGTGAGTCAAAGCCTAAGTTTATTGCTTTAGCAGTCAGTGGAATGTTAATGTAAGGAGTCAAAGTCGACATTTTGAGTTACCGACTACACATCCTTTTTCTTCATTAGGTGTTTCTTTTTTGTTAATTACATTCTTTAGATTTTGTTGATTAAAAACAAACAAAAATCTTCAGAGTTTTGATAAACATAAACGCTCACCTCCTCCTCAAATAACATTTTCATATACTCTTTTTCACCCCTAAAAATGGAAAAAATTGCCACTTGGAACGCAAGAGGCTACTATTTGAGATTGTGCCTAACAGGGGACTGGGGAGTTGAGCAGGGAGATATCTTATTCACATTACATTTACATTTCTGTGTGTCAGTACAGTCATAGAAGTAGAAAACAAAGAATTCTAAAGACTAACAGTCTGAAGGAAGAAACTATTAGAGTAGAAGACTTTTCATCATCTAGGAACCTCAACAACGAAGGGGTGAGATTTTGCTGCTTGTCAGGTTAGTTGGGAGTATTTACATCGAAGGGATTCAAGTATTATGAGTTCATCAGAGAACATTCCATTAAAGTACTTTTAGAACAGCTGCAAGGATGCAACATTGCGACGATGGGACAGATTGGAGCTTTATCGATAGTGCGTGACCTATTATTAGATTGGAAGAAGACATGCAAATACAACACACTATTTAAATTTCAGAAAAATTAGTTCGTAAATGTGGAACAACTGAAGTATCATGGTCAACAAGGGAAAGACAAGGAAACAAGACAACACAGTTGAATCTTGCAACAGCGGAACCATGAGAACTGAAGAGTGTGTTTGTATAATATCAAAAAATTGATTGATTTATTGACGGTCACTTGAGGTGCCTCTACTGGGTGCCTTTACAAAGTTGTGTGAGAGTTGTGGAGTCACTATTTAGTTTTCATTACTCCTAGGTTCACTCTGACCCAAAGGAGTAGTAGTACCTGTCAGGATTCTACCAATGGGTTGAATAGAGACTATCCTTCACTGATTATTCTTTTACAAATTTCCGTGTCATTTCTTCCCCTAATCACTATAGATCAATTTCTTCCCCTAATCACTATAGATCAATTTCTTCCCCTAATCACTATAGATCAATTTCTTCCCCTAACAGACAATCTTTATGGATTTCTACCCTGCTAATTCTTGATTTTGTGAAAAATTCTGATAAGCAAATTTGTCGAATCAAAGTCAGATTCTGAGTAAATTCATTGCTTTTGCAGTTAAACCTGTTAAAATTTAAGGAGTCAGAATCGACCTTTTGGGTTGCTGAATCTACATCCTTTTCTTTATTATACATCACTTTTTTGTTAATTGAATTCTTTAGATTTCGTTCGTTAAAAACAAATGAAAAGTATTGACATTTTGTTTCTGAATTTTTGAGATGAGGATTGATTTTTTGTATTAGATTATTCAGACTACTGTTCTCATCTTGTGTAATATCTGCACAACGTTTAGTCAAGGTAATCTCCACTCGTGGCATAGTGGATAAAGTAATTTGTAAAATTCTTCAAAATTGCTTATTTGTATGTTCGGGCAAAATATTAAGATTTTTTTTGTTAATATATTTACTTTTTGTTTTTTCAAATATAGATACGTTTTTTTTTTATGTACTTTATTTTTATATACTTCATGTAAATATACTTTGCAATCTAATACAGTCGTTGCCGACTTAAAAAAAAAAAATAAATGTTCCAACAATCTCATTTACTGGATTCGTACTTACGTTGTTTGAATTTAATGTTTTTTTTAACATATGTGAAATATTTATATTTTAAAACTGTTAAACTATTTTCTGTTGCACAGTCACCTTTTTGAAAATGCTAAAACTGTAAAAATGTGGCACATTCATTGTTTTCTTTTCATGTTTCGGTAAATTAATATATTTTTCAAATATCTACAGTTTTACAAAATGCATAACATTAACTTAAATAAAACAGTTATTTGAAAAGCTATGCGATTAAAAAAAAAAATAAATAATCGATTGAAAAAAGTTTATGTATTTTTATATATTTTTATTATAATGAGGGTGGAATAAAATAAACATAGAATGTAGTTAATTATAAAAATAGTTTAACAGTTTTAAAATATGAATATTTCACACATGTTAAAAAAAACATTAAATTCAAACAACAGTACAAAACCAGGAGATGATATTGCCGAAACATTTCTTTTTAAATCGGCAACGATCATAATTGATTGTGCAGATTTAAATAAAGTATATTTAGATAAAGTACATTTAAGAAAAAACGTAACTATGTTGAAAAATATATATTAATTACTTGAACAAATGTACAAAGTGAGAAAGAGGAAACAAGTTTTTTTGTTTTTTTTTCGGCATCGCCATGAAATATTTTTTGTTTTTCTTTCTTCAACATAAAAAATGTAAAAAGCGAGAGAAAGAGTTGGGAAGAATAGGAAATACAAACTGGTGTAGATATTGTTGATGCTGTAAAATGTAAAAAAAATGAATGCAGCAATTAGTGTTCATTTAGCATGCGAATACCATTAATCCAAAATATAGGAATGGTCAAAACTCAGCCAATCAGAATGAGCGGAAATATTTTTGAGTTGGAAAAGGGAAATATTATGTTATGTCTAAGAGCTTATGATCCAGTTACAAAGAGTGCAAGCACAATATATGTATGTGTATATTTCCTCCCGGTGTTGACTGGAGTTGGTAGGACTTGATATTTAGATGGAAAAATAGGAATTATTCCTCTAAGGATGGTTGCAATTTTGATGTTGCTCCTAGAATGAAATGTAGGATTTTATTATAACGACTAAATGTGTCCAAAATGGCTAAAGTTACATAACAGTGTCTAGTTTAGACAATAATTTGTATGTGGCATCTGTTGTGGTGCTTTGATCCAGAAGAGAATTTCTACAATCAAAATATTATATATAGAGATAATCTTAATAGTATAAATTGTCATCACCAAAAATTCATAAACAAAATTTATTTTAATTGTTCTTTGGAATGTAAAGGGTTAAGAATTTAAAGTGGATGTTAATTACAATTCCTTCAGTTTATTTGTGGAAAGCGTTCTTTAATGACATTATCTATAATTGGAATTTAATTCTTATCGATCTCCAGAAATCACTTCATTATCATTTAGATTGTAAAGGAATCAACTTTAAATCATTCTCAAGCTGTGAATCGGCTTCATTTGTTAAATGTTATTTAAATGAATCCAGTTTATAGATATGAGATGAACCGATTTTGTGATGCAGTATTTTAATCAGGCAAAGCAATGGGAAATTCCAGTCAAGTCACAAATATTTTACACATAATCAGCTTTTATTTCCTGTCTTACCAATGTTTCATGGGACTACCGTGTGCAACCCAATCATCATCAATGCAATAAAAGAATCCTTCCCAGATGCATATCAGCATGAACAAAGTTTCTCCTGAAAATCACCCCTTCCCAAGTTCATGAAATTATAAAACACCTAGATACCCCAAAGGCATGTAGACCGGATCTTATTCCAACTATACTATTTAAAAAATGCTCAACTCGGGTTACCGCAGTTCACTCAACAAATGCCTTACCAAATCTTGCTTTACTGACTGCTGAAAATTTTCTGTGTTAGCAGTTTACAAGAATTCTAGCGAAAAAACCTCGCCCACTAAATTATCACCCCCACTGTAATCTCTGAACGTCTATACCATGCACTGGATAAGGAAGGAGAGGCTAGGGGAGTAGCCTTAGATATATCTAAGGCATTTGACAGAGTATGGCATGAGGGTCCTCTCATGAAAACTAAATCCTGCTATTATTCGATGAATACTTAATATAATCAAATCTAATATATAAAAGGCTATATGTATGTCTGTCTGTTCGTCTCCATATTTTCAAACTATCTCCTCCAAAACTAAAAGTCGCTAAATGGAGCTAGGGGCCTCAAACGATTGGATTATTTATGAACCGTTCTTTTATGGGCTTTTAGCCAGTTAAAATAGTTTTTAAGGAGCCAAAAATGGGGCAAAATTGAAAAAATTGTTAAACATTTTGTACAGTCATCTTAGTTTATTTTTAATCAGTTCATATGCGTGTCACGTTACTACAGTGGTAACGTCACCAGCTTTGAATGCTACAGTTTTGCTTTCGGTTTTGATTCTAGCTGATGGTACCCAAATACTTTTTTTTTTACTTTTTAAACCACGACTATAATAATAGATACGAAATCTGGACGAATTAAAATATATTTAAGTGTATTTTACACCCAGGTAATTAGATTCTAGATTTTGGTCACAAATGTTTGATGTTTAATCAACTTTTATTATCTGTTCAATGTGACCAGCACATGCAACCTGTGCATCATTAATGCAATGAATTCTTCCCAGATCAGCATGAGCAACGTTTCTTTTGTCTGTAGAACACAATACCGTAGGGTTGCTTCCCTGTGTTACTATCGCTTGCTCAGTGACAGTATCATGGTTTATTTTGTACCGGGAGACGTTTCTGAAATGGCTGCTACGTCCTTAGCATGAGAATCGGCTTCCTGAGTGTGAAGCACAATGAAACAATAGTCGCATCCCTTTTTGATTAAGAGTGGTTCAAAGAATTACTATGTTGTCGGCTACATTTGCGAATGGGACTTCTTTGTCAGCATCATTACTGTGTTTGAATTGAATGCTTGTATAAACTTGTGACAGACGCATTTTCTTATGAAAATACTGATGTATTTTATTCAACTTGAATTAAAGTATTTTTAAGAATTCGAAATATTAAGCTAATTAAAATGAGTTCACCACCATTGATAGTGCGCTTTCAACTCCATTACAATTCTTCCCTCAAATGAGAGAAAAGGAGGGAGAAAGATACAGAGAGATAGATGAATATATATTTTGTCATCACAGCAAATTTTTTTTTACCTTTTCAGAAACCTGTATCAAGTGATTTGACCTTTTTCACCCCGGCTGCCTTAGCTTTTTGTCAAACTGTCAGCTTTGGTTATGTAAAGGGTTGTTGTATATGCCATGTTTATATAAGCACATGTTAAAATATATTTGTCTCTATTCGGTACAAAGGAAGTCGTGTATGAGGCCCCAAATGCTGGAAGCTGGGGTTTCACCAAAAGAACTCTTTATTATTATGGTGCCAGCTGATTATATCGTAGTCGTTTTCAAGTCCAATGTAAACAAGTTTTTGTTGAATCATTCTCTTAAATAATTAAGCCCTACCAAAGTTCCAACTTTACCGATCATTGATATGGTCCCATTGGCTACCTGACACTCATTAGCTCTTATCCTTGAGTAGCTTTCATGCCTTGATAAGCTCTACTGCTTTCTATTATATTACAGTGAAACCTTCTCAATCACCAATTGCCATGACAACACACCCTACCCAAGAGGTCATCTTTCCAATTCTTCAGCTTAGCATTCACAGACAACATGAATTGGAACAAATATATTGAGGACACTGCCAAAGCGGCTGCAAAGAAGGTTGACTCTGAGCTAGATTCTCAGAGCTTTACGACCTCCATTATAAGATACTGTCTGAGATGTGTACATTTACTGAAGATACCATGCTTTAAAATAGACATGAGGGGAAAATCGAATGTATACATAGGCAAGACAATAGCAGAAACCTTATAAAACGACCTTAAATATAGTTGAATGCGGCCGAAAATGGATAACATTTAATACTACTAAGACTAAGTTTCTTTCCTTTAACAGTTACAAAGAAAAATATTCTCAATCACCAAATGCTATGACAAATAGCACCCTACCTGGGAGCTCATCCTTCAAACTCCTTGGCTTAACATTCCCAGACAACATAAATTGAAACAAATTCATTGAGGACATTGCCAAGACTGCTGAAAATAAGTGGGCTCCCTCTACTATGCTAGAAAATTACATAAGAGAATATTCTATATGTCTAAAGCCACTATTTGCCCATGCATGGAGCATTGTTGCCACATCTGGGTTAGTGCATCTACCACTAGTCTCACTTTGACAGGATCTAAAAGCAAGTCTCAAATCTAATAGATCCTGCACTATCAGCCGAGCTCCAACCTCTGTCACATCACCACAGTGTTGCATTCCTTTGCCTGTTTTACAAGTACTTTAATGGAATGCGTTCTGATGAACTCGTAGCATTTATGCCTCTTCAATGTCCATACTCTTGACTAACCAGGCAAACAGCAAAATCGCACCTGTTCACTGTTGAGGTCCTTAGATGTCGGAAAGTTTTCTACTTTAATAGTTTCTTTCCTCGGACTGCTAGGCTTTAGAATTCTCTCCGTTTCCTGTTCCCTGACTGTACTGACATGCAGAAATTTAAATTTAATGTAGAGAGATATCTCACTGCTCAACTTCCAACATTTCTCTGTTAGACACGATCCTAAATAGTAACCTGTTATGGTCCAAGTAGCAATATATGTATTTTTGGGGTGAAAAAGAGAAAAAAAAATTGTGTCAAAGTCATAATTTTTTTATTATTTATCTCAACCAATGCATATTGTCATTCAAACATAAGAAACTGTGATTAGTGGTTAAGTTTATAAGGGGGATACTAAGTAGGAAGTTGTGTAGCAAAATGTTTGTTCACACTACATTTAAATTTCTGCATACTGCAACCACATATTTAGGACGATTATCACTATTGACATTTTTTCAATTTTCTTTTGGTTTGTGCTGAGAATGAGACATCCTACCAGATGGCAAAAATTCACTTGCTATTTCAGCGATTCCAACTGAGATCTTTTTATAGTTTTAACTATCCCCTTAAGTACAAATGTTTGTATCTCTGCTGCACTTGGTTCACTGAGTATATCTACCAGATAGTTTTTGAAATTCTATGATTACTGGAATGATGGAAAACTTTAGATTCCAGTTTCTTTTCATGTTGTACCTAAGGCCTTGGTATCTAGTTATCCTCTCCGCCTTAGCTCTGTTTAAGCCAGCATCATTAGGAACATTGACTTCAACTAGGGTTGATACGCTCTCCCTATTATCTTATCTCTGTGTTAAGTTTAACATCTTTATCATTGTTGTCTATGTACTTATAAGGATTGCATACTTAGAGCAAATGGTGTATGACTTTGTAAAGCGGAGTCATACAGTTTTTTAAAATTGTTAAAAGAAACTAAAGCAAGACCAACCGATTTACAAAAAGTAAAACACAAAAAAAAAAAAAAAAGAAACAATGTTTCTGAATTTTTGAGATGAGGATTGATAACTAGTATAATTTGGATTATTGTTCTCCTCATAAACATTATTTTCACAACGTTTGTAAATTACTTAATGCTTCTATTCAGTCATAGCTGATGAAATGAGAGCATGCTATCCCTATGAATTAAATTAAGGGTCCCATTTGAAATTCTGTGCAGATTTCTGTGTTCAACAAAATGATTCCCGAGTTTTACCTGGTGCTACCAGATCAGGCTGTTTGAAGATATTGGCTTTCTGAGACGAAATACACTTAACATTGATGTTTTTTTGGTTTTTCTACTTTCTTTTACAAAACTTAATTATGTTCTGCAAAAACATAAACACAAATTTCCCTCTTTTCCTTCTTCCCATTTTCCCTTTCTCTTTCTATCTCCCCCACTTCCTGACTGGTTTCCTAACTTAAAATGTACCAAACATTAATACTGTAACCCTTTTCCTTCTCCCATTGCAAAACTCATTCATGTTCTGCAGGACAGGGAACAAAAACAATAAAATCCACTATAAAACAACCAAACTAAACACTACAAACTAACGATTGAAGATACAAAAAGCTTGAATAAAACCTTCTGCAAAATAACTGGATGCAATATGAATACTATTTCTAAAATAACTGGATTCGGCATTAAATAACCTGAAAAGGATTGATATGCCATAAAACAACCAAACCAAACTCTACAAATAAATATTTAAAGATATAAAGAACTTGAAGCATAAAAACGGTTTCCAAAATAACTGGATTTAGCATTACATAACCCGAAAAGGGTTGATATGCTGTAAAACAAAACCACCAAACCTAGTTTAACACGATATGCTTGAAAATGGGTGAAGATTACATTGGCTGAAACACGAGAATAACACTCAAGAAGAATAGTTTTAAATAAACCAAATACAAAAAAAGTAAATCTCTGAATGTAAAGTCACAATGGTACATTTTATGGATATTTGTATGCATATAATAGTGATCCCAAGAAATTCCTGGTGTACCCTCTCCAAGGACTGTTGAATTCTTTTTAAATCGTAAAAGATGGCACTTTTTTCACAAATATCTAAACGTGTACTCATTAGTTTTTTCCCTCAATCCAACAAAAGATAAATCAATGGTTATTCACATTCAAGTAGTAGTGATTACAAGGGGAGACAACTCATGCTTGTTTCAATAATTTTATCAAAAACTTTCAACAACTTTGCTTTTTGTAGTTGGATTTGGGAATCGATCCTGATTTTTCGACTGTTTGTTTTCAAATTGAATAGATGTATTTTTTGTTTTGTCCCATTTGGTTTAGATTGTTGTTCGTTAGCATTGCCTCTGTTACTTGATTGAGGAAATGTGGGTAGAGACAATCCCAATTTGATTGCTGAAATAAGATGTTCCAGAAAGACTAGCCATGCTGCAATGTGCCTTGGGGATAAAAGCCAATTTAAAATTCTATTAAGTGCACCAAAGGGCATTGCCCTTGCTGCAAGACATTCTTGAAAATCGAGCTGAAGTTCATAAATCAATTTAACAAATCAACAAACAAGGTTAATAAATTTTAGCAATTTTGATGATTCTTCATTTTCTGGTTTAGTTTAAATATTTGTTTGTAAACTAGTTGTCCCAACCAGGCATTATCAAGGAGTTTTTTCAAACTTTCCTTTTTTTTTTTTTTTTTTTTTTTTTCGTAATTATTGTCCGATTTATTCTCTGCTGCCTTTGTTTCAACATGTTACACTCGATAGCCGAGTAATTTTCATTAATTCACTAATTCAATGCCTCATTATAATCAAGCGTCCTATTCCAGAAGTTTTAAGAATTTCAGATTTGTGGAATTCTTTTCCTGCTGACTGTTTTCCTTTTAACCTTAGCCTTGGTCTTTTCAAGATTAAGGTCAATAGGCATCTCCTGTCTTCATGATAATCATTTTTGTTCTTTTAGTTTCTTAGATCAAGTGGCTTCACACCTTGTTTGGAGCGATTTCTGTAAAAGGAAAATTATTATTGACAAATGTTATTTCAAATTTAAATTTGACAGAAACAAAAATTTCACGTTTTAAAAATTACTCAAACATTCTTTGAGTTGATCAAATCCATTTTGAGGCAACTATTCAGCTATTGTCATAACGGTCAGATCGATTTTGTGATCAATCATGACAAGATAGGTTTTAAAAGTTTAGATAATTTCTAAAGATTTTTTTTCTTATATAAGCAATACATGTTTCTTCATTTGGATTATTTGGGTTACTGAACCCATCTTCAGTGTTTATTCTTACAAACGTTTGGTTGATCTAACCTTTCTTTAACTGTATCTTGAACTTTGGAATTATTCTGTCAGACTTTGGAATCTTTTTGTTTCAGATTGCCGAGTTTGACAAAATTTTTTAGCAGAATCCTTTATTAATGCATGGAAGTAGCATGCTCTTATTTCATCAACCTGCCCTGATATTCCGTGGTTGAACAAAATAATGGACATACCGCAAAATATTAAACAAATTTATTTTAATATGAGGTTGGCAATAATAATAGCTTAAATACTGCGGCATGCCGCCTAAGTGAGTTGAAAGAGCCAGTTTCTAGGACATATTTAATTCACAAGTGTTCTCTCACGCAGACAGTAATGTTCCCAACTCATCTTCTAAATCGTGGCTTCACTTCTAGGCCTATATTTCACCACAGTACCCGAGGATTGTGTGGCTGATGCCTACAGTCCCTGAAAAACGCAAACCACCTAGTGGTATCAGTTGACATCACACTTAAATTCCAACCCCAAGATGAGAAGCCATTGCTTAAAACAACAAGGTATTACAAAACGGCTCACTGGGAAGCCATTAGAGAAGACATCAGAGATGCCCCATGGCCCAATATTTTCTCTCTTCCTGCTAAACAGTGTGCCAATGAGACAACTGAATGATGCAAAGTGTGCATTGAAGCACATGTTCCTACACTGAAGTATTATTGCAAACTTCACTTACCCCCGTGGTTGTGCATCTGCTATTGCACAAAGACTGCATTCATACCACCGGTTTATACATCATAAACTCAAATACAAATAGGCAAAATTTGTAGATGCAAGAAATCATTGTAAGAGAGAAATAGCAACAGCCAAAAGAAAGCTGAAATAATCAGGGAATGCATAGAATCGCAAAAGATAGGAACTCGTGATTTCTGGAAGATCTATAATACAGTGAAGAAAGGGAAATCAGTAATTTCTCACTATCCAAAAAACCAAAAGGTTGCATGCACAGTAACCGAGGAGGGGGAACTGCTTGTCAGGTGATCCACCTCCCTCCCAAATTTCCCTATGCAGACGGAAGCCACATTAGATGATATGAATATCATCTCTTATCACCGCAATATCATAAAACACTTTGATACTTCCAAGGCATGTGGGCCTGATCTCCTCCATGCTATACTAAGAAATGCTCAGCTGAGCTAGCCCCCCCCCCCATACTTTCCAAGCACTACAGTAAATGCTTTGCTGAATCTTGCTTCCCTAATAGCTGGAAGATGGTCTCTGTGGTACCAGTGTACAAGAATTCTGGTGAAAGGACTGACCCTCTCAGTTATCACCCTATTAATCTCCTCCCCTTCTTTGCCAAAATCTTTGAGACCTTAATTAATCAAGCACTAATCCACCACCTCACAAAAGCAAATCTTCTGACAAACAGTATGAATTTAGGCAATGGAGTTCTACTGCAAATATTTTAACGAGCGCCTGCCATACGAGTATCAACAATCGGACTTCTTTGAAAGTCTAACAAATCTGACAGTTTAATGAATTTTAATTGCTTTTTCTTAATGATATCTGAAAAACAATTTTATCTTTCCATAAAAACTAATTCGTGTTGCTTTCCAACATTTGTTGCAACAATAATTACGAGATGTATTAATGTGTAATGAAAATATCAACAGAAATTTCTTGTGTAACTCAGTTCTTTACAATGTTGACCATCTACGCACCATTCTCGTAGTAAATATATCTAGGGATACGAAGTATTTTTGTAACCTTGTGCCAGTCATTCTTGTTCCCATTTACTTGGCACAAGGTCATTTTTTATGGGGAAAATTCATCTTCTCAAAAAGGGCACCATGGATTATAACAAAGATAATAAAAAAAATAGAACGACTTCTCCATTACTGACCAACGACAAAATAGATTAAGGGCAGCATCAAAACAGCTAAAAGATGTTACATTTTGTTATCAGACAAAAATTTTTGGAACCCACAATGATAACCAAAACAGTTACCTTTGTCATGACAAGGCATTATATCCCTTTCATTCTTTCGTTTTGTCCAGTGATTTTTTTTTTTTTTTTTCCCCTCAGGGCTCATACTCTAAAGTTTTCAAATGCTGAAAGATACTGATATTTTGAAGGGACATTAACAAGATAGTTTCCCTAAGACCATTCGTTCAAAACAATAAAACTCTCATACATTTATAAACGCACACTGTAATGCATAGTGCTTAAATAAAATACTTTATATTAGCTCTTGTTGAATATACGATTGAGCATTTTATTGGTTTCTTTCAACTTATTTCTATTTGTGAATGAAAAGTACTTTATCAATGTGTGTGCACATTTGTTCCCTGTTGACTGAAATGGCGAGGTCGTTTTTTTTTTTTTTTTTTTTTTTTTTTTTTTCCAAGTCCATAAAAATGTACTTTGTGTCTGGGAGTGCTCTTAAATAGTTTGTCAAAGTACCTGTGATAAGTATCGAAAATCGGTTATCGAAAAAATCTGATTAAAGAAGAAACAGTCCGATTTTGACCAAAGTTAACACACTTATACAGCCTAACATCACAAGTAGAAGAGCCCAAACTATGAATAAATATTTGAAGAGATAAAGAACTTGAATCAAAAATACTTTCAGAATTACTAGATTCAGCATTAAATAACCCAAAAGGGTTGATATGCCGTAAAATAAAACAACCAAATCTATCATGTCCTTACTGCATGCCATGCCACATTCATGTTGGCTACACACACTGTAAATGATTGAAAACGCCTGTAAATACCAGAAGCCAATATAAAATTTATCAGCCTTGAGTACAGAAGCATTTAACTTTCTAACCAAAATGTTTTCAACGTTTTTTTCAATAGAACATACACTCACTAAGTGGAATCAAGCTGGGATCACAACCACACCACCGATCTCATAAAACTGGAATGTTAAGAGCTATAGAATAAAATACATCAATTATAACTTGGAATAATAAAAAAAAAATTGCAAAATCTACTAACCTGTGAATAAATAGCAAGCCAAAATAGTTTTGAAAATGATCCAGTGTTCATTGCAAGAACTTGAGCTCTTCATAACATCGAAGAATTTTTCATATGCATACACTACATTGTAGTTACATAATTAACAATCGTTTTTTTAATTTTTTTTATTGCACTTGCATATTCTCATTCACAGAGTAATTGATGCATTATTCATCTAGACCACTTTTCTGTGGGATAGTACTTACGCTCAAACCTTTTCCCATGAATTTAGTTCAAGTTTAAACGTCTATTTGACCAGATATAAAACATTTCCTTTCTTGCCTCTCACCAGGATTTGGGTTAAAAGCAAAATGAAAAACCTGAACTCAATCTTAATTCTATATTGCATGCATGTCTTTGGACTGAAGATATTTTGTATTTCTGTTTTTCATAAGTCTTATAGGAGCATATTCGCTGTGTTGAATAAACTATGAATAAAATTGATTTAAATTGTAGAAAATTGTCCTTATGATTAAACTATGATAACCCATTTCTTTTCATGTATCAAGGTATTAGTTTATTTTTAATCAAGATATGTGATTATGACTTGTGTAGTAGTTCCCCTTTGAATAGTCCATGTTTGAGCATAATGTTGACAGGATGTCATATCCCTTTCTCTGCTCTCACCTAAGTCATGACCAGAGCCGAGGTTAAGACCTATCATGAAACCCTTTCTATACTAATTGTACGTCTTCTGACTGAACATATTTTGTATTCCTATATTTGCTTTCCATAACTCTTTCTAGCCAATATTCGTTGCATTGAATGAACTGTTTGAATAAAATGGATTTAAATTGTAGAAGACTGTCCTTATGACTAAACTATGATAACCCATTTCTTTTCATGCATCCAGGTATTTTATTTTTTTGTTTTTAAACTTTTAAAATCATGAAGCGTGATTGTGATTTGTTGTGTAACAATTACATAATTACGATTTTCTTTCGTAATTGCATTTTCTTGCCCGCAAACTAATTGACGCGTTTTGGGGGCAAAACGCTTTCGTGCAGGATAGCACATCCGTGAAAACTTTTTCCCACGATTTATGAATAATTAAAGCTTGAGCATCGTGTTGATAAGGCGTCATATCCTTTTCTTGCCTTCCGCCATGTTTTGAGATGTGAGATAAAAACCTTAACTGACCTTTTTTCTAATACATGCTTCTTGATTTAACATGTTCTGGAGCGATTGATACATTGTTCGACCAAACACTTTTCGGTGGGATAGCACTTGCATCCAAACCTTTTCTTGTGATTAATGAACAGTCCAACTTAGAGCATTGTGGTGACAAGACATATTTCTTGCTTGCCTCTTATCATTACTTGATCGAGAGAGGAGGTAAAAGGCCGCCAATCAATCTTCTATATTACATGTAGGTTTCCTGATCCAATAGATTTATGTATTTCTGTTTTTCATCTCTTTCCGGGCTGTTTTGTTACATTAAATTTTTCCTTATAATGAAACTATTGTAACCTGTTTCTATTCATGCCCAGCAAGATTATTATTCAATAACCCTACTGCAAAATAGCAATCTCGGCATCTTATCTCTCTTACAAATACACGATGGGGTGAATGAATAAAAAAACTATTATTTATGAAAAAACGCCATGTTACCTTTTTATTATTTTTTACAATTTAAAATTTTTAGAATAGGGCCAAGGTTTATATATTATTGGATTTGAATTTATTATTGAGATGAGTATTATTCATTAATTTATTTATTGCGGACTATTATCCTCATTTTTTTAGTTGTTTCCCAATGTTTCGGCCAACTATTCCTCTGACCTTGTCAGGTAGTAACCGAGATGGGATAGGAACTCTGAATCTCCTGCCTCCTCAGCAATTACTGCCTTCCATAGTTGTTGTCGTCTCAAAACGTACTGAGATGACAATTATGGAATGCAGTAATTGCTGAGGATGCAGTTAGGAGATTGCGGTTACCACCTGACAAAGGCCAGAGGAATAGTTCGCCGAAACATTGTGAAGCAACGATTAAGAAAAAACATTAGGATAATAGTCCGCAATAGATAAATTATTGGCCAAGCTTGTATTTGG
Source organism: Euprymna scolopes (assembly GCF_053919585.1). Taxonomy (NCBI): domain Eukaryota; kingdom Metazoa; phylum Mollusca; class Cephalopoda; order Sepiida; family Sepiolidae; genus Euprymna; species Euprymna scolopes. Next base: position 25,353,196 of record NC_136525.1, on the reverse strand, counting down.
AATTAAGTGAGAGAAGGTGTAAGTTAATTGAAATACGTTTTGGTAAATCTAAAGTCTTTCGCCAC
>NC_136525.1:25298131-25348131 GCF_053919585.1 Euprymna scolopes | reverse complement strand
AGTAAATCAAATCCGCTAAGAATCAATGCAGTCACAATCTTGAGTGTCGAGTAATTCTCTTGAACAAAGATGGCAGCATTAGATCAATGAAGAATCAATGTAGTCTGGATCAATAGTAGTTCAGTCTTGTCAAGACAGAGACTAATAGCAAACTGACTTGAATCCAAAATTCGATCTTTTTATGAGGTTGGAGGCTTTTTGGTTGATTGTCCTAATAGGTAATTATAAATAAGATCATCCAAATTTTTGTAGTCATACCCTCATTATCCATCAAAAATGTTTTAACAAAAAATGTGTTGATGGAACATCAACTTAAAAATGAAGATGCTCATTTCCTATCATTCCAAGCAAGAAACCTACAGGAGTGAATGTAATCCAGAATTTTCAAAACGAATTTGTACCTCATTTTGCTGACTTTCGTCTGCATAAAAATGATTTCATATTCTTCACTACACCATTTGAATGTTTTCAAATGGAATTGATAGAAATGCAGTGTGACAATCTATTAAGATCAAAATTTAATTCAAAAGATATTTCATTCATTTTTTTGCAAAATATATTTTTCCATGCAAAAAGGATGGCATCTTTGTTTGGATGTACATATCAATGTGAAAAAGTTTTTGTTTTTAAATTGAAGCAAACTAAGAACATTTGATAACAAGATTGACTGATAACCATAATCACTCTTAGCATCAGCAAGTTTGAAATCAAATAATGATACTCTCAATTAATAAAAAAAAAAATAAAATAAAAACCAAGTTTCCCTATTAATTCTTTGGTTGTTGAGGATAGCTTTATTATAAACGATAATTTCAATGTTTTCATTTAAATAAAATATATTTTTTTCGCTTCATCTGTTGTTAATATGAATTACTTTTATGTATATTCAACACTTGTGGTTAAATGTGAGTATGCAGATCTTTTAACATTTCTTAGTTTAATTATGATTGACCTTCAAATGAAATTTGTTATGTAGCCATTTTATGCAAAATTATATATCTCGGTGCACTAAAAATATTAGACTATCTGCTAGTTATCTTTCATAAGACTTATTCTAGAAGTGTAAGGCATGTTTAGTTTCAGAACAGTTTCAGATGGTTCGTTGTTCTAAACAGTAGACGGAACAGTTTCCGATGGTTCGTTGTTCTAAACAAGTTTTGAGAGGTGACTTGTTTGCAGTAGACAGTTCCACAGAGCAAAATATTCTTACCGTGTTGAGACAGAAAAAAACATGTGAAATTGCTACGGAAAAGGTTTAATATTTATGGAGCAATTCTGGTTTCTGATTGGTTGGTAGTAGAACGTGAATTAATTCGATTCGTCAGTTCTTAGCAGCATCGTTTATAAATAGAATCGTCGGACTGTGTGGGATCATACCCCATTATAAATCCAAAATATTGTAACATCCTCCCTATTTTTTATAATGGGGAAGTCCCTTGTGTTCATTTTGCTCAAAAATAAATATATTTTTATATTCAATTATACATAACAAAAATTAGAAATCATTTAGCATGTAAAAAGACTCCATTTTCAATTGTGTTCAAATGTCAAAACATGTGTACAGAGAAGAGAAATAAAAGAAATGGAAGGTATTTTAACCTTAAAAAGGGGTGGGTATTTGAAAAAAGAAGCCATTTCTTAAATTTTATTATGCTGTTTTGTAAAAAAAGAAAAACGCATAAATATACATAAAACATGCATGCAATATGTACCCGTTTAAAGACGTTTTTTTTTGTATTGTTTTTTTGTTAATGAAAACAATGCAATAAATAGATAGGACATTTTTGAAAAAGAAAAAACTAATGTGCACAAAAAAAAAAAAAAATTATTATTGGGGCTAAAGTTTATATTTGCACCTTGTTTTGTGGCAGCTTGTACAGAAAATATATTTTGTTTAAATTTTGGGATTAGAAGAGCGTTTTCTAGAATACAGAAACATAGTTCACCTTTGTTTTTTAGCGAGATTTTAGCATCGCCTCTTTTCGAAACGATATTTACTCGACTCCCGTCAGCTAGTTCTACAAGATGATTTTGTGGCTTAAAGTTGGGGTCAAAATTGATTAAATCAGATTCCTTTGTAATCACATGTGCCGTGGCCCCACAATCGACAAGAAAATTGTTTGTTGAAGCATTAAACGTACACAAAAATAAAAATGTATGTTCGCTAACAGAGCTCTCTACATTTTTAATCGAGTCGCCATTTTGAGTCCTGTATCTACATTCGAAACTCTTGTGATTAGGTCGTCCACAATTATAGCAAATTTTTGTACTTTTCTTAGAAGAAAAATTGTTTTTGGCAAAGTTGCGGTTTTTATTCCTGGCATGGGTATAATTCAATTTTGGTGTTTTTATGTGTGTATTTTTAAATTTCATGATATTTGTGGATTCGTTTTTTGCTGTGATCATTTTTTCAGTTTCTTCGTAACTTCTGAGTGCTACCTTGAATTGGATAAAAGTCGTGGATTTTTCTTTCTGGGTTATCACGGTGGTAAATGGCTTGAAATCACTCGGTAATCCCTTAAGGTTCATGGAAATTAACAGACTCTGTCATAAAGTGTGTGCATCTATATTTGTAATTGTATATCGGAGTCATTTAGTGCTTGTGCATGTGCATAAACGTATCAATACAAAATTCGGTGTGCACATTTCTATAGCAGAATAGGTGTCTAACATTTAAAACGGCTTTGACGCAACAATAACATGAAGACAATTCTTTCAACAAACGTATTCACATTTTTCTTGCGTTCTTTCTTTATCCTTTTCCTTGGTTCCTGCATGTTGCCACCTGCCGAATTCTTCCTTCTGAAAGAAAACGCCAAAACGCGAATTGTTTTATTTTTTTATATATATAAGCCTTTTATTCTTGTCTGGATCTCCTTCCAGTAACTTATTGAAGTTTACATTTTGCTATATCTTATGCCCGATAGTTTCCTCCCCAACAGAGTCCAAGTCTACTCCCAACTTCGTGACTGAAACGTTAACTCTAAACGGTCTTTTTTTTTTTTTACAAAGGAGTCACCACTTATCAAGGCTCAGGGGCCATTCGAGGATAAGGGTTAATAAGCATACAGTGGTCAATGGGACAATGTCGTAATTGTTAGTGGAAATTTGGTAAATTGGATTACTAAAGAGGAACAGCTCATCAAGAACTTGTTTACGTTGGACTTGAAGACAATCACATTATAGTCAGCCGGAAAGCAGGCAAATGGAAGAGTTCCACAGGTGTGCAATTCTGAGAAAGAAACTTTGTTAATGGAATCTACGTTTAGGTTTAGACACAGATAAAGAGTGGGGGAAATTATAGTGTTTTCAGCTAGATGAGTGTTTCTCATGAAAGCTTTGCGAGGGGGGGGCACCATAGATTGGAGTTCAGACGATGAAAATAATGATAAAGCAGAGAGAGGCTCGCAACGTCTCTTCTACGTGTATAAATCAAACTTTTCCTTTGTTTGTTGACGTGACGTCACCACTCGGGTCACTAACGTTATTCCAGGTCGATGTTTTGATACTAAATTCTATTTGTTATTGTTTTTAAAATTTCAACTGTTTTTTTTTTTTTTTTTTTTTTTTTTTTTTTTTTTTTTTTTATCTTGCTGAAACATGTGACCCGGTAATAATTTAGTTCAACTTTATTTTTGCAACATACCAATATTTTCACTATTGAATAATTATATAAAAATAACCATTGAAAAATTAGATAAAAATAACCATTGACAACTGCAGTGCCTTGTTAGGTTACTCAATGGTGCCCGGGAATCCAAAATATAACACTTATAGAATTTCTCCACTTTTATGTCCACAAATAAGCCAACAAAATGACACGATATATAAAAAAGGGCTTTAATCTATAAAGACAATGAACATCCCCTGTAACAATGCTTGCAATCATTAACCACACATCATCTGAACCGACATTGCTTGAGTTTAGTATAAATAAGAAGTCAAAAACAATTGAAAAGTGTTAGGATAAACAGAAACAGATTATTATTTCAGTTTTTTTTTTTTTTACATAGAAGTCACTACATATCAAGGCCCAGAGGCCATTCGAGGATAAGGGTTAAAGAGTGTAGAGTATCAGAATCTTAGTAATCGTTAGTAGTAGAGATTCTGTAAATTTATTAACTTAAGTGGAACGGCTCATCAAGAACTTGTTTGCATTAGACTTGAAGATGGCCATATTATAGTTAGCTGGAAAATAGAAAAACGGAAGACAGTTCCACAGGTGTTCCGTTCAAAGAAAGAATCTTTGTTCATGGAATCTGCATTTAGGTTTAGGCACAGATAAAAAGTAGGGGAATTTATTAATGTTTTCAGCTAGACGAGTATTTCCTTCTCTCAGACTAGTTGCACAATGAATGCTACCCTGCTATTTAATCTATAGTTGGAAGATGGATAAATGGATTCGTACCTCTCTCAAAACTATTAGTGAAATTACAGTAATACACCAATTCTGTAAGATTATTGAAGTTAAGCAACATAGAGCCTAACCAGAATGAAATAAGTAACCATTTTCAGGGCTAATAGTCCAGAAAATAACTTTAGCAAGTACTTGAAGTATAACCTGCTAATCTACACACTCTATTGCACAACCGTCCATTGGGCAAAAAAATTCTGTTCTCCATGCAATTCGTTTTTTTGTTTCTGAATTTTTGAGATGAGGATTGATAATTCGTATTATTTGGATTATTCAGACTACTCTTCTCATCTTGAGTGTTATTCACACAATGTTGTGGTTGGTGTAACCTTCAACCTTCTTCAGATGTATCTTGTTGAACTCTGGAATCTTTCTGCAAGGATCCGTGGCATACTGGATAAAGTATTTGGTAAAATTCAGTTGTAAATTACACTCTTCTGGAGGTTGAAGGTCAGTATGGGCGACACTAAAAAATGCAATTCTGAATTAAGACTTTTACCCAGCCATAGCTGATAGAATAAGAAAATGCTACTCCCATAGATTTAATTCCATTTAAAATTATGTGCCGATTGCAGAGTCTGAAAGATTCCCAAGTTTGACAAGATGTTGTGTAATGGGGATCTGTATGACATGGGGGGGGGGTTAATTTTTTTATTGACATATATATATTCATGTGTCGATATATTTGTAAATATTGATGATTTAGTAATTGTTTAAACAGGACATATAACAATTATAACAAACAGGGACAATTAAGTCTTATGTTTTACATCGGTCAATAGTAAAACATACCTGGTTGATTTTGATTTGACAGATCCTCAGAAAAGCTGCAAACAAAGATTTGCATGACCTGAAGCCTTGGTGGCATTTACAGCAACTTTATTTAGAATGTTTCCCCCCATTAGAAAGCTGCGACACTGGTCCCAGGCTTTTACTATCGACATTTTCCTCTACTCTGAGCCATTGTCTATGACCATCTTTCTTTCTCTGACTACCAACTCTTAACTAACTGATATGTGTATTTCCAAGCCATTTCATATCATTAACTCTGCGTGATCTACCTTTGTCATATATTTTGTTTATATTCTAACATTGTTTTTCACAAAGTTAGCATTTTTGTTTCTGCTAGTTATGAAAACAACATTCCTTTCTATTAAAACATTTTAACATAATTTTGTCTGTAAATATTTGTTTCGTTATATTATTTCTAACATTCTATTTCTACAAATATTAATAACAATAATAATCGTCGACTAGCACATCTTTCGGCATTGCCTGGCCAATAGTTAACAAAGATACAATGGCAGAAGATCAGAGGTTACCTCAACTGAAACGTGTGAATAACACTCAAGATGAAAATGCTAAGCCAAATTCGTTTTTATCTTTTTTTTTTTTTTTTTAAATTTTTTTTAGTCAATACAATAGGTCAGGACAGGTAGAACAGATACTACACTTTTGTTAGGCTGAAGCCGAAACCTATTCTACCTTAATATTTCATCCATAACTGGAGGAAACATATGGGTTCATACCTTTCCCATTAGTAAAATTAATGTAGTACTCCTGGCAGAATTGAACCTTCCACACTTAGGGCACAGTCTGCACCTGTAACCATTACACCACACCACAAATACTGCTATAGATTTTCCCCTCCCTAAAGGAAGAATAGAAAAGGAATTCTTTTTGTCTTGGACATTAGCAAGAATTAAATTCAAATCATTTAAAAATAGAATTTCCCATTCTATTCTCAGTTCCATTAAACCATTATTCCTCGCAAATCTGCCCAATTCTTTACAACACCAAATAATTTTACTCTTTAGCTTTACTTTGAATGCGGCATAAATTATTTGTAAAGTCTTTTACTGAGTGCCGAGTTTCACCGGATACAATTACGAGATAAGTCCGAATTCCTTGGCCTTTCATACTGACTCCAACTAATCGCCTTACAAAGTCTTTCCTTTGAAAAGACTGAAGAATACTTTTCAGTTTTTATCATTCATGCTACACTCGTATTAAAGTCATTTGGGCAAATGGAGTAAATTACCCAACAGATCTTGCATCCTTGCTTGACGTACCCACCTATGCGTGAACCAGGGTTTATTACTAAACTAATAAATAATAAATAACTGAAACAACCATTATGAAAGCAATCTGTGAGGCTTCTTTTTCATTAGTTACTAGACTAAGATGTAGGGGTGGACGTCACTCCTTTCCTTAGATTAATCCACCTATTATTAACATCCATGCTGATGAGACCATTCTCTATTCTAGTGTGGCTCATCTCCTTTGGATCAGTTGAAATATGCAGCTACTCTAGAAGCTGATCTCGATTCAGTTATGGATTAGGATACAAGATTGTTTCATTTAATTTTAAGATTCAGCTTGTGTCTTTCAAACGTATAAGTGTATCTTTTCTTTCTGAGATTTTCATGGATGGCTCTGGTTTTAGGGAGAAATCAACTCTGAAATTTTTTGAGTGTTCTCATTAAATTTTTCTTGGAGAGCATATATATAAAATCCATTGCTTTTTTTTTTTTGCTTATAAATTCATTTCTCTCTATAATATAACTCTAAATACTTTTCCACACCTGAAACTATCTATCTATACAAATTTGTGAGACTATGTATTGAATATTGCTGTCATATTAGGGCTGGTGAATCTCATTTGAGGATTAAGATGCAGAAACGTATCTGTAATTTAATTGGTATTAAACCTTTTCTTCTTTCTGCAACCTTATTCCTTACAAACATGACGTTGCTAGTTTCAGTCTTTTCTATAAATACTATTGCATGTGTTCTTCAGAATTGTCTGATCTATTCTCTGCTTCCTTTGTTCCAGCTCACTTGTCTTGCTGATCTCATGGTCTTCATCAATTCACTGTTTTGATATTTCACTGTAATCCAGCTTCCAATTCGAGTAAATTCTTTCTAAGGACTGCAAGCTTGTAAAATTTTCTTTCTGCTGACTGTTTTCCTCCTATTTATAGCATTGATCCTTTCAAGATTAAGGTTAATAGGTATCTCCTGTCTTTGTGATAATCTTTCGTTCTTGTTAGCTTCTTATATCAAGTGTCTTCACACCTTGTCTGAAGCGATTTCTATACAAAAGAAAGAAAAGAAAAAAAAACTTCCTCTTCATTCATGCAAGGACTATTTTTTTAGTTACTGCTATAATTTGACCAAAGATAGAACCCCAGTCGATTTGACCATTCAACAAACATCTTGACTATTATGTCAAATTGACCGATAATACTAAACTATCTCCCACTCTACCATAAGGACTCGGACAGACATATGCATGGGCTTGGAGTCTATATTCGTAACACCTTCCCCCTGACTAGAGAAATAAAACTAGAATCAGACGACCAGGCCTTTATGTGCTTCAGACTAAATATGCAACATAATATTAGCTACTTGTATTTTCTCTACCGCTCTCCCTCAACCCAAGACTGTGCCCTAATAAAGTCTCAGGCAGCATAGATATAACACTCTCCCTTGATACTAGCGCACAAGTATATGTATTTGGTGACTTCAATGTCCACCACAGTAATTGGCTAGGATTCTCTAATCACAGACGTAGCTGGTAGCACAACACATAGCTTCTCTATATCCCATTCCCTATCCCAGATGGTTACATTTCCGACACGTTTCCCAGACCAGCAAGATCAACATGCCTCGCTTCTAGATCTTTCTGACAATGGTTCCCGATGATTGTACAACAAATTCCTACAGTCCACTCGGGAATGCTGACCACGCTGTGATAATGGTAGAAATCAGCCTAAATTCTCGCCCTAAAACTGAAGACCCACTACTCAAAACAACGAGGTATTACAAAAAGGCTGATTGGGAAGCCATCAGGGAACTCATCAGAGATGCCCCATGGCAAAATATCTTTACTCTTCCAGCAGAACAGTGTGCAAATGGTACCCCTGAATGGTTCAAAACTGCAATTGAAGCACATGTTCCTGCACGGAAATTCTATAGCAAGTCCCACTCTCCCCAATGGTTTACTTCTGCTTGTGCAGCTGCCATTTGTCAAAGGCAGCATGTGTTCCGCAGATTCAACCGACATAAGTCCATCTCAAATAAACAGAAGTTTCTAGAAGCTAGAAATAATTGTAAGAGAATGATAGACAGCTAAGACAGATTACTCTGAGGCCACCAGAAAACGTATCGAAGCACAGAAATTAGGAACCCGGGATTTTTGGAAAATCTACAACAGCGTAGTAAATAATGGGAAGTCAACTATTCCCCCACTAGCAAACAATCATGAGGTTGCTTGCACGGCAACTGACAAGGCTAATCTGCTTGCCAGTCGGTTTGCCTCAAACTCCACACTGAACTCGGTACACCACTCCCTGCCTGATTTTCCTTTGCGAACAGACGCCACACTAGACGATTTGAAAATCACCCCCTTCTCAGGTACATGCTATTATAAAAAACCTAGATACCTCAAAAGCATGTGGACCAGATCTCATCCCGGCTGTGCTATTAAAAAAATGCTCTGCTGAGGTTGCTCCAGTTCTCTCCAAACTTTACAATAAATGCCTTTATGAATCTTGCTTTCCCGACTGCTGGAAAACCGCTTCTGTGGTACCAGTCTTCAAGAATTCTGGTGAAAGAACTGACCCACTAAATTATCGCCCCATTAGTCTCCTCCCGCTTTTCACCAAAATATTTGAGTCCTTAGTTAATCAAGCCCTAGTTCAGCACCTAACAGCTGCTAAACTCCTGACTGACAAGCAATATGGATTCAGGCAAGCCCGTTCAATAGCAGATATCTTAACTGTAGTTTCTGAACGTATATATCGTTCATTGGACAAAACGGGGGAGGGCAGAGCGGTAGCCCTTGATATATCTAAGGCTTTTGACAGGGTATGGCACGATGGTCTTCTAAGGAAAATTAGATCATATGGAATCACTGGAAGAATTCATAATGTAATTAAATCCGTAAGAGAAAAATCCAAGTTGTCCTCTACTGTTGTACATCTAAACAATATGATATAAATGCGGGAGTACCTCAGGGGTCTATCCTTGGACCTCTATTATCCCTGATATTCATAAATGACCTCCCTGATAAAATTGTTTCGGAGATGGGTATATTTGCCGATGACACCACTCTCTATAACAGATATGAGGGGGAAACAAATGAACACATATCCAAGGAAATGGCAGAAACACTAGAGGATGACCTCCAATCTGTAGTGGAATGGGGACAAAAATGGATGGTCACATTCAATGTTGCTAAGACTAAGCTTGTTTCCTTCAATAACTACAAGAAACCTTCTCTACCACCAATAACAATGGCCAAGAACACATTGCCTGAAAGTACTTCTTTTAAACTCCTTGGCCTAATGTTTACAGGGAATATGAACTGAAATAGATACATTGACAGCATTGCCAAGGCTGCTGCAAGGAAGGTTGGCTCCCTCTACCGTGCTAAAAAACTACTTACGCCTGAAACTATCCTGTACCTCTATAAGGCCACCATTCGCCCATGTATGGAGTACTGTTGTCACATCTGGGCTGGTGCATCTGCTGCTTGTCTCTCGCTCCTGGACAGGGTTCAAAAGAGTCGCCAACCTGATAGGTCCTGAACTGACATCTAGGCTTCAGCCTCTGTCCCATCGACGAGATGTTGCACCCCTCTGCCTGTTCTACAAATACTTTAATGGTGAATGCTCTGACGAACTGCAAACACTTGTACCTCCTCGACGTAACCACCCCCGACAAACCCGACAAGCTAGTAAGTCTCATCCCTTTACAGTAGAGATCCCTAGGTGCAAGAAAGCCTTTTACTCCAATAGTTTCTTCCCCAGAACTGCAGGTCTTTGGAACTCCCTTCCAGGATTCTGCTTCCCCAACTGTACTGATATGCAGAAGTTCAAGTGTAATGTTAACAAACATCTTTCTACTCATCTCCCTTCATAATGCCCCTGCAAATTAAGTCCCTGATAGTAGCCCCCTGGTTCAAAGTGGCACTGTGCCTTGTTTGGGGTGAAAATTGAATTTAAAAAAAAAAATAAAAAAACTACTGTAATATAAGTGTTATAATTGACTTATAAAACATCAAATGTCATTTTCCAATGAGAAAGTAATGATAAAAACAAAAGTTGAACATCATTTAACAGCTGATCCAGTCAGAAGAAAAAGGGGAAAAAATTAAAAGAATTGAGTTGGTAAACTAAAGATGCCAATACAAAAAACAAACGGGAGGGAAGAATGTTACTAAGAAAGAATCGAAAATGGAAAGAAAATTAAGTGAAATAAAAGCGAGAGAGAAAGAGAGAGATCCAAAGTAAAATGAACGCGATTCAACAGCTGGATCAAAATTCGGTTGGTAGCGAAGGTGGGAAGATCAAAAATAGACCCAGAAGTCATAAAAAGCAAAACACAACGACAATGAACATTAGGACAGTAAAATATTAAACTATTGGAATGAAGTGGTAAGCTTTTATTGTAACAGAGCATCAATGAATGAAATTAGCAGCAGCCATAGAATAGCTAACTAACAAAAAATATTCGCAGCAGCAGCCGTTTTAGTGTTATGCAAATTGGCAAGTGTGCACACGTTGATGTCAGAGGAAGGAGAGAAAGGAGGGAAAAATACACCACATGGTCATGGGGAAGACACAAAATGCACCGGGGAAGATGGACATGTGAACACAAGGGTGGGGGTCAGCGTAAGGTTGTGAGGAGAGAAACTTTTTAAAAAGTACATGTTATATGACAGCGCAATGTAAAACACGTGTATATGCGGAAAGACTTTTGAAAGATAATAAAATGCATTATTTTGGAAAAAAAAAAATGAATGCATTTCATTTGCACTTTAAAAAAAAATGAGGCAGAGTTTTTATTTCTTTCCTTTTTTTTACACGGTGGTCACCACTTATCAAGGCCTGGAAGCCACTCAGAGATAAGGGTTATTGCAAATACAGTACATTAGTGTGGAGATTTAATGAAGTGTTTACTTAAGAGGGCGGTTCATTAGGAATTTGTTAACGTTGGACTTGAAGACATCGAAGTTGTAGTCAGGTGGGAAGCAGGCAGACAGAACAGTTCCGCAGGCATGCAGTTCTAAGAAAGAAGCTTTGTTCATGAAATCCACGTCTTGATTTAGGCACAGATAGTGGGGAAAATTTTTCAGTGGATTCAGCCAGACTGGTGTTTTTTGTGAAAGATTGGAGTTCAGACGAGCACCTGCCATGGAAATAACGATAACACAAGGATAGGCTTGCAACGTTTCTTCTGTTGGAGAGAGGTTGCAGGGTAGAGAAAGGGGCATCCCCCATTAAGCCACAAAGTCTATTTTGTACTCTGTCAAGGCAGGATAGGCTGTTTTTAGCAGCTCCTGCCCAGATATGGCAGCAGGATTCCATCCTTGGACGTACTTGGTTTTTATATAGATAGAGAATTGCATCAGTAGTGAGATATCTTCTTGAGCAGTAGAAGGATCCCACCATCTTTCCAGCGACCTTGGCAACAGACTTGATGTACGTGTTCCATTTCAGATCAGGAGTAAAGAACAAACCCAGAAGCTTGTCAAAACATGGGGCCTCTCCTAGACGAGAGCCATCCATTTCAATTGATGCCAGATGGGGATCAGAGCGTTTATGATGTAAAGATAGGAGCTTGGTTTTAGATGCATTAAAGGTAACCAGCCACGTCTTCCCCAACTGAACCACGCGCTCGAGATCAGAGGAGAGAGAATCAGAACTTTGTCATTTACAGCCTTTGATGTGTTGCCGTAGATGGTCATGTCATCAGCATAGATGTCAACGAATGATTTAAGTATGTGTTTAGAGAGGTCATTGATGTAGATCAGGAAGAGAGTTGGGCCCAGGATTGACCCTTGAGGGACTCCAGCATTAATACTGCAGGCCTCTGATTTTTGTTCATCGACCACTACTCTTATGAGCCTATCAGAGAGAAATGATTTAATGATTGAGAAAACATTTCCAGTTATACCATAGCTGGAAATCTTGTGAAGTAGACCCTTATGCCACACCTTGTCGAAGACCTTTGATATGTCAAGAGCAATTGCCCTAGAAAGGAAGCCTTTGTCAAGAGATTCACTAATCCTGTGAGATATAACCGTTAGCACATTTGCGGTAGATCTTGCAGAACGGAAACCATATTGTGTCACTAAGAAGGTTGTTTCTGCTGAGGTGGTTGACTATTTCTCTATTTAATATGGATTCCAGCAACTTACTCATAACACACGGGAGACTTATTGGTCTGTACTGAGAGGGAGATGACTTATCACCTGAATTCTTAAATACAGGACATACTGATGAGGTTTTCCAGGGTGTTGGAAAGCACTTAAGGCAACGCTTAAACAGTTTCGTAAGTATGGGAGCAAGTTCTGGTTGAAGATTTTTTAACACTATAATTGGGATGCTGTCAGGGCCAGTTGCTTTACTGGAATCAAGGTTCTTGATTAGCTTGGCGACCTCATGCACAGATATTTGTATGTTACCTAGCGTGTTCTGTGTTATAGGAGAAAATATGGGGAGTTGATGGCCTTGGTCACATAGGGTAGAATTAGCTGCAAAGTTCTTGGCAAATAGTTTGGCCTTGTCTGATGCTGACGAGATGACCTCTGGTCCGTTGATAATGATTGGGATAGAACACACACTTCTGTTCAGGATGCTATTTGTTATTTGCCAAAACTGGTGGGAACCAAGCCGTTGATCAGCTACTTTGGATTTAACAGACTGGGCATATAGCTCTCTTGCATTTTTTATTACTCTTTTACAGTGGTTGCTGGCGTTCCTGAAAGCAGCTTTAGTCTCAGTGCATCTCTTATGTTGGTAGTTATGGAAAAAGTGATTTCTGTGCACGATAGCAGCAGCACATTCTGGGGAGAACGATGGCTGGCTATAGGTTTTTGTTGGAATTTTTTAGATGATATGAATTGGTCTATGCCTACAATTAACTATTCGGTCAGATCTGATACTATTTTTCCTTTGCGATGGTACCAGACAACGTGTGGGTCTGAGTGGTTGAAATGTAATTACACGGTTAAAGTGTAACTGCCACATTATACTATGAACAAACATAGTTTAATACGACTTTTTCAGTATCATTCATATAAACAGTTTATTGTATTATCCGGAAACATCAACGTATCAGTACTTACGACAAGCAGCCTAATTCGTTATGTTCTCATTTCATATGGTACTAGCGGGGGTACCCGGCGTTGCCCGGGTGTGTCGATGGTGATGTAGTAACGAACTTGGGTGGGGGAGATCTTAAAAAAAGTGGTGGTAGCTGGAGGGGGTATCAAAACAACAATAGGCAGTTTGGGTGAAGAAAAGTGTTAAAAAAAGTGGTAGCAGGCAGGCTCGAACCCGTAACGGGAAGGAAGAAAAGGTGAAAAACAAACCTAATATCTGAGCTGATGCATCCATTGTGCAACTGGAAGTTGTGAGCGTTGGAATTAAGGGTATTTAATCGAAAGGAGATGACTTGCGAAAATGTCGACGAAAAAAGCGACCCCTCCTTGTAAAAACGGCTGAAAAGGAATTAATGTTTTTGGCCAATTTTCCGATATTTGTCTTCCGGAAAACGGAGCTTTAAAGCGTCTGCAACCTTCTGAGAATTTGGAACTGAACCTAGTATTGAATTCTAATCGTGAGTTTTGAAAAGTAGGGTCAGCATTTACGTTCACTTTGATGTCAGGTGTTGGTGTTTCTGTTGAATTGATCAGTTTTCGGTATGATACAAAATTGGTTGTGTACAGCCGTTAGCTGCACTCTGATTGGATTGGTAATTCGCTTTCTTTCCTTTTCTCTCCCCCTTTCACTTCCCTCCCCATTGTCTCGCCCCCTTCTTTCTTACCTTTTTTTCTGTTCCCTCTTTTTCTTTCTTCCTCTTTTCTCACGTTCCCTCGTCTCTTTTTCCCTTCAGTTTTCTCTCTTTATTCATCTTTCTCTATTCCCTCACTCTCATTATTTATTTCTCTTTTTATTCTCTTTTCCTCTTATTTCCTCGCCCTCTCGCACTTCTCGTTCGTCCTATCTTTTTCTCCTTATCCTCCTTTTTTCTACCTTTTTCTTTCTTTTCTTTTCCTCTTTAAAATTCTACAAAATTCCTCTAACAAATATCTGAACGTACACTTATTAGCCTTTGCCTCCAAAAGTCGTTTTTAATGGTTGTTTATATTAATCAAGGAGTAGTAATAACAGGGGGAAACAACTCATTATTTACTCCTTTCCAATAAGTATTATTTCGGCATTGAATAACCTGATAAATACTGGCAAAAAATTTAAACAAACAACCAAACCCAGTCATGTATTTCAGCCCACATAATTTCCCTTTTCGTGAAGTATACTTTTATTGGACTTCATTATTGTCTTTTATTCCATGAATCAATTGGCCTCCTTATTCTTCCCCTCCCCCAATGTTCTTTTCGCACTTGATGGTCGTTGATGAATTCTTGACATTTTGAATGAATCTAATCTTTATCTCTCGTCCGATATAAACACATACACATACCTAACTTTATATGAAGGTATATCCTTTCACTTCCCCCCCTCTCTCTCTCTCTCTCTCTCTTTCCCCCCCTCTCTCTCTCACTCTTTTTTCCTTTCTTCTCAATTAGCCTAAATTGCACTTGCCAGAAATATCTGAATGCAAACTTATTAGTTTTACTCATAAAATCCAACTACATCATTAATGGTTGCTTTCATTAATCAGTAAGTGATCACAGGGGAAAAACTCTTGCTTTCCTTGTAACTTTGGTTGTTTACGTTCAGTCCTTTTCAATGAGTATCATTTCGACATTAAATAACACCCCTCTTCCTAAAAACGTCTAACAAATAACGAAACACAGTCATGTATTTCAGCTTACATTATTTTCCCTTTTTCATGAAGTGTCCTTTCATTGTCTTTTATTCCACAAATAAATTGGCCTCCTTATTCCGCCCCCCCCCCACAATGTTCTTCCCGCACTTGATCGTCGTCAATGAATTCTTGACATTTTGAATGAATCCAATCTTTCGGCATCACTCATTCGATGTATGTCAGTTGGAAGAAAATGATCATTCACATTTTCTATTCTGACATTTAAAAAAAAAAAAAAAACTTTCAGGAAACAAGCATTTCTTTTTTTCTCTCGGCATTACAAGAGATTTCTGTTATTTATTAGCTGAAAAATATTACTTGTATCACTAATAGATATTTAAGTCAGAACTATAGAATTATTGCTATTACTAATTTATGTTTGGTATTTGTCCGTCTGAAGCCGAGACTATTATTATTTCTATTACAAATAGATACTTAGATGTTATTTGTTTTTGCGATTCATTTTGAATTCAAATATTTATGAAAGTGCATTTTTACCTAAATGCAAGTTGGGAATAATTTTCCCTTTATCCAATTTGGTACCCCCACATTTAGGTGAAAATGCACTTTCGTAAATAATTGAATTCATTCAAGGCGTATCGCAAAAACAAAAATAAATAACATTTAAATCGCGATATATCCAAACAGTCGGCGAGATGGACGAGCGAATGAAGAGTTCTGGCTCATTACTGTGGGGTTCTGATTTCGAATCTCACTAGGTCCAGCCACTCTGATGAGTCGTACACGACGAAACACGTGTCAGTGGATAATTATATTTTAAAAACAATATATATATCGCTCCCCATGTGGGGGGGTATCAAATTGGTTAAAGGGAAAATTATTCCCAACTCGCATTTAGGTAAAAATGTTTTTCGTAAATAATTGAATTCATTCAAAACGTATCGCAAAAACAAAAATGACATCTAAGTAAATTACGATGTATCCAAACAGTCGGCGAGATGGACAAATAGATACTTGGTATTCGTCCTCTGAAGTCGGAACTATACTATTACTTCTGTTAACTCTCTTTCTCTCTCCCCCCCCCCCCAAATGATATAAAATTTCTATTTTCTATAAAATATCTCAAAGTAAACTTATTAGTTTTTTTTCCCCCCTCTCGAAAAGTCGTTTTTATTGATTGTATTACTCAAGGGAGACAAGTCATGATTTACTCCCTTTCTAATAAGTATTGTTTCGGCATTGAATAACCCTTTAAACAAAAGCAAAAAATTAAAATAACCAAACATATGTCTACTTTGCCTCAGTTGAAATATGCCAGATTATTTCGTGAAGTGTACTTTTAGTAGACTTCATTATTGTCTTTTATTCCATAAATAAATTGGCCTCCTTATTCTTATTCCCCTTCCCCCAACAATGTTCTTTTCACACTTGATCGTCGTAGATGAATTCTTGACATTTTGAATGAATTCAATCTTTCAAAATCATCACTGAATGTCAGCTGGAAGGTGATGATTATCACGTTTTCTATTCTCTTGGAAACTCGGCAAACGCATTACATTTTTTTTTTCCATTACAAAGGTTTCTGTTATATATCAACTATTACCTGTCTGTCTGAAGTCACAACTATACTATTCTATTACTAATAGAGATTTTTTAATAGATGAAAGGTCAGCACTTATCAAGGCCGGGAGACCACACTAGGATAAGAGCTGCGTGTTGGAGATAACAAGATCAGCATGTAAGAGGACAACTCAATAGGAATTGATTTACATTAGATTTAAAAACGACCATGTTATAGTCAGCTGGGAAGTAAACACACGGTATTGTGTTCCACAGACAGTTCTAGGAAAGAAACACTCCTTATAGAATTTTTGTTTAGTTTTGAGCAGAGATTGAGCGTGAGGAAAGTTGTTGGTGATTGTTGCAGCTAAGCGAGTATTTATTGCTAACAGTTTAGAGAAGCAACATAGATTGGAGTTCAGTCAAGCACTTAGCATAAAAGTAATGATAGCACAGAGATAGACTCACAATGTCATCTGTGAGAAGAGGGAGAGGTGAAAAGGTCCTCACCTACTAAATTTCCAAGACGGTTTTGTGCCATGTCAAAGCAGGAAAGGGTGCCCTTAGGAACTCCACCCCAGATGTAGCAACAGTACTCCATCTTAAGACATATAATTCTTGCACAGATACAGGATTGCATTGGAAGTGAGATACTTTATGAAGCGGTAAAATGATGTAACCATTTTTCCAGTAATCTTGGCAATGGAACTGATGTAGGTCTTCCATTTCAGGTTAGGCATAAAGGTCAGTCCCAGAAATTTGTCGGAGCAGGGTGCTGTTCATTTCAACTGAAGCAAAGTGGGTACATGAGCATTAGTAGTGAAGAAAATCAGAAAAATCATGATCATTGTTGGCCTTTGTATAGATGTCGACAAATGATATAAGAATATGATTTTGGAGGGCGTTGGTGAAGATCAGGAAGAGAAATGGTTCCAAGATGGATCCTTGGGGCATGCCAGTGTTAATACTGTGAGCTTCAGCTTTCTGTCCATCAGCAACAACTTGGATAGATTTTTTAGAGAAAAAAAATTATATGGTTGAGAGGACATTTTCAACTAATCTATCGCTTGAAATCTTATGAAGTAGACCTTTGTACCAGACCCTATTAAATGCCTTGGATATGTCAAGAGCTATTGTTCTAGAAACAAAGCTATCGTCAATAGATTCTCTGATCCTGTGTGAAATTACCATCAGCACATCAGTAGTTGATCTCTCAGAATGGAAACCATATTGCATGTCGCTGAACGGGTTGTTTTTGTTGATGTGATTAAAAACTTTTATATTTATCACAGATTCAAGCAATTTACTCATGACACACAGGAGGCTGATTGGTCTGTATCGAGATGCAGAAGACTGATTCCCCCACATTTTTTAATACTGGGCAGACTGTTTTCCAATGTGTTGCATCTTTTTAAGGCAGCGTTTGTATTGTAGCGAGTTCCGGTTGCAGCTTTTTTAGCACAATGATTGCAATGTTGCCAGGGCCAGTTGTTTTGCTGGAATCAAGGTTTAAATAAACTTAAGCCATCTAAATCAATGTGGCACCGAATTCCCTAATTACTGGTGATATATTTTGAACTCTGAGGCGATATTCCTACTCTACACTTGAGGATTCCTACAAGAATATCAGGACTTAAATCCCTCAACGCAGAAACATCCAAGCATTTTTACTTGTACACTGCTGACCAAACTTTTCAAGGATCTACTTAATGAATAATATCCCCATTGTGTCTTGCATTACTGCATTAAGAATATGACTTCCTTCACTATTTGACAGATATGCATATCTTACTATTGGACTTGTTATATAATCTTATGTAACCATCTTTGGCTTTAAGGTTTTTATAGTTTTGTATATTTTTCATTTATTGTTTTATTTCTATTCCTTTATCCATAATGCTATATATATATATATATATATATATATATATATATATATATATATATATATATATTAGTGTGTGGGTCTATATATTGTTTGAGACGATTAGAAAATTTTCCCTGATTCTGATACAAGTACCAATTCCGATTCTTCCAAAATTTCTAAATATTTAATTAGAGATTTGATGCTTTTTAAAAACAAATGTTCAAATGATACATCTCCGTACATATATTTTGCAAAACGAAAAAAAATACACCTAGGGCATATATTAAGAGTAGATCTTTCTAAATATATTTCTCAAATATTTTCCTTGTCATTGATTGAAAAGTATTGTACAAGCTCTATTTTTCTTTAAAAAAAAAAAAAGCAGATGACATTTATTTGTCAATGCTATTTGAAATTTTCATAAACAAAAAAAAAAAAAAGCAATAGGTATGCAAAACAAGAAAACCGTGTAGGAACAAAATAGTTAACAAAGCCCGTTCCCATAGTAAGAAAAGTTTCTACATAATAATGTTGCTATTTAGAAAACTATTCTTAACATAGGGAGGGGAGGACTCTCTTAACCATTCTCTACCTTCTCTCTATGAAAGATTGTTTTCTCCCAAATATAAAGATTTGGTCAGTTATTGGATTGATTTGTTTTACTGTAAAAGAAAAAAATAGTAACAGCAAATTTGTAGGTTAACACTATCTGAATCACCCCCCCACACACACACCCAGGAGATTCTACCCTTTTTTAAATTTTTTTTTTTATAGATTTTAATCGTTTGTTTCTGCATAATAAAACGGGTCTGTAAAAAATGTACCGAAATTTTAACATGCTGGAGAAATTGTTTTGCATGAAAAGTTAAATATTTGGATCTTGAAATGCAATTACATACATTGAGCTTCTAAACAAAAAGGGTGGGTATACACAGTGAAATATAACTGAAAAATGTATTTTATCAAAACACTGTGTGTGTGTGTGTGTGTGTGTGTGTGTGTGTGTGTGTGTGTGTGTGTGCGTGCGCGTGTGTGTGTGCACGTTTGTGTGTGTGAGTAGATTAAGACAAAAGACATTCAATTATCTCATTCTTATTGTAGCATTTTTTATTTCTTTTTCATACACCTGTGCTGTGAGATTCTTCTCATTCATCAAAGTAGGAAAAGAGAAAAGGAAGGTGATGTCACATACAATTAACGTGCGTGTGCGTCACAAAGCACTTCAGTCAATCAATCATTCCTTGCAATTATTCAATTTCATCCATATAAACCATTCCCGACGATTTTTGCGGGGTTTTCTTCGATTTATTCTTCAGATATCCATGATTTACTATTTGTCCCCCATGTCAGTTTTTCGTGTCACATTTTGATACGTCTTTCTCTCGTTGATTTTTTTTCGCTCTCTCTCTCTTTCTTTTTCTCTGTATTCATTCCATCTACCTCCCTTTCTCTCTCTTTACTCCCTCTATATCTATTCATTACTGAAGCAGCACTAACTATGCAGGTTGAACCGGCTTTCTCTGAAGGAGGAAGTTTCATGGGAGTATGAAATTAACATGCGGTCCCCAGTCGCATGTATATCCCCGTTAGGGGAGATGACAACGTTAAATTTTCGCAACTCTTGCAGGTGTCATCATCGTCCTACATAAAGTGCCTTCTATTTCCAAATGGTCCCTCATCTGTTACTGACCAGGCTCAATGTTGCTTAATTTTGGCGATCCAACGAGAATTTATGTGTTATGTGATTCTGCTCTCATTTTCTCTTTGTTGCTCTTTCTTTCGTTCGTCTTTCTCTTTTTACCGTCTTTCTCTTTTCTGTCATTCTCTGTATTCATCCATCCCTCTTTTTCTCTGTACTCATTTCCTATCCCCCCCTCTCTCTCTCTCTTTCGTAATTCTTTCCCCCCCCTCTCTCTTTTTGTATTTTGGCCTTGCAAGGCCTATAATAATCGGGACAAACTCTATTACATTAGATACACTTAGCATTCTGGAGTCATAAGTGCCACTAATAACTATCAGGTCATTAGGTACATCGCTTACACCATAAGACTTTGTACTTCCCCCATGCCTCTTTGTAAGCCCTTCCTCTTTCTCTTCCTCCCCTGGGCAAAACACAAAACTATATGCAGTGATGAAAGCTCCAATTTTGGAACTTTATCCGGGGTCACACCTTAGTTACCACTACTCCCGCTCTTCACTGGAGTAGTGATACTTGTCAGGGTCCAACCTATCACTTAAAAATAGAATCTATAGAATTATTTGTGGCACCCTCCTTACACACACACGGAATGATCTCCTTGGTTATTCCAAATTGAATGATTTAATATACTTTTTCGTTGTATGTTTACAAGTATTTCATAAGGTTTCGCATTGACATTTTATTTAAATTTAGCCGAATTTAAATAAAAGCTGCCATTGTTTCAAATATGCGATTGCAGACATGAACAAGATAAAACTGTACGTTTCCATTTCGAAGCAAAAAAAAAAAAAAAAAAAATGGTTTCGCCTTTTTATCTTAGAATATTTCAAGGTTACTGCAACTTAGATGCACGCGTTGTGCTTTGATTCACCTGCATGTTGCAAGTGTTATGAAGTATACAATTTCTGATGATTTTATTTATATATATATATATATATATATATATATATATATATATATATATATATAAAATGGCACTTTTCGAAATGTCGTTAATTGCCAAAATGCTATATTGTTTTTTTTTTTTTTTTTTTTTCCTTAAATATTTAAGATATTAAGCAAGCTTTCGTTTCGAACAAACCCTTTTCAAGCCATTTCTTTTTTTATCATTTTTTTTTGGGGGGGGGAGACGTAAAATCTCTTGGTGGTAGTCTATCGGGACGTTAACTAGACAGTTTTAAAGTCTTTAAATGCAAGCACCCGGCTTACATGATAATGTAATAAGAATACAGAGGGCGCTTTTTGAAATATCATTAATTGGGTATTTAAATTTTTTTATAGGAAGCTAAAATGATATTAAGCTTAAGGATACTTTAGAAGAAACTGAAATCCATAGTCTTGCTTAATTTGTGTCTAATGATTATAAATCAAATTCAACACAAATCTAAAATTTTGAATTTTTAAATGCGAGATTGTGCCCATATTTTGCTCCTTAAAAACTCTTCCCAAAAATCTGAAATTTGGCGAATTATTTACACATTGTTTTCTAATTCCTTTTGTTAAATTTCACAAAAATCACATGTATCTGAATTTTTGCAATGGGTGTTCACACCCTTTTTAGCCCCTCTTTGCATGAAACTCAAACTAAATATAGCTCTAGTATTCCAAAATTCATAATGATCAGTTAATGAGTTTACAAGAGAATATATAAACATACGCACATACTTTATAAGATATATTCTTTCTGGTTTTTCCCCCACGTTTTCTCTTTTCTTCCATTCCTTTTTTTCCTTTTCTTTCACTTTCCTCTCTGTTAACCTAAATTGCACTTTTCTAGAAATATCTGGAAGTAAACTTATTAGTTGTAGCCCCAAAATCGAACAAAAGTTATTATTTATGGTTGTTTACGTTATTCAAGGAATAGTGATCGTAAAAGGAGACAACTCTTGCTTTACTTGTTACAATTTTGGTTGTTTATACTTCTAATAAGAATTATCTCAGCATAAAATAATCTTTTTCTTTCTCAAAACAACCCACAAACAACCAAATCTAGTCACAAAAAAGAAATAATGTAGGTTTCAGCTTCTTTATTTCTCCTTTACTGAAATGTCCTTTTGATAGACTTGTCTTTTATTCCATAAATAAATTGGTCCTCTTATTCAGTCCCACCCTCCCCCATCTTCTTTGCACACTTGATCGTCGTCAATGAATTCTTGACATTTTGTAATGAATCCAATCTTTCGGCACTACTCGTTCGATGTATGTCAGTTGGAAGAAAATGATCATTCACATTTTCTATTATGACGTAAAAAAAACTTTCAAGAAACAAACATTTCTTTTTTTTTTTTTTTTTTTTTTTTTTCTTTCTTTTAGCATTACAAGCAATGGAGATTTGGTATCTATCTGTTGGAAGCCGGAATTATATTATTAGTACTAGAGATTTGATATCGTTCTGAAGCTGGAACTATACTCTTACCTTTGGTACTAATAGGTTTCGTATCTGTCAGAAGCCAAAGCCATGCTATCACTTATATTAAACTAGCCTAGGTGCCTGGCATTGCCCGGGTGTTTGTAGGTGTGTGTTGAGCAAAAAAAAAAAAAAAAAGTGGTAGTAGGCAGGCTCGAACCCATGACGCGGAGGCAGAAAAGAAAGTGAAAGAAAATCTGGCATCTTACCGCTATGCCATCATGCGCCCGGAAATCTAAAGCGGTCAAATTTAACGCAGTCAATCAAAAAGATGACTTGCAGAAATGGGGTTGCTTTTAAACATCCCACGAAGGTCGTTTTTAATGTGAGGGAAAACCAGCTCCCCCCCAAAAGGGGGCACTCTGGCAGTATCCTAATAAATAGTAATTGTCTCATTATGAAGGGTTTCCCCTACATTGACCAAGGACCAATTACAGAAGAGATACTACCCGGGCAAAGGCCAGGCATTGGTGTTCGAATAGATTCGCTTTTTTATACGAAAAAGACAAACAAATAGGCAACACAATAGCACGGTGGGAATTTTGTTTAACTTGATAAAAAAAAAAGATAGAGATGATGTCCGATACTATGATTGAGGAAGTATGCAAAAACTTCTCACAGAATCTAACCGATGTGAGAACTCCTACCCAAAAAGGCTTTCGTGACCATACAAACGCTCGTGCCCATTTTACTCTTTATATAATAGATGTATTATTGTACTCTTTTTATGCTCAATTCGGGGGTAGAGCATTAATGTAGTATTTGTTTCATAGTCATAAGATCATCCTCTTAGGCATAATTTCTTCCTTTGGAAGTAGTGTTGTCTGTTCTGCAAGTGTTATATCACTTTGCTAGGCATTACAGCCCATAGTTGTTTCGTTGGTTGTTGTAGTTCTGGTTAATAATTATTAATTCACACAAGACACAAAAAAGAAAATATGTACAATTTAAATCTTAAAAAAAAATCTTTGTTTTGTTAATGTTTGAGAAACATGGAACAAGATTTTGTTGCCAGTTCATTGATGCTTTAGCTGATAGATTGCTTCATAAATGAACACAAGCAGAGGTGGATTGTTGTTTGGGTGTGTACCTTCTGCTGCCAGTTAACTTATAGCACTTATGCGATGTCCTCTTCATAAAAATATATTTTTTTATTTGATAAACATTGATTGAATTGTTGGTCTGATGAGACTTAGCTATTTCTGCTCTAGTCGAAACGTGTGCATTTATATAGTCATCAATTTTTGAATAAAATTGATACTAAATATAGACTGTAGGCTTCATTGAATTGTGCAATGAGAATTGGAGCATTCATGTGTGCACAAATTGCAAATATATTTTCTTTGCAGAAGTCGTAAATACTGAAATCAGTTTGTTACGCCACACACACACAGAGCACTTGTCTTTCTTCTGTAACTCTTGGCTGTTGAATTAAAAATAAAACCTATTTATAAAAGAAAGTTGCCGTTTTGTTTCATATATATATACACACACACACATATATAACATTTGTGTGTGTGTGTGTGTGTATATATATATATATATATATATATATATATATATATATATATATATATATTAGGGGTGTACTGATTAATCGGTGTAATCAGCCACTTTGTCGATTAATCACGTTTCTTTTTCCTATTAAACTTAAATAATTTCATCACTGCCATCAGATAGCTTTGACACATTAACATAGTAACTGCTAATTTCACTTAACATTTATTAAGTGTCTGGCCACTATTTTGGCTTTATTAACTAAAATTTCAAAATACAAAGTACAATTTCTAATTCTTAAATGAATATAATTAAACAATTAGATAAGAAAAAAATTACAAACCAACTACAAAGTACAAATTGTAATTCTTTAAGCTGAAGTTCTGCATCTGCTGCTGCTCTACTTCCTCTTCTATTCTTGCTGCCTGCCTCATCTGCTCTCAGTCTTCTCAGTATTTAAAGTATTATTACATTTTCTTGAGAATACTATTTAAGAGGTACATGGTATAGCATTGTACAATGTGTATTGACTAGGCATGCAATGTTCCAGATCTGTGTATTTTAACAATTTTTGTGACGTGTGATTTTGAAATTAGTATATGTTTGACATTTGATGATATTTCCACCACCAAAATTGAACACCTCAGAATTTTTGTTAACTGATAATAAAGTAAGTTGCAGTTGGAATTGTTTTAAAAAATAGGCATAATAATCATTATGTATAGAATTATATTGAATGCTCATATTTACTGTAATTTAATTGTTTTATTTGATGATTCTTTAAAAATTGTCCATCGGTGCAATTTTGCTATTATAAATGATGCTCACTTTTCACACCTTAAAAATGAAGGCCAAAAATGCATTAGAATTCAATGTATTTAGACACTTTTAAAAGTAGCAATGAATTAGAAATAATTGTTCTTTTTACTTCCTATTGTCTTATATTAGGAGTGATGAAAATATCTTTTGTGACATTTTTACTAGTTACTTTTTTGTCAGTTTGTTTCAAAATTGTTAAATGTTGTAATTTACCCATGTGTGTGCTTCTTCACCCTCAGCAAAGTAGTGTATTCTGCCGATTATGCTTCATCATCAAATGTTTTCTATGCCAATCTTTTAAAATTAATATTTAAATCAATCGAAAATCCCATAAAAAAAAGCTTCTTTTGCAGAACTTCCCATTTGTATATACAACCACGTATATACAGCATGATCATGTTGACACACTAGTTCTCGCTTGAGTACCGAAGTTAAGCAACATTGATTTGAGACCGTTTCAGATGGTTGACCAATTGGACGTCAACATCTCCCTGCAGAAGTTACAAAAACCTAACATTATCATCTCCCCCCAATATACATGCGACTATGGACCACTTGTTAATTTCATACTCCCATGAAATTTCCTCATTTGGAGGAAGTTGGTTAAATCCACATTAGAGTTAGTGCCGCAGTTTCATTTTTTTTTTTTCACACTACCACAGGGCTGCTTCCCAGTTGACTATAATATAGTCATTTTCAAGTTCAACATAAAGTTCTTGTTGAACCGTTCTCTTAAATCAGTTTCTACCCTATTTCCACCATTAACAATCATTACAGGATTGTCTCACCTGACATTTATTATCCTCGTGTGGCCTTTCGGCCTTCATAAGCAGTGACTTCTTAAAAAAGGAAGAAAAAAAGCATTGCTTTTGCTTTATAAGAAAAAAGAAAATTTAAATAATTTTTTTCTTCAGTTCAATGTTTAGCAGATGGTAATTATTTTTAGTCCTTTATAATAAACATATCTATTAAAAAAACAGGATGAAATTTAAAAAAATGAATTTTCTTTAAAAAAAAAAAAAAAAAAAAAATACTATTTTTATCAGGAAATGTTTGTTTTTTTTTTTTTTTCCTGGTTTGGAAAGTTAAAAAAAAAATTTCTGATTCTGGATTCAAATTATTCTGCAACCACTTGATGAACGCTACTTTCCGGCAAAGATATTTTCCCAATAATCAAATTCCGTCTGGATCGATATTTTCTGATACCAAATATGTTTATGCTGAATTATTTTTGCTTTTCTAATAAATTTCAAGATCTTCGCTTTTTCAACGATGGTAGAGATTAGACATATCTATTAATACTTACCTCACAGAATCTTTAAATTCTCTAACATTACTAAGATTATATATAGGGAGTAAAAACACTAACCTATGAAGTCAATAGTGTCTTTGTGATTATGCTTGGACTTTCCGACCATCAGTAAATGTCACTTTCTACAGCGATGATTACATAGTGTCTGTATAAAAATGATTGTTAATATTTATTTGCAAATTATTATATATTCGTTGGTTGCATCCCAACGACCAAAGGAAAGAATCAGCTCACAATCATAATTTTTGTTGATTTATATTTTGATGACTGTTTTGTTCTTTACGTGCGTTTTGCAACTGATAAGGAAAAATATTCTACAGTTTTATTTGGATGCTCTCAAGACATATGCTCTCAAGCCAGAAACATAACTTCATCAGATTATTTGAAGCAATTTGAACGAAAAAAAATTTTTATGTTAACGTTGATATATGATGGAACGATAGAATTGTCGCCCTAGAAAAGACATTCCATTTCCGTTTGATGAAAACCGTTTTTTTTTTTTTTGTTTTTTTTTTGCTGCAGACCATCTACTAGTTAGACAGTTGTGTACAAATCCCATAAGCGATAGGAGCTTTCTGTCATGTCTGAAAGTGACACTATGTTCAACGAGTGAGATCGGAGATGCGCCACTGTACAACTCGTGTTCTCTACTATAACTATCCAAGTTCTGACAACAGGACCATTGCCAACACCCTCAAAATGCATAGACTATGGTTATGGTCTTTGGTATGATTTCAAGTGAGGACTATATCATGCCACTTCACATCTTTGCGTAAACTTGAAGTATTTACTTCAAAAGTGCTCAATACGTAGGTAGAGCTAGTTAGTAAGTTATAAAATATATATGGCGATTAAGCTACACTGAATATTCCACGTTTCGTCCACTCTAGGACTCTTCAGACTTATGTGCGAATTTTGTGGTTGTCTGTCGTTTTTATATACGCACCTTCTATTGAGATTTTAGTTAGCCAATCAGCTTTCTAGTATCCACCGCGCCCTTCCTATCAGCCAATGAACATGCACTTACCGGACAAAGGCCTATTTGACCTCTGGTTGACCTGTTCCTTTGTGTGTGCTCTATTTAGCTTAGATATCTAGTTTCTTGACCTGTTTTAAATCTAGGTTAGGGTTTTTTGTTATATATATATATGTGTGTGTGTGTGTGATAGTTTATGTATATTCATGTTTAATTTATTTGTTTATTTTCTATTGTTTTTGTTAGTTTTAAAATTATTTTGTATCGCTATCCGAGAGTAAATTTTATCTTGTGAACACAGGTGTTCGCTATTTCTCTTCTACAGTTTAATAGATGTTGGGGTTCTTTAAAGTACAGGATAGCAAATTTTTCATGAAGGCATAATCTACATGGGTCATCTAGGTCTCTACATGTGGTAGCTTGTCTTATTTTCCATTCGACTACCGGCGAATGTCCGCTTTTCTTGAGTTCCCAGTATTTATTTGCTAGCGTTGTTTTCATACAGTGTTTTTTATTGTTGAATGTACTTTTGTGGTCATAATATCTAGTTTTGAAATCTAAGGTAGTCATACCTACGTAATATTTCTTGTTATTCGGGTTTTCTTTCTGCGCTTTTGGTTAGACATTTATTTTTAAGTGGGCAAACTGCACGGTGTCTACAGTTGCATTTATCTTGTTCGTTATTAGTATTTTTATTTCTAGTATAGTTGTTGTTGTCCGGGGTTGGTTTATTATTATTATTATTATTTCTGCAAGTGTTAGTTTTATTTTTGTCATGGTGTCTACTTTTTTTTTATTGTTTATTTTGTTGTTGTTTACATTGTTTTTATTTAATATTTTGTTATATGTGCTTTAATTATCATCTCTAAATTTTTGCAGCAGCTGTAGGATAACTTTAAGGTATCTTTATTGAAAATTTTGTGTAAGGGGTTGGTTGCCGGGAAAGTGTTTTTCAATAAAATCTAGAAATTTCTTGGCAAGTTTTGTTTTTAACATTTGATTGTATGGGGCTGTATACCAAATTATAGTTCTTTTTCTATTTTTACTTTTATTATAGTATTTTGTTGCTTATATTTGATATCGAGATATGTGTGTGTGTGTGTGTGTATACACATTTTTATATAGAATGTTTATTTTTGTATCAACAATATACGTGTGGTCCAAGAATAGCGAGAGATAACTGAGAAATTGTGGAATTAACATTTATGAACAGTTTATTTAGGGCAAACATTAAATAATAGTAAGAAAGAAGTAAAACAAAAGATAGAGAATAACTAAAAAAGAAGTTATAACAAAGAATACAATTGTTCCCCGTAACAATGTTTTATTCATATTGAAGGGTAAATAAGTAATTCTACAGTGCAAGAACTTTTATTTCTCTGGCGTGTGTCTTTTCAAGTAGAATGGACATCAAGAAATGAAACAAGATTGCAAGGTGATCAGAAAAGCATGATAATCTTAAAGGATGATGATAGTTGAAATGTAACTGCCATTGTTTTGATAATCTCAAGTTTGAAATGAAAAACTAAATATAAACATTTTAAGTTTGAAAATGTCTGCTCACAAGCATCTTGAAAAATGAAAAGCTTAGAATAAACAGACAAGCTGTTTTTAAAACACGCTTTTTAGATGCAAATAAAAAAGAATTTTTTCTTTTTTCTAATTTCGGATTTAAAATCCTTCGTTAGAGAAAGCGCTCTTCTGAAAAAGTGAAAAATATAGAATAAATAGAAACTCTTTCTCTGACGAAGGATTTTACACCCGAAATTAATTTAAAAAAAACAAAAAAAATTTTATTTTCATCTAAAACTGTGTTTTTAAGAGTTTGTCTATTTATCCCATAAACATTTTATTTTTTGTATTTTACTGATTTGAGGAATGTGTTTAAGAATTGTCATTGAGAGAGAATCTTAGCAAACAATAGAGCAAGACTTATGATTGAAATAAGTGGAAGGTTTATCGTTTGCTTTCTCCAGTTGGAGTTAAGAAGTTGATTTTGTTTGTAAAATATCAAGTGCAGCAAGAGAACGCGGACATGCTGTTATAACTCCTCCCCCTTTTTTTTAATTCTTTATTTTGGCCACAACACCTTTCACAATATAGGGAATGGTACATAATGCGATAGAAACATGTGAGCCTAGAAATAGATCGAAATCACAACTTCATTCTTAATCCCAGAGCGTTTAAGAGTATCAAAAATCTCCTGAAAAAAAAAAACGATCTTTCTCTAAGGACCTAACTCTGGTCGTAACAGCATTAATAAATATACACAACTTTTTCGTTTAAAAATTAAATAATAAACTGGTGTTATAAATTTTTTTAGATAACTAATAATTGTTTTTGAGACATTACGAATAACTGTTTTCGGGACGTGTCGAATAACTGAACTAATGTTTCTAATGGTGTGATCAAACTTCTGTTTAAAATTTGCTCTCTATTTCTCATGGTTAATACCTCCAGCAGAATGAAGAGAAAAAATATAACATAAATTTTTCATATGAACCTATTCATGTAATAAAAATATATATATATATATAACATTATTTCGAGTTGTAAAATTTTTCATGATATATGGAACATCTCGTGTTATAAAATTTTTCAAACATCAATTTATAGATTTTAAGAACTTTGAGCATAAAATCTTATCCCAAAATGATTAAATTTGTCAATAAATCGTCCGAAAAAGAATTGATATGGCATAACAAGCAAACATCATATCTGACAGACATTTTATTGTATTCCATCTTAAACGTACATCTTAGAGCATCAAATGTTTAATGCTTTTGAATTTTATTTGCTTATATATATATATATAGCTAGCTCCAGCCTTGCACTATTCAGCTATTTAAAGGAACTTTGTGTTATTAAAAATATTTATATTTGAGTAAAAAATTGTATTTGAAATTTGTTTATTTAGGCAGCATTTTTTCATTCAAGCAAACATTAAAGATAAGTTTCTGTTGAATTATACTTTTTATATTTTTATTTTATTTCTCTAGTGATCCTTTTGTGCTAAAATAAAAAAAATATTAATGTATGTTTTACATGTATCACGAACGTTTTCGATTCTTTGTAAAATCCTCTTCAGTTGACAAGAATAAACCAAAAAATGGAGAAAAGAAAAAAAAAAGTTCAATGCCTTTAAGTGTATTTGCTTATATATTTCCTTTGTTTGTCATTTAACCTTTTACTAAACTGTTCTTATTTAGTTCTGCCACCATCACGGAAATATTATCAAGGAGAATCTCCGAATGAGGGTAAATAATCACTGATTTAATTGCTTGCCTTCTGTTTTTATAGAACAGTAGCTTTAGAATAGGCCTGCTTGGCTTTCATTCTATTGTTAGGAGCGATTGCCAATACGAATGAATTAAACCAAAGGATATAATTCATTGAAACTCAACGCTGCTGTGCTGGCTTGTTTTATTGCGATAGCTTCGTCTTCTTCTGCTGGTGGAGCTTTTTTGTTGGTGGGAGGAGGCTTTTATTTTTGTTGCATCATCATCGCCAATGATTATTAGTAGTTTCAACATCATTCCATGTGTGTGTGTTGCCTACTTCCA
This sequence comes from Euprymna scolopes, assembly GCF_053919585.1. Taxonomy (NCBI): domain Eukaryota; kingdom Metazoa; phylum Mollusca; class Cephalopoda; order Sepiida; family Sepiolidae; genus Euprymna; species Euprymna scolopes. The sequence goes on along the minus strand of NC_136525.1, from coordinate 25,317,211 downwards.
ATGACAGAGGCTAATTCTTTCAGGGGCTTATGTTTTCTTTGATTTCATTGCTTGTGTCTGTTTTTGTAGGAGAATTGCTCAGTATCTCTAAAATAGACCTGCTTGGCTTTCCATCCATCATCATGAGCAACACATTGCCAATATAAATGCACTAAGTAAGCCAAAGGATATAATTTATTGAAACTTACGCTACTATGCTGACTTGTTTCATTCTGATACATAACACACATTTCAAATACCGTTTGCTGCTATCAAAAGGTCACCAGATCGCGGATTTGTATTCGGGTATGCCAAGATGTATCAGTAGCTCCACAAGATGTCATTGCAATAGACTAAGTATTTTTCTTGAGCAAAATCTCTTATGACTTCTTGGTACCTGGTAAAGAAGAAACCAATCCTAGCTTCATCATTCAGTATGTTCTTGTGAGATGCAAGAAGTTTGGCGGAGTCTTTTGACAAACTTAAATCGCAAACAAGATCGTTCAGTTCGTATTGAGAAAAAATTGTTTGCTTATGATTATCTAAAAAGAATGCATCATCGGTAATGCAATGCTTTGTGTGTTCATTCCGCTATTGCTGTCTTTTTTAATTTGTAAACAATTATTTTATTAAATTGTAAAGAGTAATTTAAAATATCTTAAATGTTATTGTACATGTCTCTTTAAATACAGGGATGGAAATTCCTTAAATATAAGAAGTAGGGCGACACAGATTGGGATACTCTTGTGTTCTGCAATTTCTTTCTGTTAATTCCCATGACATTGATAACACAGAAGAAACAATCAGTTGTATAATTTGAAGGCTCTTGCCAAATCATGGTGATGCCAAAGTTCATAGAATTTGCTCCATTAACAAAGATGCTCTGTGCATCGTTTGCAAACAATATGAGGTGCTCAACGTTTGTCTTGATCGCCAAACTTCATGCCAAAATATGCATGGTAAAACAAACGCTTCACAAAAGTGACAGCATTGCAATCTGAGTCAAGTTAAATTTTACACGTCTCCATTGAATTTATTCATTATAATTTTGAGGGTCTAAAAATGTTTCCCTTATAAACTTTGGTAATTTTCCTATTTAGGTTTTAGTGTAAACTGAATAAAATTCAAACCAAAATAAGAAATTCTTAAAAATTTTCAATGAACTAAAAGACACGAAATCTTCATTTGTAAGCATTCAAAGATGTACCAAAAAATAGAAACGTAGGAGTTGAAAATGCAACAGTAAAAATTAGATTCATTTTAGAAATAACGAGATATTTTGAAAGCTTGAATTTTTCTGAAAACCACTGCTGAGAAATTGTAGAAACTGATGCATTCAAGCAAGTTTAGTATAATGAAAAAAAAAAAAAAAAAAACATTTGGAATCGCTGAAACAATGTCAATATTAAAATGTTTTCTTCTTTGTATTGTAAGTCATCAAAAATTTATTCCATTAATGGAACATTGGATGGTAAACGATTAATACTTCTGTAGTAGTTACATTTGGTTAAGGAACTTTTCTTGGGTATTTAAAATTGCAAGAAAAAAAAAATGGACGATTGCCTAAAGCTACGATCTGACTCAGCGTTATTTTTATAAGTGTTTGGATTCGGCACATCATAAAATGTTTGAAATCAGTTGACAAAACAAAGACATCAAATTTGTTGATGACCACTGTTATTTGTAAGAGATTGTGACAATTGTATCAACGTCATTACATATGTGCATGTGTGTTGCCTCCTTCCAAGGGCAAAGGCCAATTCTCTCAAAGGCATATGTTTTCTTTAGGATTTCATAGCTTGTGTTTGTTTTTGTAGGAGAGTTGCTCAGTGTCTCTGGAATAGACCTGCTTGGCTTTCTATCCGTCAGCATGAACAACACATTGCCAATATGATTGCACTAAACCAAAGGATATAATTCATAGAAACTTAACGCTACTATGCTAACTTGTTTCATAGTGATAGCTTGGTATTTGTTTCTGAAGTTTTGAGATGAGAATTGATAATTTGTATTATTTGGATTATTCAGACTACTGCTCTCATCTTGAGTGTTATTTACACAACGTTGGAGAACGTTGGAAGTTACATTGGCCGAAATATTGTGCAAATAACACTCAAGATGAAAACGGTAGTCTGAATCGTTCAAATATCTTTTTGATAGTGGATCATCTTTGTTGAAGGGAGAGTGCTTTTCTTTTGGGTCACATTATCATAACCAGTGACTATCAGTGAGACATTGTGATAATGGTATCAGCGTCATTATGTGTGCGTGTGTTGCTTCCTTCCGACGGTCAATTCTTTTAGTGGCATATGTTTTTTTCGGTTTAATTGCTTGCATTCCATTTATTTATTTTTTTAGCTCAACAGCTCTAGAATATGCCTGCTTGAGTGTTATATTGCCAATATGAATGCACTCAACCAAAGGGATAAAATTCGGGATAAAATTCATTGGAACTCAACGCTGCTCTGCTGGCTTGTTTCGTTGCGATAGCTTGGTATTTGTTTCTGAATGTTTTAGATGAGGAGTGATAATACATGTTTTGATTATACAAACTATTGTTTCATCTTTATCGTCAGAGAAGGTCAAAGCGAAACGTTGTGAAAATAACAATCAAGATGACAACAGTATTCCAAATAATTCAATTAGTATGGAGCTTGATATTCTGCTGCTGAAGCTTTATTTATATTATATATATATATTTTATTATAATATTTATTGTTGATCGGAGGAAGCTTTTCTTTTTGGTTGCATTGCCATTATCGCCAATGATTATCAATTATTAGCAATTGAATCAATATTATTACATGTGCGTACATGTTGCTTTCTTCCAAGGACAGGGGACAATTTTTTTCATGTTTTTTTTTTTTTTTATGATTTCATTGCTTGTTTTTGTAAAAGAGTTGCTCAGTATCTCTAGAGTAGGTCTGCTTGTCTTTCCATCCATCAGCATAGCTATAACAATATATCAATATGAATGCAAACGGATGTAATTCATTGAAACTCTTCACTGTTATACTGCATTATGGTCTTTTTAATCACAACTTATTCTTCTGCTTGTTTCCTTCATCTGGTGAAGATCGGTCATTAATGAGCAGAACATTTTCCTTTTGGTTGCATCATAATCAGCATCATCATGAACGAAAGATATTAAGTACTTGAAGCATAAAAACTTTCACTAAACTAACTCAAAAAGGCGTAAATCAGAATAGCCAAACCAAACTTCATGAATAAATATTTGAAGATATAAGGAACTTAAATCATGAAACACTTTACTAAAAATGGATTCAGCATTAAATAATCCAAAAGATTTAATGTTGTAAATCAAACCAAACATTTTTGAAGATATTAACATATTGAAGCCTAAAACCTTTTACCAAAATGATTAAATAATCCAAAAACAGTTAATCTATATGTGTTAGTGTGTTTGTGTGTGTGCATTTTTTGTGTATGTCCGGCAAAGGCTTTTTTCGGGGTGGTTCTCGGGTTGGTCGCTCATTCTTATAAATTTTTATATGCTACCGAGATGATAATATCTAAGAATTATGAAACAACTTGGCGTGTATCTTTAATTTGGGCAACTTTTATGCGCGATGAAATATTAAACAAAAAAAAAAAAAACTGTCTTGCAGAAAAAGATGGCATAATGTTTGACCTCAATAAAATCAACCACCTGTTTGAACTCATTCACTTTTTAATCGCTAAATTTAACGTCTTACATTGCTTCCGTCACTGTAGCGCAGGTGTATGTTGTCAGCCTCTTGGCCTCAAGGTTCCGGGTTCAAGCCTACCTGCCACCAACCCCACTTTTTTTTTTTCCTTTTACACCTACAAAAATTTTTTTTTTCCATTTTTAAAATAGCTGTTTTTTTGTTTTATTTAAGAAGTTTAACATCGTTTTGTTTTTTATGATAAAACAGGGTTAAGTTTCCATTTTGTTCCACTTTACCCTCCTCCCCCAACACCAGGCACCCCTCGCTAGTCTAATATATAAAAGACAAAATCGGCGCGAACATTTGTGTATGTTAAAGGCTTTTTGCATCAGGGTTCTCACGTCAGTTAGATTCTGCAAGGAGTTTTTGCTTACTTCCAAGATCGTAATATCTCGCATTCACAAATGGACATCCTTTCTTTCCTTTTTTTGATCAAGTTAAACAAAATTCCCACCGTGGTGTCGTCCTGGGTGTTTGTTTGGCTTTTTTGTATAAAGCAAAACTTTTTAAAGAAAAGTGACAAAGCATTTTTTAGCCTTCAGGGATTGATGCTTCACTTGAGTTAATTGGTCTTTGGTTAATGTAGGAGAAACCCTTCATATTGAGACAATTACTATTTTTGGATACTGCCAGAGTGCCCCCTTTTGGGGGAGCTGGTTTTCTCCCACATTAAAAACGAGCTTGTGTCTAATTTGCTTTCGTGGGGAAGCAAATAAATACCAAGCATTTAAATCGTACGTTCGATTGACGATGCTTAAATTTGACGCACGCAACTTCTGCTTGCATGATGGCGACATCGGCTAACACATTACGTTTTTTCACCTTCTTTCCCTCCTTTGCATTACAGGTTCGAACCTACTTGCCTACTACCACTTTTTTTAACACCTCTCTTCACCCTATTGTTTCTCCCCTCCCCCACCAAGCTGCTTTTTACTCCCCTCCTTACTACATCACCACAACACACCCGAGCAACGCCGGGTACTCCCGCTAATGTAACATAAAATAAAGAAACACATCAAGATGCAAGGAGCAATACTTCGATAAGCAGAGAACAATTGCTGTTAATTTCAAAGCTTTCTTTCTTGACTAATTGATCTACCAAATCAGCATAGTCTACCCTACTATTCAATTTATAACTAAGACTAAGAGAATCTGAGTAATATCTTTCTAAAGGCTGGTGTTGTCCTACTGAAGAGTACAAAGGAGTGTGAAACTTGAGTTTAGGATTTCTCGTCTTTAATGTAAAGCCATTCTTGTAATAAAAGGAAATTATCCAATTACAAAAGTTGGTCGTATGTCAAGAACATCAACATTAAAGCCAGCCTGATCGCCACCATCCACGAAGTATTTGCTGAGCTCCCGTCGGTGCTTGTGGAAAAGGCCAGACCCGTATCGAGATGGTGATTGTAGCGTTGTTTTCTTTAGGGCGACAACTTTATCACTTCACCCTGTTGTCTCAAGCAAAAATTGGCAACATCAATCCAGTTAGAGAAATTTTGAATTGTAAAAAATTTCAAGTAAAAAAATGTTAGTATTAATCCAGTCAGGATCAGCAGAATGTATTTTCTTCTCGTATCAAGATAAAGTTATCACAGAAAAAATTCAGATTCAGTATATTTTATACAGCAATTCTGGTATCTGATTAGTTCATTCTTATCACCTCTGGCTATAAATATAATCGTCCAAATCTTTGATTATACTCAGTATATTATGCTAAAAATATTGCAACTGGGGCTTTCATGAGATGTGTGGACTGTGGTGTTATGTCTGAAAAATGAATTGTATGATATAACAATTGTTTCAATATTCAGTTTTTTCGATAGGTTCTCTCGCTGGAGATTTTGCATGGTGACCAGCTTCAAACAAGCAGCGTCCACAAAGTTTTAGTAGTATATAGATATAAGCGAGTCTTACAGCTAAGTAATAGGACACTTTAGATGTCTGCCCATTTCGATAACTGCCGCTGTTTATTTACAACACCGTAGCACTCTGGTAGGTGTTCTGCATGTCCATGTCTAGCTTGTCTTTGTCTTACGTGCTCTTTTTGGTTCTTGTCGTCTTCAAAGCCATTATGAGAGGAAGTCTGGCAGGAAAAAGCTTCCACTTGTGAGCATCACGAGTAAGTGTTGTGGCTCACCACATCAGCCATTGATTGTTATCGATCAAGTCCGACGCCAAGACAGTCAAGCATCACAGTCTAAAGTTTTCCTGAATAGATCATCTATATGGCCAGTGATGCCATGTGCACACACACACACACACACGCACACACGCACACACACACACACACACACACACACGCACACACACACACACACACACACACACACACACACACACACACACACAGATTAGTGTTGAAACGATTAATCGAAATTAGAAAAATTAAAATTTTAAGAGTATCGGGATCGGTATATGGATTGGAAATATTTCGGCCTGATTTTCAATTCTAAAAGGATTAAATTTTTTCTTGATAATAAAAAAAAAAAAAAATGAAACAAACACAAATTTATTTATTTACTTGACTACCCGTGACCCGTTGGGTCAGTATGTTATATTAGATATGGTATTCATATATGAGCATGACACTTGTGGCGTAAAGAAAATAGTGTATAAAACACTATTTTCTTTACGTCACAAGTGTCACGCTCATACATCAATACCATAACTAATATGACATAAACATTTCTATGAAAAAGAATATAGATTTCTATGAGTTGTTCTGTATATAATTTATTTTTGAAAAAAAAATTTACAGCCATTGAATTATAAGTGATTTGCCATAGTTGTAGGTAAATGTGCACTGAACAGATAAATGTTTTTAAGAAAGGTGTATTAGAAATGGAGAATAAAATTAAAAAAAAAAAAAGGAAGGCTGGGGGCAAATCGCTGTTGTAAAATGCTCTTATGGTTGTCAACGGGTTAAAATAGATTTATTTGTAAGAAAATTGCATTAAAATAACTTAAACGTATTACAGAAATGAACGATGTAAAAAAAAATGCAGAAAGTATTAACAATTGTTTATTTGGATAATTTAAACGCGAAAAAAAAACAAACAATTGGGACGCTGAAAACGTACAGTCAAACAATACGTTTTATTGTCCCGTTGATTGTTTATGTACGCATGCGCAACCGGAAGTTGGGTTACAACACCTGTTAGGTCATTTGAGTTTTATAATTATATAGATCAGAAGTTGTTCATTTACAACCTCAGACTAAAGGTCACCAAATGGATTATAAATCCCATTTCCAGATTTATCATTGATTCTGGAAGTCTAATTTGTTTACAGTAATTGACCAATAAAAGAAACAAAGTAAACATTCAGAGTTTACTTTCCTATTCCATTCGAACCCCTTTTCGCACCTATTCACTAAACATCTATTTGCCTCATCTCAAGGAGTTCACACTTTATTATTAAAATATTTAAAATGCTTTGAACAAGGTTTTTCAATTTCGTTGGCAGCTGACTGGATACTGTAGTTTTCTGTCATCAGCTTCTTCTGAAATAATTCTCTTGTTTTTTTCGCTTTGGACACAAGGGAAAAGTATAGATGAAAATCTTACAATGAGTTTATCAAAATCTTGGATAAAATGCATACTAGGAAACATTTAAAAGGTTTGGGAATTCAAAAAGAAAATTATATCTACATTTAAACGTATACTCACCCCCACACCCAAAAAAGAATTAAAGTCGGCCATTTGTTACTGGAATTTACGGAATACAAAAGAGATAAACAAAACAAATATGGAACAAATAAATGTTACCAAAGGCAAGACTTCATAAGTTTGTGTCCAAACTTATTTTAAAACGCGTTTTTGTTAAAAAAAAACAAAAACAATTAAACTTAGTGTCCAAGTTAAAATGAAAAAAAAAACAATGGCTGCCCCATAAGCCCTACGCAAGAACCCTTGATAACTGCTCAAAATCTAAAATTAAGCAAAGACGGGTAGAAACACATCAAATGTACGTCAACAATTGAGTGAAAATGTTATGTTCTATATTTTGTTTGATTTTGGGGCGATTAGACAAGAGTAAAAAGTTAAAATGGTCTGCAAATTATTCTCATTTTATGTAAAATTTATGTGTGACACTACTTTTTTACTCAAAATTCTAAAATAGTTTTATTTTTTCCCTGCCATGTAATCATCGAATAAACAATTACAATGTTGTTTTGTGGCAGTAATTTAACTAACGGTTTTAATCTATTTGCCATTATTATTATTAATAATATTATTATTAATAATATTATTATTGATAATATTACTATTAATTTTATCAATATTTTGTTTTTCTTTTAATAGTAATGCAAATCAGTCTAATAACCGACCAAATTTTTATAATTACAAAAAAAAAAAAAAAAAAAAAAAAAATGAACATTTTTTTTCATAAAGAGAAAGTAAAGAATGTCTTATTTTTTATACCAATCATCGATTCTTTTTAATCGTTTATGGAAATTTCAAATGGTATTAACGACGACCAAATGCAAATAAGATTTGTTCTAAAAGAAAAACAAATATTGCCTCACAATTTTCAATCAATTACAAGTAAAACATTAGAGAAAAATATTTAAGAAGCTCTAATATTGTAATATACCCCTCTTTTCTAAGTGTATTTTGTATATTTTGCAAAATATATGCAGATATTAAACAGGGAGGAGGTTTACAGCCATTTGAAATTATAATAAATAATTAAATATTTAGAAATTTTTAAAGAATTGGAATTAGTAATTGTATTGGAATCGGAAATTTGGAACCAAATAATCGTATCAGTCAGGGAAAATGTTGGAATCGTCCCATCACTAATGTATGTATGTATGTAGGTGTATATGTACGTATAGGCAGCATTCCTGTTAGACGTGTTTTATTAAATACTATAGACACTTCCTATCTACATATTTTGGTTTTGATCCTTTCTAATTTTCTTATTAGTTTTCTTGCTTCTGGTAAAAACTGGCTGATGTAGATGCCATAGTCACCTTTGACTCAAGTACTTTCAGATTCATCTGGATAATTAACAGAACAGATTTTAAGATATTTATAGAAGTCATTTTTTTTTTTTTTTTTTTTTTTTTTTTCAGTAAATCAAATTTGATTAGATATATTATTCATGACATTTTTAAAACCATTGTTATCGTTGTTATTGAAATTTATTTTTTTAAATATTTTTCATTTAGTTAATGCTTTTAGTATATAAAGTTTATGCTTGTTTAAGAATGAATGTGTTGTTCGCTAAAAGTTTTCAAAATCGGAAGCGAGGACAAGAATGTTGGTTAGTATGTTTAGCAATGGCACTGTTATCAGAAAAACGCATGGTTAACCTTTTTGATAAAAAATATTTGTTTATAGTGGTGAAGGCTTTGTATAGAACCAACCACTCTTTTTGTTTGGTACAATTGCTAATCTCAATCAGTGCACTTGCTGCCACAAAACAGAGCAGACAATAGACTCCAGGTATTACATAAAATTTTTCCTTCTCAACATGTCTTATCAAAGACTGAGGGTGCACCGCTTCCAGTAAATTAAACACGCTCTTAGATACCAACCTAGAAATTTCTACATTCTAGTGCAGTGCATACAGCATCTAGCCTTCTCAAATAATCACCCATCTGTTATTGGCCAGACTCATTGTTGCTTAACTTTGGTGATCTGGTGAACTGCCCAGTTGAGGGTGAAGGAATTAATGTTTTGGGCCAATTTTTCGATATTTGTCGTCCGAAGGGTCGAGCTTTAAAATGATACAGATATTGTGAAAATCCGTTGCCTGTGTAATTACTAAAAAATGGGTTAGAATACATAAATTGAAAGGAAAAATTTAATTTTTTTATTAAGAAAACGAAATATTGACTCTTCTATAAATCGGACACTGGATACGTGTGATATATTTTAGACATCAAAATGTGATATACATTCAAATAAAATTTGCACATTATGGTAAAGAGCAAAACAGTTTACACAAAGAGTTATATTTTGCACTTTTGAGCAATAAGTTCGTGGCTTATTATACCTATTTACTATGCCTCTCCACAGGACAGTTAGACACCAGGGTCGTTTTTTAACGTGAAGAAAAGGTACAAAAATAAAAATTGTCTCAGTCGTGAAGGATTTCTCCTCCACCGAAAGAGAACAAGAAATGGAAGTGCAGCATCTGATGAACAGATACTACACTTTGATCTTGACCAAAAGGCCAAGAAATTATTGTAAGACTCATTAAGTTCATACATCATTAAAGAAATAAAATTTTAACAGATTTCACAAAAATTTTTAAAAGGGTTCTAACAACTCTCGGAGATAAGTTGATGAATAAAGATGAATTTTATCCTTCCTTCAGAGTAATTGTGCAGGAAGTAATACTATTATATATTATAGTTTTTTAAAAGAAATTATTTGGTGTCCTGTATATAGGGCCATGGGACCTAATGGATTAATTAATTATACCTCTTTCTTTGGCAGGAATTGTCATTCTACACTCATGATGTCATAAGCATGAAAGTCCATCTTCATCACTTTTTCCAATGTTTTCCTTGGTTTTTCCTTGCGAACTGACCCTGCTATCGCCACTGTTTTACATCTACTAACCCAAGAGTTCTTATTCATGCTTTTCAAAATATTAGAAAACTAGCCTGGGTGCCCAGCGTTGCCCGGTTGTTTAGAGGTGTGTTGAGCAAAAAAAAAAAAGGGGGGGTAGTAGGCAGGCAGGCAGGTTCAAACCCATAGTGAAGGAGGAAAAGAATGTGAAGAAAAAAACACGACATCTTTGTCGTTGCGTCCATCGCCAAACCGGAAGTGGCGAAGGTTTAAATTAAGGCTAGTCAATCAAAAAGAGGTGATGACTTTAGAAAATATGGGCGAAAAAAGCACCCAGTTGAGGGTGAAGGAATTAATGTTTTTAGCAAATTTTTCGATATTTGTTGTCCGAAGGGTCGAGTTTCAAAAGATACCGATTTTATGAAAATTTGTCGCCTCTGTTGAAAGCTTTAGGCAGAGATACATACATGCATGCGTGCATACATTTAAACAGACAGGTGAGATTTATATTATAGATGATACGATAGAGTTGTAATGTGAGTCTTGAAGACAGTTCTGGTGACAGAGGAAAATTAAAATACGAGATATCTTAAAAAAGACTTTTCTAATATGGCCATGTTTAAAGAGTGGATACCTTTTCTAATATGGCCATGTTTAAAGAATGGAAGTCCTTGAGCCAACAGATGTAGAACAGTTAAGGAAAACAAAGGAAAACATGATAGGAAATAATAAAAATAAGTTGAGATAAAGACGATTAAGCAATACTATATTATATAAATTTTAAAAAGAAATTATTTTGTGTTCTATTTATAGGACAGTGGGATCGAACACGTTAAACAATAACTGTTCTTGCATGAAGCACTCAATAGTTTTTTTTTTAAGTTTGACATCCGGACTTTTCTGTCTCTGTGAAAAATGGTAACCTTTGGATACTACGAACAAAGAAAATGCTCAGTTTCGAAAGTAAGCAGAAAATATCTTAAAAGGAATCGATTACAGAATCTTTGTTTACCGACCGGAAGAATCCCAAGTACTTTTTAAAGTGTCCTTCAGCATCACGAATTGATGAAATATAGTCAATTCAGATTCTTTCATCAGACGTTCCTCTGTAAGTGTCCATTAAGACATGTGCACTAGGCCTCAAGAACTCCTCCTGCATGCGCAGCTATGTGTGTTAGTATATGTGTAATTTTGCCATTGTTATGAAAGACTTTCACACACGAACACACACACACACACACACATAAGGAACCTTATATATCTGAGTTTATTCCTTATGAACTCTAAAACGGCCAGGTCGATTTTTCATGCGAAGGTACTTTATGTGCTTGGTAGTGTTCTTAGATAGGTTTTGTATTGGAATGTCTTCGATAAGTATTGATAATCGAAATAATCTGATGAAAGAAGGAATAGGCGATTTTGACCAAAATAACACCTTGATCTAACATCACAAATGGATTGGAAAAGTTTTATTACCACACAAACTGAAAGGTTTGACACATAAAAATCAACAGTAGGTTCTTTAATATGAAAGAGGCGTATTCGAAATGAATGTTTGTTTACAGCACAATTGCACCATGATACTTGATTTTTTTTTCATTTCAAATTTTAATTCAAGCCATTATATATAAAAATAATTTTATGAAAAAAACAGTTCTTATCGGTGAAATGTAAACGATGTATTCTGAAATAAATCACTGTAGGCATGTGAAGCTTTCTCCCGGCGCACTGCGATGGGTCCCCAACTAGAGTAGGCAATCAATCGATTTGATTGAAAAATGGGTGATTAAACTGATTTTAATGACAATAAAAAAACATTGGAGTTTGGTCCTCATTCAATCTTGGGCAACATCAGGTCTCCCTGCTAGTGTGTATGTGCATTAGGCAGATTTTTTTCTTTTAAGCATGTTTCATTAAATAACAATTTTGTCTACATATTTTGGTTTGGATTCTTTCTAATTTTATTAATTTCTTGCTTCAGCCAAGAATTGGCTGATGTAGCTGCCATAGTCAGTGTTGCCCTGAGTACTTTCAGATCCATTTGGATTCATCGTCAGGGATAATTAACAGAACAGATTTTTAGTATATTTAAAAAGTGTGCAGGTATTTTACCAGTAAATCACACGTTATTGATTCTAGTAATTATTTATGACACTTTTAAATGTTTATTTATTTATTGTAGACTATTATCCTCATCTTTCTTAGTTATTGCTTCACAACGTTTCCGCCAACTATTCCTCTGGCCTTCGGCAAATGGTTACCGCGATGGGATAGGAACTCTGAATCTCCAAACTGCATTATCAACAATTACTGCCATCCTTGGCGCAGTGGATAGAGACGTTGAATCTCACAGTTCCAGATGAGAATTGTCTGAAGATAGCGGTTTCAATCCTACCCAAAGTCGGCCAGAGGCTTAATTGACCAAAACAGGAGACAACAACTATGGATGGCAGTAATTGTTGAGAATGCAGTTAGGAGATTCGGAGTTCCTATTCCGTCGTGGTTACCACCTGACGAAGGAATAGTTGGCCGAAACGTCGTGAAACAACAATTAAGAAAGATGAGGATAATAGTCCGCAATAAATAAATTAATAAATAATACTCATCTCAATAATGAATTCCAATTAAATAATAATTTTTAATGTATTTGAATGTTATTGTTAGTGAAATTTATTTTAATGTATTTTTTAGTTTTAATCAGTAATGTTTTTAGTATATTGAAGTTCATGCTTGTTAGTGGTATTTTCAAATGTAGAACTAAACTGCTAAAAGTTTTCTTAATTGGAGATGAGGACAAGAATGTTGGTTAGTAATGTTTTGCAATGGCGCTGTTTTAAGAAAGGCGCATGGTTGACCTCTTCAACAAGTCGTAGTAGTCAAGCCTATTTGCTTTTATTTTCTTTCACTATCAGAGACAGTTTCCCAGTGAGTATTTAAACTCATTTTATTCCAAAGAACTTTATGCACTATACTTATCGTCCATCGATAATTTCATGAAAGCACTTATGACTCCATACACGCTAAACTAAAGATAATGAATGTAACTGTTCTTGAATCAATGCTTTATATATATCATGTGTAACTGACTGAAAGAATAGTTACACGATATCTTTATAATTACAATTTTGTAAAACAAAAAATGAAAAACAAATAATAAAATTAAAATAAATGTAATGTTAATAATATATTATTAACCAACCTCTATCCTATCGCTGCAATGTTGCATCACTGTGCCTGTTTGACATTTTCATAGAATGTACTCTGATTAACTCATAACACTTGTGCCCCATAGACGTGCATACTCCTGACTCTACAAACGGCAAAAATCCCACCCCTTCATTATTGATGTCCCTAAATGCTGGAAAGCTTTATACTCTAATAGTTTCTTCCCTCAAACTGTTAAACTTTGTGATGTAGACTGCGTACAACATGGGGGTCTCGTATGTAAACGTTATACACATACATGCAGGCAATTCTACATATATGTATATATAAAATAAATGCCCTCATACATACATACATATATATATATATATATATATATATATATATATATATATATATATATATATATAGGGAGAGAGAGAGTCTATATGTCCAAGTAATAATACACTGTCTCGTCTTTTAATGCACACACAAACCGATAGCATTGCAAGAATTTCCCAAACCGATAATACTAAATGGAATTTCTCCAAACTTTTTCTTTTTATAATTCTACTTAGTCTGCAAGAATCAAAGATGGTAATTTTTTTTTATTTTGATGTGTTTGAGGGGGTTGTTGCATCAATATTTTAGATCTAAAGTTGGAAATAACACTGACCATAATCTCTGCATTGTTCAAAATTGATATTTTACTGAGATCAAATGGAAGAATATATAAAAAAAAAAAAAAAAAACTGGAGTGACTCAGTGCAAAACAAGCCGAAATCACCAAGTTTTTCAACCTTTCTGCTATACTGGATATTGCATCAACCAAGATAAGTTCTATTAAACTAACTGAAGAGAATTTTTCTGAAACTTTTGATATAAAAGTTATCAGGTGTAAACATGTGTTATTTTGCTTGGGGTGCAAATTTCTTTACATCATTATGGTTATATTATGGATAACTTCATGTCAAACTTTGGTTTGACACATGTACATTGATATTACGTTTTTGAACTTTTGAGATGAGGATTGGTTATTTGTATTTCATTCGTTGGACTATTGTTCTCATCTTGAGTGTAATTTTTTTCACAACGTTTTGGTCGATGTAACCTCCATGGCACAGTGGTTAAAGTACTTGGAAAAATCAATTGTAAAAGTGATAGTCTCCTGAAGGTTGAAGGTTCAATTCTCAATGTGGATGACCGAAAAAATACAGTTGCATATTACTTAGTATCTCTACCCAATCATGGCTGATGAAACAAGAACATGCTACTCCCATGAAGTAAATAAAGGGTTCCATTCGAAATTCCATTCAGATTCTAGAGTTTGACAGAAACATCGAAAATAGTTCGAGTGTTAGAAATAACTAAATAGAAAGAAAAGTTCCATTTTTAATTTAAAAAAAGAATCTCAAATATGTGATTAAAAACAAAACAATGTTATTTTTATATAAAATCTGTAGTTTTAGAAAACGAGTAAAACGTAGGATTTATAATCAAATTTTCGGTGATATAACATCTTCAGGAATAGAATTCGCTTGTGTTTTTCTTTTTTTTTTTTATCATTCCTTGTGGCATGTAGTCACTAAAAATGTAAAGTCCGTATATTGTTTTAACGGTGAGATTTTCAAACATTCAATTAGGAGTTGACGTGATCGCACGAAGTGAATCAATGACTACATGATATAAGAAATGATGAAGAAAAAGAAAAAATACAAACGAATTCTATTCCTGAAGGTGTCATATCAGCGAAAATTTGATTATAAACAAATGTTTATTTTTTTTTATTTAAATCCTACCTTGTTCTGGCTTTCTAAAATGACAGATTTTCTTCAAATTAAAAAAAAAAAACACTTACATAGATCAAAAACAATATACTTATTTTTATGTTTATTTTTCTTTCTGGTGTGAGTGAAAAAGTTCAGTAAATTGACCAACTTATTTCAGACTTGTCGAAATACGTCCTCGGCAATCAGTCCAACAGTGACTTTGTTGCTGTTCGACTTAGATATAGTTCTGTTCAGTTTCAGGTCTACCCTCCCAGGCCTTATGTTCTTCTTGAGAAAAGATTAGTTTATTGTTAATAACCTGAGGTGTCCATACCAGGAAATGATAACAGGGCTTCTTAGACATATTTTGTAGGCCAGAGTTTGCTGGCCCAGTGTAGTGGTTTTTAAACCTAATGCTTGGCCTCTAGATCAGTTAACAATATAAATATTAAACTGTAAACAGAACGCTAAAAATGGCAGAACCTTTGTTTCTAATCATTTTACATACTTTTGATTTTTAATAATTAAAAAAAAATCATTAAGGACATGATCGAAGGTACTGATTCCAAATCTGTAGGTAGTTTGGCTTTTTGATCAACCGTTTAACTGATGTCATGACACAGCTTTGCTTTATATATATATATATATATATATATATATATATATATATATATGTGTGTGTGTGATGTGTGTGTGTGCTATATCCATAAAGGATAGAGCAATTTCTGTAGAAAATCTTAAGTGGGGAAAGCTCAATGCATTGCAGAGTAAAATTTTTTTTTTTTTTTTCAGACGATAAACCTTGACTAGCCTTCTCATTTGACAAGCCCCTTTTGGGTTAAAATAAATTAATAATGAAAATCCAGGGGTAATTGCGCCAACTAAAAAAGTGCTCTTTATATGCGTGATTGCCAAAGGAGCACATTTAGCTAGTTGGTGCAATTACCCCAAAGTACGGCACTGAAAGAATACTCATCTGATAGTGAGGAAAATTGAATGGTAGACAATAGTTTTGCATCACTTGTGTCCTCTCACAAAGATACAAAATCAAAATATGATATAAACTTTGTCGATAATCCTTATTCCAGTTTTGATCAAAACTTTTTCATCTTAAAAATGGGTAAAACTTAAGGAATCTTAAAAATAAATTAAAATCTTGATCAATAAGTGTCTAATGACTCTGTGCACACCTGATAAATTTGATTTTCAAGTGACAGGTTGGATCCATATTATGCTCTTTAAAAACCCTTTAAGATAGTCAAAGAAAAAAACTGAAATTCTTGGAATATTTAATAGATGTCTAAAATAAAAAATCGGAGTTATTTGAATTTTTACGAAGGAATTTATTTTGCATAAAACTAAATTAAACTAAATATAGCTCGTATTACCCACCCTTACGCCTAGCAGCTGTGTCTGAAGATTCATAATGATGGGTTAGTTAGTTTTAAAATATATCCTCTCTCTCTCTCTCTCTCTCTCTCTCTATATATATATATATATATATATATATATATATATATATATATATATAGGCACACATTTAACTCTCGCTCTAACTATAGTATTTTTAAATTAAATATTAACAATTTTTATACCTGCAAACAAATGTTTCATGCTTACGCAATCATCAGTGTAGGAAGTGATAATTACTGTTGATCAGGAGATTCAAAACCAGTCACAAAGTCACTCTTGGTTTTGTAGGCTACCATCTTTTCTTCAGGCCACCGGCGATTAACACAAGAATTGAAAAGAATTAATTACATATATATGCCAGGTCAACAGGCATTCACAGTAAACAGTCAGAGGTAGTATTCAATGTTAGAAAATCCAAATATCAGATTTGCACTAAAGTTAACTGGGTTTTTTTTCTCAATTACCCAAAGAGGGTTCAGTTTTAAATTCTTAAGGGGGTTTTATGACTATAATATTTTTAAAAATAAATATTAACAAGTATCTTTATAGCTACAGACACTATTGTCATGCTTACGCAATCATCAGTGTAGGAAGTGATAATTACTGCTGGCCGGGAAATTTGAATTCTGTCACAAAGCCACCCTTGGTGTTTTGATTAGTATCTTTCCTCCAGGTCACTGGCAATTAATACAAGATTTGAAAGGAATTAATATCTATAGCTGCCATGTTAGTAGGCATTAGCAGTAAACAGTCAGAAAGAGTATTCAATGACGGAAAGTCCAAACATCGCATATTGGAGAGATATATATATTAAATGAAAGATGAGAAATAAGTTAAATATAACTTTATTTTATCATCAGAGCAATAAGGAAAAGTTAAAGGGAAATTTCAAGGTAAAACCTTTAGGCCACGGCATTTCGAAGCTAAATGCTTCTCATAAGAGAAGAGCCAGAATTATACAAAATGCAAATATAGAAAAGAAAACTGGCTTAATGACATTTAGAAATGAAATGAGAATGAAGGAATAGGATATTTATCCTATTCCTTCATTCTCAAGCTTCGAAATACCATGGACTAAAGTTTGTTTTTCTTAAATTTCCCTTTAGCTTTTCCTTATTGTTCAGATGATATAATAGTCATAACTTTTATTCCTCATCTTTCACTTAATATTGTTTTCTGCTCCCCTTGATAGTTTTGATCTGTTATCTTGATCAGTTTTGTTAAAGATTTACTCTTTGATAACATCATTATTTATATATATGAGTTTACAAAGTATTTTTCACATGTTCAGACAATAATACACTGTCTCATCTTTTAATGCACACACAAACCGATGGTATTGCAAGAATTTCCCAAACCGATAATACTAAATGGAATTCCTCCAGAACATTTTTCTTTTTATAATTCTACTTAGTCTGCAAGAACCAAAGATGGTGAATTATTTTATTTTATTGAGAGGTAGGTAGGGTTGTTGCATCAATATTTTAGATATAAAGTTGGAAATAAAACTGGCCATAATCTCTACATTGTTCAAGATTAATATTTTACGGAGATTAAATTCGAGAATACATATGTGATTGGCTCAGTGCAAAACAAACCAAAATCACTGAGGTTCTCAACTAGGAGGCCACTGGGCCACTCATATGATGAGCAATTGCTTACAAATAACATATCCCCAAAGAGTTGAACAGATGATTTATATAGATAAGTTGACTCCCTCCTATTTCCTGTTCTAATTTCCTTCTTTCCCTATTTAATGTCCCCTCTTTCTCGTTTTATATCCCCTCTTTCCTTTTTCTCTCTCTATTCTCTTTCCCCTTTTCTTCTCCTTCCTCTCCTCCCTCTCTTTTCTCTTTCCCCCTCTCTCTTTTGCTTTCCTCTCTCTCCGTTTTTTCTTCCCTTCTTCACTTTCCCCTTCCTGCCTTCATTGTTTCCTTTTCTCCTTCATTGTCCTCTTTCCATCTTCTCCATCCCCTTTCTTCCTCCACTTTCCCCTTTTCTTTCCCCTTCCTCTCCTCTTTCTATCCTACCCACTCCTCAACTTCTCCCTACTCTCTCCACCTGTTCCCCTACCCTTTCCTCTCCTTTTTCTCTTTCCCCATCTCCTATTCCCCTCTCTACCACTTCTTTCCCATCTCTCTCCCGTGTTTCTTCTTTCCCTCTCTTCTCCATCTCCTTTTTCCCTATCTCTCCCATCTCTTTCCCTCTCTCCCATCTCCTCTTTCCCTTTCCCATTCTTTCTTTCCTTCTTCACCTTCTGTCTTCCATCACCTCTTTTCTTCTCTCCTCCATTCCCTCTTTCCCTCTCTCCTTTGTTCCCTTTCTCTCTTCCCTCTGTTACCAATTTTCCTCTCTCCTTCGTCAACTATTTCTCTTTCTCCTTCATCTCCTTATTAGTTATTACTAAAATTGTGGATATTCTTTTCTGGTTTTCTTCACTGTAATATGTCACAAAACTAATTGCAATCACCGCTGGTGATTCATTTTTCTGTATGCTTCTGTTATGATCCTTAAGGACTTAGGGAATTCTTTTTCTGT